>NW_027332292.1:12500-37500 GCF_958299795.1 Porites lutea
GAAGTTCAAATTGCTCTATTTTCGAAACGAAACAAGCTTCGGGGCAAGAAACTTGTTCAAAGATTTATTTTTTTATTTATCTTCAATCTAGTGTAAATAAGAATTCGTAAAACCACGCTATTTTGACTTTGCAATTTGATGACGCTACCGTGAAAACCCGTGAAAACCATCAATAAGCAACGTGCCGCCTACGCACCAGCATTAAGAGGAATCCGAGCTGATTCCTGCAATCCATCGATAGGAAAGGGCAGAAATCAGAGAAATTAAAACCATTCCGTTCACCCAATCCGTAAATTTGTAAATGGCAGTTTATAACAATAGATCATACTAAATGTCGAGATAAGGACTTGTCATGAAAAGTGATACAAATAACAGTGCCAGTAAGAAGTGTCACATTACTTTCCAACACCTTTCACCAGAAGCATCAAACATTAGCTACGGGACAATAGCTTTTTGCTGGCATTCTGTGTTGGCGGACAGGAGGATAATGGCAGCAAACTCGAGGACGAGGAGCATGAGCAGAAAGTTTTTTCTACTTCGTTGGATCGATAACCTGAGGGTTCCAACACCACGAAATGAAAACGCCCTAGAAAGATCGGGGCGCGTCAAAGACGTAATTTTTGCCAACAACTCGACTAATGCAAGGATAAAAGAACTGCTCCTTCACGCGTTCAGTGATCATTTGGATGCCGACGATCTGCCAAGGTAAGCTTAGACTATGAAATAGTAACTCTTAAAAGAGGGTTTACGATGAATCCTGATGTATTTGTAATCATGTAAATTTCAGTTTGTATTTCTACAAACCGGTGGGGACCACGACGCGGCTTCAGGAAGTGTGCTCTGGAGCAACAGTCTGTGGTCCGACGCTGAAAACACGTTTCAAAACGGCTACCAGAATCTACATGAGGAAAAGCATAGGTAAAATCGCCATAATATTTCTAATAACTGATTTTTATATTTCGCAAACTAGGATACATGATACCTATTCGTGGATTTGCCCTTTGTTTCCCTCTTTTGTCTTTTTGTTTGAACTTTTTAAACAAAGAGAGGGCTGTTGAACTTAAATATTGGTAGCCTGCACAGCCGTTTCTCCTCGCTCCTCGCCGCTGGTGACGTTTCGAGCTCCTTAGCGGCAAAGAGCGAGGAAAAACGGCTTTTGTTCGCTCAGATATCGTTAATTCAAACAGCATGCACTTTTATCTTCAAATTATCGTAAATCGCGTTATTCCTGGATTATTTCGACTTCTCATTTGTGTAAAGGAAATATCACTAAGCCTCATGTCTCGTGACTTACAAGAACGATTCTCGCGCTTAATTGATCCCAACGCGGACAAAAAGTTGAAACTGTTGGTTGATTTTATTTGCCTCCCCCTTAAGTTTAAATTTGATGAACCTTTTCCAATCTGCGCTTTAGTTAACAACAATGCACGGGGGCGGGGGCTGCATTGTGCATTCCCAAAAATTCTAACTTTTTTGACCGCCCTTTCACATGCTTTGAACCGCGGCAATTAGTGATTATACTTTCACAATTTCGTCAAGTCCGCAACAATCGTTTAGGTTTAGGGAAGTTTTAGATCCGAAAAGATACTCTTTTCAGCTCTCGCGAAAAAAAATTGTATCTTTGAAGCAAGAACTGCAGTTGATATTCTCTCTTTTTCTTAGTCCGTCGAGCGAAACACACGAGACATGCAATTGACCACGTACGTTCCCGCGCGCGGTCTAGTCTAGTCTAGTCTAGTCTAGTCTGTCATTTTTTTATCCTTGACATTAGTATCCTTGCATTTAGGTGGAGATGCAAGTGCATCCGGACAATCAGGTATTTAGAAAAAAAAAGCAATTAAAAAACTGGAATTATGTTTGTAAGATATTAATTTGTAGAAGACAGTGAGGTTTTCCTTCAAAAAGTCTGTCTCATCAAGAAGAACTGTTGGAGATCGATATCGAGCCTCTTAGTGGCGAGCTTTGAGATTCCAGAAACCCTAGGGTCGAGTTTAGTTTCGGGACTTTCGGGATCAGCGCAGCATAGCCTGTTCCAGGCAAGACGAATGATCCGGAACAGGAGATCGACGTACCAAAAACAACTACACATGGATGTTATTTTGTTGTAAAGAACATGGGTAAAGGTAAAGTTAATCTTTGTCAATTTAACTCATCCTTTTCTAAAATCTATTTTCAGGTAGAGATGAAGGGGATACTGTCGATCGGGCTGACAATGAAGGTAAGCCTAACTTATAACAAGCTTTTTTGAAGTAAAGCTTAATTGAAATAAGCTATTACGTCTCAAGTTACTCTTTTAGCATTTGATATCACTTTTTTTTGGTCCATGAGTTATGAGTCAATGAGTCAGACATCAACAGTAGTCTAGCTAGTAATGATGTGCCGATCATGGGCCAGTGGTGGATCCGAGATAACTGCACGACGGAGTACTTAGTATTTACAGCTGATAATTACTGTTATAATTATATAAACACTGAGCATATGGAAATTAAGAAAATTATCGTCATTTTTTCAATTACATTGTTGTGCAATGGTAAAGTAATGCATAATGTTAACTCATTATTAAAAATAATATTATTGTTATCAAAACAAATTTTAGATCAAGACGTGTCGACTGTTCCAGGGGATGCAGATGATGCACCAGCAGAGCCAGGGCCTTCTGGAGAGAGTGAGTGCAATGAATAGAGCTTTGCTTTTTACTTAAAAAACTTCATAACAGCCGTCCCTCACAATCCCCCCATCCCTTTGTTGTCAGATGATCCAGGTGTTCCAGATTTGGATCGTTCCCCCTCGTCTCCAGATTAGAATAAACCAATCAGATCAAATGATTGTTATACAATGCCAATAACATCTTTTTCAAGCATATTGACGTGTCATTCGCAAAATTAATGCTAATGAGACTCAATGGCTATTTTTTTGCACGAATGATGTCATTGTTAGACTTCTCCTCTATCATATCCCATTCATAATTCTCAATATTTGAAGACAACTGACAGAGTCGACAGCCCTGCCATATCCCCTCACCTTGTTATGTGATGAATCCATGCAGCACCTGTTCAAGCAAATAAATACTTGTTCTGACATACTGACTGTATAATTCAACTGTATGATAAGGCACTTGAGTACATCCTCTGGATTTTGCCCATCTCTGGTGAGGCTATGAATAAAATGACCTAAGTGGGGGGTGTAGGTAGACCTATGTGTAGGTATGACAGGCTTGTAGCCATGCAGTTGAACTTCACTGTGGTGATGTTCTGGTTAGAAATTAAGGTCAAAGTACTGATCATGTACTGTTATTCAGATAACGAAAGAGTGGATTATGAAGCTTTGGCAATCCCAGGGACATCTGGCGAGAGTAAGTGCATGTATTAATTATTACTGCTATATATATGAGACAGCTGTCAATTACATTGAAGTTCAATATACAGAGCAATGCAGCCTCAAATAAGCAATAGAGCTCTCTTGTAAAAACTCCATAAAGAATATGGTACCCTCTATATAGCGACACAAGCATATTAAAAATATTAAGCTTATGTCACAAATTGCTTATAAGTGAAGACAACCACACAAGTTAAGGCTTTTCTCTTATGCTTCAGGCTGATGTTCCGGTTATTTGAACATTCATTTTGATAAGCATAAGTTTCGATCAAAACTTTTAGCTCACAAAATTAAAGGAACAAACTTTTGGGACACTCTGTATTGTAGGTCCTCTAGGCGATAAATGTTTAGATGAGATAAATCCCAATGGATACAAAAGTGGGCTTTTGGTATACATATATGCCATGCTTATTAAAATTTCGGGTGCATATTAGAAGAAAGGCTGCTGGTTCCCCTATACTGTACCACAGTATAAAGTTCCACAGTGGCTGTCCCATCATAGTGTGCATGTACATATGTCATTGTAATACATCCTGTCATCTTATTGGTTACCCTTATAGGTACTTCAAGAAATACAGGGATTGTTCACACAGGTGCGCAGTAAATTTAATTAATAAGGCATTGTTTGTTAAAAGATAAAACCATGAAATCAATGTGATGAATATTGCTGATGGGGTTGTTAAGGCATGCAGCTGACAAATGTCCAAAGTTTACACCTGATACCTTTCATGTGCCAACTGTAAAAAGATTATTCAATGAAAAACACAAATTAATTAATATTACCTTTTTTTAATTGCCCATTTTAGTTGACAGCAGTGATGAGGACAGTGCACCGCCACCACGTGTATATCACTCAACACCTGAAAGATCCAACCAGTGTCTACCAGGTACAGAGAAACCCCACTATATCAAACCCCACCATAATTATAAGACACTGTCATGCATAATGAAAAACACCAGAAAAACCAAATTTCAGTAACGTATGTACAAACAAACCCAGCTATAAATAAACCCAACTATCTTAAATAAATAGATTTAGACAGAATTTTTGACAATGACTTAAGGGTATAAGTTATTGAAGTTCAATATTAGCCTATGGAATGTTCCTTATTTCAATACAGTTAAATCAATCTTTTTGAACACTTGATACAGTCTGAGGGTGTCTTTAAACTTGATTTAAGCTCATTGTCTAACAGTTACCAAGTACTGATCACTGAAACTTTATTAACTTTATATGTAGTTGAAAACAGTTTGCATTGATTATTTTAATTTTGATTTGCATGAGTAACCACTGTACATTCATTAAATTTGTCTGTTTTCTGTTGATATAAAGATCCCAACACAATGGCTGATTGGATCTCACGTACTGTATATGGTAGGTAGTCTCACATGAGGTAGTGAGTCATATTATGCTAATTTCGATTATAATTATGATTTAATTTGCCCTGAGTTTCAGTGATTTGATTGTACTAAGATGTATATATATATACATATACTACTGTGGGAACTGTCTAATAATTTTAGGACAAAACAAAACTTGCCTTTTTCTTGTCAATTTCGTTCTTTAGTGGTGACAATATTGCCACAATCAGATGAGTCATTCAAGCGCTCAGTGTAAAAGACTATTGTTTGCACCTGCAAATGAGTACTGACAACAATACTCCCATTGTTTGCTAACCTTAAAAACAGTTGTCAGCAGTCAGTCCACAGTCTGCATTTTACACTGCCCTGTTATTCAAGAGACCATTTAGCCAAAGGCCGCTTGCAGTTTATTAAAATCAGCTATGTTATTTACCAAAAAGGGAACAAAGCAAATTTTTTTTCCACTTGTGATTTCTATGCATTTATTGAAAGGACTCTTTGAGGTTGACGACGTTGAATAATTATGATCCTTTTGGAATATATCAAAATACCAATCTTTATTATATTAAAGTAAGAAACTTTTGGTTTGTTTATTTGTACATAACTGTACACTTAAAACATTCCCTGGAAGGAATTTGATTTAAATCTGTTTGGTATTGCTCAGATGGCATTGTAAAGACAGCCATACTAGGCTATCCATGCAGTGAGCAAGCATCTTGGGAGAGAGATGCTGTACAAGGTAAATTATGCCTTTGATACATTTTGTCATTTGATACTTTGGGTTGAGCACCGTGGAGGCTTCTTTTGACCAACTGTTATAATTTTCGGCTCATTATGTCATAATAGAGGTAATTGAAATGGCTCAATCACATGAAGACCCCCTTGATGGCAATTGAATAGTTTTTCCACACTTAAACTATATCCAATTCAATAATGATCTCGAAGTCCTGAGCCTTTGATTGTACCTCCCTTCTTCCTTAAGCCCTTCATGTCATACATGTACAGAAAGGCATAAAATTGTGTTTTCTTACCTCAATTAGTCTTATTGCTCAAGTTATAAAGATTAATATTAACAACAGTCTTTAGAAAATACGTTTTACTGCAATAAGTACTAAGTGGTTTTTTGTTTATTCATAAGTTGGAGAGATAAATGAGGAGGCAAATAGTCTCTACGGAGCAGAACTTGGTACGTTTCACTTCAACTGTATAGTATTATTAATTTTTGCTAATTCTGTTTTAACCTTTGACCTTCACACCGATTATTGGTTTTCCGCAATGGTTCCATCACAACCCGGCCCATTTTGTGTAGTTATTTTAGCCTGGATCACCATTCCTGAGAAATGAACTGTATGCTTTACCCACCTTCGACTAGCCATTATTATTACTGACTGACCTTGCCGTTAGGGATAATTTAATTACAGATATTTTCTGAGTCATAAAATTTTGCAATTTGTTGAAACAAAATGAAATACCATGTCGTTAATACATGCACAATTACACGCAGCTTCTATTTATAAATCAGCCGGTATATATAATAATACAAACACATACATGCAGTCTTACACAATCATATACATCTGTTTAATTTGTCTTTTTTGATGATATGCATATTATTATCAAAAACATACACAACGATTAATTATTATTGTCCATATTATTGGTTCAGTGGCAGTTGCACCTTACATCACTACAATATACGTGAAGAATTCTCTACATAAACTCCCATGTGCTCCTAAGTCAATTGATTGCAGTCACAAGCCATGCCATACAACTGATCAAGATAAAAATAACTTTATATTATAGTAAATTACTTTTCCAAGTATAATTATTACCCAATCATGTAAGCTTGTGCTATTTGAAATTATACACAGATGCATGCTCATATGGTTCCTCATTTGACTTGAGGTTAATGGAGGAGCTCCTCTATTTGAATGGAGTGACACAAAGACTGTTACCTTTATGTTTGGCACCTTCACAGGTATGTGTTAGTTAGTGCATACACAAGGATTTGTTGTGTAACGGACGTGGTAATCTGAATCACCTTTTTGTAAAAAGTCATCATTTCATACACTGTATTTCATAGGTTCGATTACAGAGTCATTACGACTCCGCACCGGTCTGTATCCTAAGATTCAGGCCAACCAAAGAGGCAGCGGAAATTTTAAGGTAGGCATAGAATGGGTTATTGTAAATGTTATAGATTTATGGTATTGTGTAAAGGAGTGAGAAGGGTACCAGCTTTGTGTATAAGTTTTGGCTTCTTCACAGAACATTAAGATCCATGTCTGTAAACTAATGAAATAGACATTAAGGGGCTCCATATAAATTCTAAATAAGCTGCAAAAGGAAAACTATAAGAAAAGGGGCAATTGCAGATTTTTTTTTTTCTTCTTTCCACATAAACATATACTATGAAAACAGAACTTCTTGTTGTTTTTTGCTCGTAGTAAGCGCGAAAAAAGCAGTTGCTGGAATTGCATGCATTTTGAGAAGGGCCATACAATGTACCTGAATGGAACACCTAGTAGACGTTAATGAGAAGAGATAGTATATTTTAAAATTGTTTTCGGTAATTCACTTTGAGAATTGTTCTGGTTCAAAGGTGAAACAAGAAAGCCCAGTCCATGATTGTGACTTCCCTGTCCACTAGTATATAATTTTTTTTTCCCTGCTCACTTTCTTTATATGCCAAGATTGATTGCCTATTTGAGGCTGATAAGTTATGTTATTTGAACTTGTGAACGTAACTGCGTAACTTGGTACATTCGACGAGAACTTATTAACTTCTTTATACCTCTCTTATTGACAGAGAACTGATGTCAGAATGCAGTGATGTTTTAAGCCAGTGCCACATACATGTGGCACTCAAAGGCTCACAATTTGACAATGAAGGTATTGTGAGATACATGTACGTACGCTTCTGCTACAATTCCTGATTTTCAACATCACTTTGGGCTTGCAAATAACAGCTATTTTGTAACAAGGCACTAGACTTGTTTCTTTTAATACATTTTACCCATGGTCAATGAGCATAGTAAAAAAACAATTTTCCTAGCTGAGAGTCTAGTGATCCGAACATTATAGAGATCGAAACTTACGTTTTCGAAAATTTCAGGCAGAAAAAAAGGCTCCAGAAAATTCTAGGTGACCTTTTAGAGTAAAAATCCGTTAAAAATGGGCATTTATACAATTAGATGTTGGAAAATCCTAGGAGAGGCTGGCTAGAAAGAAATTGTAGGAAAATTTTGCGAAAATTCTAGATCTCAAATCGTCTTCCGAACAGATATTTTCCGAAAATTGACGTTGGGTGCCCCTGGCCTTTAACGGGTTAATTCAGCTTGTGCTGTACATGATTTTCTATTATACTTCTTCTGGGTGTTTTCCTACATCATCCCCCGCTACCGGTCTCTGCCAACCATTTGTACCATTCTTTATTCATTTGCTTCTACTTTTACTTTTAGTGTGTGGGAATCATGCGCGGCAGAGCGAGAACGGGGCAGATGTGGAAGTCAGAGTGTACCAGCCCACGATGTCATCGGCCAACATGGTAGTTGGGGACATCATTTCCGGTAAGTGTGTCAACTTGGTGTAAGGGACAGATGAAAACACTAAATCGGACTAAATCTAACCTTTGACATAATTGTGATGACTGAATGTTATGTCAGCAATATTTTGCGTCCAACCATACTTAATTTGATTCCCCCCTCAGCTAACCATCTTGTTTAAAAGGAAAGTGCACATTCAATTTGTAGTTTATAGGGCGGCACTCCACTCAAAGACTTATAAAAAATTGTAATACAACATAACAGGATTAAAAACCCTCAACTGGCAGGATGTAACCAGTTGGCTATGTACAAGCGTGGTCGAGGATTTGAACTCGGGACGACCGAGAACAAATCCAGATGTGGCCAGAGTGGGACTCGAACCAGGGACTGCCGCGTTGCGCACCCGACGCGCTGACTACTCGACCACGCTGCCTTACCTTTAATATAACCAATCCAATTTTACTCCGAAGGAGATGATTTGACTGTGAATGTGAGGAGGGCAATAGGAGAGGCAATTGTGGCTGCCCAGGCCGTACGCTGTCAAAGGTACATGTGATACTGCATTTGTAGTTTCTCTCATGATAAATTTCACCCCAACTTTTCCTATTTAAGGACAATATTATGGACGAGTTTATTAATATTCCATTTTATACCTTCTACGTATCTCTCGAAATACGGTTCTTCAGTTTGAATCCAAATGGCATAATTTTAAACATGACCAGAATGTCTCTTATCCGGCTCAAAATTTGATGGGACAATCGAAACGAAAGCATTTTACTAGGTCTAGCAAAATATATATTTATGTCTATTATAATCGTTTCAGGGACCTGATAGTTGAAAATAGAAATTTAAGAGAGCGCCAAGACATGGAGGCAAGAGCGTCTGTGAGTTGGAGTACCACTGCAGTGCTAATTGTTGAAAAGTAAATTGCTAGTAAGCGCCTTAAGTTCCTTGAAGCCCTTGAATACTTCTTCAATTTGTGTTGTTGAAAAGTACGCTTTTTATCATACTCCAAACTAGGCCGATAGGCGATAGAAAACGTATGACTTTGATTTACAGTTCCCTTTAATCAGCTACAGCGTACATTTGTGAGACTACACTGCGAACCAAAAATAGGAAAAGACCATTGATTTAACGTAAAAAAAAGTAACAAGATTATCAGTACTTCGTAGCAAGCGTTTTTGGAGCAAAGAACGTGGAAAGAGGGCTCTTGTGCCATTTTTTTGCACGCGACCAAAACCGAAAATCCCGATTTTCGTCGTTCCTCGGTTTTTCTTTTCACGAAAACCAGACAGTAACGCTTGCTGCACAGACTAGAAATACTACATAATGTACACAACTGTATACATGTACACAAGTCCAAGTAAACCACATTTAAAATTTAATCGAGACCATCGACTAATGTACAATGAACCAGTTTTTTTTTTTTCTCTAGGAAATGGCCGACAGAGCACATGCACAAAAAAAGGTAAGCAAAAAATACTTGGTCACTGACTTAGTGTCAAAAGATAACCTTACAGAGACAAACGATGTCGTTGGGTATCGACGTTAACTTCGTAACTTTCACGTGCAAATTCGTAAAAAACTGGTGACAAAGGCTGATTTACGGACATAATAGGGCTCTACCCCATCAGCATTGTAGTTTAAAAAAGTGATACAGTAAAAACCCGCGAGTAAGAACCTGAAAATTAAGAACCTGTTTTGCCATTTATACCCCCTATAAAGAAGAACCTGTTTAGCCAAGAAAATGAAAAATCATATTAGTGAAATGCAACGACAAACCTGTGCAAGAATCCTGTTTGGAGAATTAGGAGCTTGGTATTGCTGTGCAAATAAAAGTGCTAATTTATTGATGTACTAAAAAAATAAAGTGCAAGAAGTTTAATAATATTGTTCTATCGCATTTTGAAATTGAAAAATAGGCTGATTACCATCTTGTTTTGTAGCTTGTTTTGTTTTGTTTGTTTTTTTTTTTTTTACAGAAATAAGAACCTATTTAAGAACCTAAATAGCCAAAAATTGTGTAAACTACCATTTAAAATTAATAAGAACCTGTTTAGGCTAACGCCAGAAAATGTAGGTTCTTACTCGCGGGTTTTTACTGTAAGTTATAAAGATATCAAAATCTATTTTTCTTTTTCTGGAAGTTGCCTGCCGTCGAAATTGACGAGGATAAAGAAGAAGATGATGAGGAGGAGGAGTCTTTGGATGCCACTGTTGTTGACACGGAGGAGGTAAACGTACATGATAAGCTGATATGGGGCTACGCGTGTTTTATTCACCGTTTCATGCATGTAAAATGAGCGCAAGACCATGCCCATTAAGATGGACTTAAAGTGACGTCCACTGATACAAAGGCCCGCGTTATTTGTTTTTTAACACCACATATAACGTTGACTCCATAAATCGATCTGGCCTGTTCCAGGCTCCGAGATAGTCGGGTCCGCTGAATTGAGAAAGTGCGAACACGAAAATAAAATGGGAGGAACTGGGGAGAGAAGGGCAACTTTTCTCTTGCCTTTTACTTTCGCGTCTGCTCCACTGTCTGAGAGCCTGGAACAGGCTCAAATCGATCACGCAATGTTTAATTTTCTGTAAGTGTAGAGTTTGTCCTGGACAACCAAAACATGACAGATATATAAAAAACGCGGTATACTATGGGTGTATATAAATATATATCATTATATTTTTTAGGTAAGAAAAAGGCGGATCGAGAAATATTCACAAAAGGTAATATAACTGTGAGCGTTAAAGCTAAGTTAGTGACAGTGTGGCTATCCTCTTATAAACGTCATCCTTTTTTACGTTAACAGGACGGGCCAAGGGACCCTAAAATTCCCAAGAAAGATGATGATGATGACGAAGATGCCAATGACAGTACAACGGTAAGGCTTCTTTAAGTGTATTTTGTTTCGTCGTAATACATTTCACGGCCTGCTGAAATTTGAAGCTGCACCTCGAAAAATGTGATGAATGTTATAACGTGTGCAGAATGTGGACTAGATTACAAACGGGAAACGGGTGATGTCCAAAGAAAATGAGTGACGGTACACAAACAACAAATCAGAGACCCGCAAAAAGAAATGGTGGGAGTTTAATACTGAACATATTGATAAATGTTCTGCGGGTCTAACACTATGATTTCTTTTCTTTTTCTTTTTTTTTTTTTTTTCATTTTCACACTGAACAAACAACGACAAATAAAAGTTTGAATTGAAAATTATGCAAATTGCTCTTGGAGAGAAAACAGGTCAATAAAGACACTACGCCTGAAGAGCCGCAATAGTGGTGAAAAGCGAAGCATAGAGCAAATTTACGACTTCCATTTTCTACTATTTATTTTATTTTTATACGACGAAGGCAGTTTTATTTTGTTTACAGTTTTGTTTTGTTGTTATCTCAACAGGTGACAATGAGGACAAGTGGAAATTGAATACTTTTTTCCTTTCCATTCCTTTTTTCTTTTTCAAAAAATAAGTCCATATTTAAATATTACAATGTGTATATAAACAGATGATTGTGTTTTGATTATGATTATAATTTAGTCAAAATTAAGCGTTGGATAACCTACATGTTTTTTTAAAATTTATTATTGAACACAGCATTAACATTCCGCTTAAATATGCAGATTCCAAAATTTGTTAATATAATTTCTATGCATTGAGGATTCACTCTATATAATTCACTCCGCATTCACCGAGTAAACAGTGAAGTAGCTCAGTTTGTGTGATTTAAATTGTATGCTCGTGTTTTCAGTTAGATTCGGAATCAGCGCAGCGTAACTAAAAAGAGGCATTCATCACTTAGGGCGCTTTCCATTTGTCAGAACTGGCCGGCCGGACAATTGCCGGACCAGTCAGTTAGCAAATGAAATCGGCTTTTTTGCAAGGGTAATTGCTTAAAACGCTATGTCCCTCGTGCATACTTTTTGGGACTTGACTGATCAGGCTTGATAGTTTTGATTAAAAGTGAAATTTTCGTTAAGACGGGAACAGTCTGCCCGTTCTGACAATTGGAAGGTGCCCTTAGTTGTAGCAAGACGGAAAACTGTCTCGCAGCCTGGAACAGGCTAGCCGGCCGCAACTTGTGAGATCGACCTTTAGTTAGTCTAGGCTTGGTGGTGAAATTTTCTCATCTGGCATCATTCATTGGGACCATCATATCATTATAATAGTGTTACTGTTACTAACAGACAGTCAAATAGCCCACGTTCCTGCATGTATTAAATACAGCTGAGATGAGGCCCAATTTTAACGGTTCTCATACATTCCTTCTAACGGCTACCGCTTTTTTTTGTCAGTAAAGACGGCTTGTATAAGAAAGCCTTGTGAATCGCTTAGGGTCTTTTCTAAAGGCTTGTGTAAGAGTCGCTATACTATGTGCAAACGCCTTTGGTATCCATCTTAAAAAAAACGTTTTTACGCCATTAGAATCATTGATATATTTTTGGCGATTGAAGTGATTAATGCCACGTGCAAAGTATTATTGGCGATTATCGGTTAAGATTAACAACTGTTCGCTCCATCTGAAGAAGTCCCCCTTTTATGTATTTTTCTTTTTTGAGAACATCTCAAGATATTGCCGATAATTTAGTCGTTTTTAATCCTCCCAAGTTACCCACAACACAAATGATACTTTTAGCTGAGTTCCTATATGCGACTTTATTTTTAAAACTCAGTCGACAAACAACAAATAACAGTAAAAAAGAACTAATATTCGGTAAAGGATTTTTCCCAAGCTCGTTGCATGGCTCTGTCTTTTTTTTTTTTTTTTTTTACCGAGTTTCTATATAAATCTAAAAAATGTTAAATATGACGTTAGAATCAACGTATTCACTTTAAGGTTCGGTTTTTTTCTCTATAGTCCTATGACGTTAGAATCAACGTATTCACTGTAAGGTTAGTTTTTTTTTCTCTCTAGTCCTATGCTGCTATGTTCTGAGCAACGGTATTTAAAAAGATTACGTAAATAGCAATACAATTTTATAAAATCCCACTGATTTGTCGATTACTCAATTTTTCCTTTTCTACATGCATAAAAACAACGTTGTCACATTAATGGTAACCACATTAAACACGCATCTAACATTGATATATAGAGATCAAAATATATGTCTCTTGTGTCATCTCAGCCTAATATTTTCTTAGTAGCGCACGTTCCATATTTTTACATTCTAATTCGCAATCCCCGAAGAGACTTGAGCACAAAAAAAAGCGGTAGCCGTTAGAAGGAATGTATGAGAACCGTTAAAATTGGGCCTCATCTCAGCTGTATTTAATACATGCAGGAACGTGGGCTATTTGACTGTCTGTTAGTAACAGTAACACTATTATAATGATATGATGGTCCCAATGAATGATGCCAGATGAGAAAATTTCACCACCAAGCCTAGACTAACTAAAGGTCGATCTCACAAGTTGCGGCCGGCTAGCCTGTTCCAGGCTGCGAGACAGTTTTCCGTCTTGCTACAACTAAGGGCACCTTCCAATTGTCAGAACGGGCAGACTGTTCCCGTCTTAACGAAAATTTCACTTTTAATCAAAACTATCAAGCCTGATCAGTCAAGTCCCAAAAAGCATGCACGAGGGACATAGCGTTTTAAGCAATTACCCTTGCAAAAAAGCCGATTTCATTTGCTAACTGACTGGTCCGGCAATTGTCCGGCCGGCCAGTTCTGACAAATGGAAAGCGCCCTAAGTGATGAATGCCTCTTTTTAGTTACGCTGCGCTGATTCCGAATCTAACTGAAAACACGAGCATACAATTTAAATCACACAAACTGAGCTACTTCACTGTTTACTCGGTGAATGCGGAGTGAATTATATAGAGTGAATCCTCAATGCATAGAAATTATATTAACAAATTTTGGAATCTGCATATTTAAGCGGAATGTTAATGCTGTGTTCAATAATAAATTTTAAAAAAACATGTAGGTTATCCAACGCTTAATTTTGACTAAATTATAATCATAATCAAAACACAATCATCTGTTTATATACACATTGTAATATTTAAATATGGACTTATTTTTTGAAAAAGAAAAAAGGAATGGAAAGGAAAAAAGTATTCAATTTCCACTTGTCCTCATTGTCACCTGTTGAGATAACAACAAAACAAAACTGTAAACAAAATAAAACTGCCTTCGTCGTATAAAAATAAAATAAATAGTAGAAAATGGAAGTCGTAAATTTGCTCTATGCTTCGCTTTTCACCACTATTGCGGCTCTTCAGGCGTAGTGTCTTTATTGACCTGTTTTCTCTCCAAGAGCAATTTGCATAATTTTCAATTCAAACTTTTATTTGTCGTTGTTTGTTCAGTGTGAAAATGAAAAAAAAAAAAAAAAGAAAAAGAAAAGAAATCATAGTGTTAGACCCGCAGAACATTTATCAATATGTTCAGTATTAAACTCCCACCATTTCTTTTTGCGGGTCTCTGATTTGTTGTTTGTGTACCGTCACTCATTTTCTTTGGACATCACCCGTTTCCCGTTTGTAATCTAGTCCACATTCTGCACACGTTATAACATTCATCACATTTTTCGAGGTGCAGCTTCAAATTTCAGCAGGCCGTGAAATGTATTACGACGAAACAAAATACACTTAAAGAAGCCTTACCGTTGTACTGTCATTGGCATCTTCGTCATCATCATCATCTTTCTTGGGAATTTTAGGGTCCCTTGGCCCGTCCTGTTAACGTAAAAAAGGATGACGTTTATAAGAGGATAGCCACACTGTCACTAACTTAGCTTTAACGCTCACAGTTATATTACCTTTTGTGAATATTTCTCGATCCGCCTTTTTCTTACCTAAAAAATATAATGATATATATTTATATACACCCATAGTATACCGCGTTTTTTATATATCTGTCATGTTTTGGTTGTCCAGGACAAACTCTACACTTACAGAAAATTAAACATTGCGTGATCGATTTGAGCCTGTTCCAGGCTCTCAGACAGTGGAGCAGACGCGAAAGTAAAAGGCAAGAGAAAAGTTGCCCTTCTCTCCCCAGTTCCTCCCATTTTATTTTCGTGTTCGCACTTTCTCAATTCAGCGGACCCGACTATCTCGGAGCCTGGAACAGGCCAGATCGATTTATGGAGTCAACGTTATATGTGGTGTTAAAAAACAAATAACGCGGGCCTTTGTATCAGTGGACGTCACTTTAAGTCCATCTTAATGGGCATGGTCTTGCGCTCATTTTACATGCATGAAACGGTGAATAAAACACGCGTAGCCCCATATCAGCTTATCATGTACGTTTACCTCCTCCGTGTCAACAACAGTGGCATCCAAAGACTCCTCCTCCTCATCATCTTCTTCTTTATCCTCGTCAATTTCGACGGCAGGCAACTTCCAGAAAAAGAAAAATAGATTTTGATATCTTTATAACTTACAGTAAAAACCCGCGAGTAAGAACCTACATTTTCTGGCGTTAGCCTAAACAGGTTCTTATTAATTTTAAATGGTAGTTTACACAATTTTTGGCTATTTAGGTTCTTAAATAGGTTCTTATTTCTGTAAAAAAAAAAAAAACAAACAAAACAAAACAAGCTACAAAACAAGATGGTAATCAGCCTATTTTTCAATTTCAAAATGCGATAGAACAATATTATTAAACTTCTTGCACTTTATTTTTTTAGTACATCAATAAATTAGCACTTTTATTTGCACAGCAATACCAAGCTCCTAATTCTCCAAACAGGATTCTTGCACAGGTTTGTCGTTGCATTTCACTAATATGATTTTTCATTTTCTTGGCTAAACAGGTTCTTCTTTATAGGGGGTATAAATGGCAAAACAGGTTCTTAATTTTCAGGTTCTTACTCGCGGGTTTTTACTGTATCACTTTTTTAAACTACAATGCTGATGGGGTAGAGCCCTATTATGTCCGTAAATCAGCCTTTGTCACCAGTTTTTTACGAATTTGCACGTGAAAGTTACGAAGTTAACGTCGATACCCAACGACATCGTTTGTCTCTGTAAGGTTATCTTTTGACACTAAGTCAGTGACCAAGTATTTTTTGCTTACCTTTTTTTGTGCATGTGCTCTGTCGGCCATTTCCTAGAGAAAAAAAAAAAACTGGTTCATTGTACATTAGTCGATGGTCTCGATTAAATTTTAAATGTGGTTTACTTGGACTTGTGTACATGTATACAGTTGTGTACATTATGTAGTATTTCTAGTCTGTGCAGCAAGCGTTACTGTCTGGTTTTCGTGAAAAGAAAAACCGAGGAACGACGAAAATCGGGATTTTCGGTTTTGGTCGCGTGCAAAAAAATGGCACAAGAGCCCTCTTTCCACGTTCTTTGCTCCAAAAACGCTTGCTACGAAGTACTGATAATCTTGTTACTTTTTTTTACGTTAAATCAATGGTCTTTTCCTATTTTTGGTTCGCAGTGTAGTCTCACAAATGTACGCTGTAGCTGATTAAAGGGAACTGTAAATCAAAGTCATACGTTTTCTATCGCCTATCGGCCTAGTTTGGAGTATGATAAAAAGCGTACTTTTCAACAACACAAATTGAAGAAGTATTCAAGGGCTTCAAGGAACTTAAGGCGCTTACTAGCAATTTACTTTTCAACAATTAGCACTGCAGTGGTACTCCAACTCACAGACGCTCTTGCCTCCATGTCTTGGCGCTCTCTTAAATTTCTATTTTCAACTATCAGGTCCCTGAAACGATTATAATAGACATAAATATATATTTTGCTAGACCTAGTAAAATGCTTTCGTTTCGATTGTCCCATCAAATTTTGAGCCGGATAAGAGACATTCTGGTCATGTTTAAAATTATGCCATTTGGATTCAAACTGAAGAACCGTATTTCGAGAGATACGTAGAAGGTATAAAATGGAATATTAATAAACTCGTCCATAATATTGTCCTTAAATAGGAAAAGTTGGGGTGAAATTTATCATGAGAGAAACTACAAATGCAGTATCACATGTACCTTTGACAGCGTACGGCCTGGGCAGCCACAATTGCCTCTCCTATTGCCCTCCTCACATTCACAGTCAAATCATCTCCTTCGGAGTAAAATTGGATTGGTTATATTAAAGGTAAGGCAGCGTGGTCGAGTAGTCAGCGCGTCGGGTGCGCAACGCGGCAGTCCCTGGTTCGAGTCCCACTCTGGCCACATCTGGATTTGTTCTCGGTCGTCCCGAGTTCAAATCCTCGACCACGCTTGTACATAGCCAACTGGTTACATCCTGCCAGTTGAGGGTTTTTAATCCTGTTATGTTGTATTACAATTTTTTATAAGTCTTTGAGTGGAGTGCCGCCCTATAAACTACAAATTGAATGTGCACTTTCCTTTTAAACAAGATGGTTAGCTGAGGGGGGAATCAAATTAAGTATGGTTGGACGCAAAATATTGCTGACATAACATTCAGTCATCACAATTATGTCAAAGGTTAGATTTAGTCCGATTTAGTGTTTTCATCTGTCCCTTACACCAAGTTGACACACTTACCGGAAATGATGTCCCCAACTACCATGTTGGCCGATGACATCGTGGGCTGGTACACTCTGACTTCCACATCTGCCCCGTTCTCGCTCTGCCGCGCATGATTCCCACACACTAAAAGTAAAAGTAGAAGCAAATGAATAAAGAATGGTACAAATGGTTGGCAGAGACCGGTAGCGGGGGATGATGTAGGAAAACACCCAGAAGAAGTATAATAGAAAATCATGTACAGCACAAGCTGAATTAACCCGTTAAAGGCCAGGGGCACCCAACGTCAATTTTCGGAAAATATCTGTTCGGAAGACGATTTGAGATCTAGAATTTTCGCAAAATTTTCCTACAATTTCTTTCTAGCCAGCCTCTCCTAGGATTTTCCAACATCTAATTGTATAAATGCCCATTTTTAACGGATTTTTACTCTAAAAGGTCACCTAGAATTTTCTGGAGCCTTTTTTTCTGCCTGAAATTTTCGAAAACGTAAGTTTCGATCTCTATAATGTTCGGATCACTAGACTCTCAGCTAGGAAAATTGTTTTTTTACTATGCTCATTGACCATGGGTAAAATGTATTAAAAGAAACAAGTCTAGTGCCTTGTTACAAAATAGCTGTTATTTGCAAGCCCAAAGTGATGTTGAAAATCAGGAATTGTAGCAGAAGCGTACGTACATGTATCTCACAATACCTTCATTGTCAAATTGTGAGCCTTTGAGTGCCACATGTATGTGGCACTGGCTTAAAACATCACTGCATTCTGACATCAGTTCTCTGTCAATAAGAGAGGTATAAAGAAGTTAATAAGTTCTCGTCGAATGTACCAAGTTACGCAGTTACGTTCACAAGTTCAAATAACATAACTTATCAGCCTCAAATAGGCAATCAATCTTGGCATATAAAGAAAGTGAGCAGGGAAAAAAAAATTATATACTAGTGGACAGGGAAGTCACAATCATGGACTGGGCTTTCTTGTTTCACCTTTGAACCAGAACAATTCTCAAAGTGAATTACCGAAAACAATTTTAAAATATACTATCTCTTCTCATTAACGTCTACTAGGTGTTCCATTCAGGTACATTGTATGGCCCTTCTCAAAATGCATGCAATTCCAGCAACTGCTTTTTTCGCGCTTACTACGAGCAAAAAACAACAAGAAGTTCTGTTTTCATAGTATATGTTTATGTGGAAAGAAGAAAAAAAAAAATCTGCAATTGCCCCTTTTCTTATAGTTTTCCTTTTGCAGCTTATTTAGAATTTATATGGAGCCCCTTAATGTCTATTTCATTAGTTTACAGACATGGATCTTAATGTTCTGTGAAGAAGCCAAAACTTATACACAAAGCTGGTACCCTTCTCACTCCTTTACACAATACCATAAATCTATAACATTTACAATAACCCATTCTATGCCTACCTTAAAATTTCCGCTGCCTCTTTGGTTGGCCTGAATCTTAGGATACAGACCGGTGCGGAGTCGTAATGACTCTGTAATCGAACCTATGAAATACAGTGTATGAAATGATGACTTTTTACAAAAAGGTGATTCAGATTACCACGTCCGTTACACAACAAATCCTTGTGTATGCACTAACTAACACATACCTGTGAAGGTGCCAAACATAAAGGTAACAGTCTTTGTGTCACTCCATTCAAATAGAGGAGCTCCTCCATTAACCTCAAGTCAAATGAGGAACCATATGAGCATGCATCTGTGTATAATTTCAAATAGCACAAGCTTACATGATTGGGTAATAATTATACTTGGAAAAGTAATTTACTATAATATAAAGTTATTTTTATCTTGATCAGTTGTATGGCATGGCTTGTGACTGCAATCAATTGACTTAGGAGCACATGGGAGTTTATGTAGAGAATTCTTCACGTATATTGTAGTGATGTAAGGTGCAACTGCCACTGAACCAATAATATGGACAATAATAATTAATCGTTGTGTATGTTTTTGATAATAATATGCATATCATCAAAAAAGACAAATTAAACAGATGTATATGATTGTGTAAGACTGCATGTATGTGTTTGTATTATTATATATACCGGCTGATTTATAAATAGAAGCTGCGTGTAATTGTGCATGTATTAACGACATGGTATTTCATTTTGTTTCAACAAATTGCAAAATTTTATGACTCAGAAAATATCTGTAATTAAATTATCCCTAACGGCAAGGTCAGTCAGTAATAATAATGGCTAGTCGAAGGTGGGTAAAGCATACAGTTCATTTCTCAGGAATGGTGATCCAGGCTAAAATAACTACACAAAATGGGCCGGGTTGTGATGGAACCATTGCGGAAAACCAATAATCGGTGTGAAGGTCAAAGGTTAAAACAGAATTAGCAAAAATTAATAATACTATACAGTTGAAGTGAAACGTACCAAGTTCTGCTCCGTAGAGACTATTTGCCTCCTCATTTATCTCTCCAACTTATGAATAAACAAAAAACCACTTAGTACTTATTGCAGTAAAACGTATTTTCTAAAGACTGTTGTTAATATTAATCTTTATAACTTGAGCAATAAGACTAATTGAGGTAAGAAAACACAATTTTATGCCTTTCTGTACATGTATGACATGAAGGGCTTAAGGAAGAAGGGAGGTACAATCAAAGGCTCAGGACTTCGAGATCATTATTGAATTGGATATAGTTTAAGTGTGGAAAAACTATTCAATTGCCATCAAGGGGGTCTTCATGTGATTGAGCCATTTCAATTACCTCTATTATGACATAATGAGCCGAAAATTATAACAGTTGGTCAAAAGAAGCCTCCACGGTGCTCAACCCAAAGTATCAAATGACAAAATGTATCAAAGGCATAATTTACCTTGTACAGCATCTCTCTCCCAAGATGCTTGCTCACTGCATGGATAGCCTAGTATGGCTGTCTTTACAATGCCATCTGAGCAATACCAAACAGATTTAAATCAAATTCCTTCCAGGGAATGTTTTAAGTGTACAGTTATGTACAAATAAACAAACCAAAAGTTTCTTACTTTAATATAATAAAGATTGGTATTTTGATATATTCCAAAAGGATCATAATTATTCAACGTCGTCAACCTCAAAGAGTCCTTTCAATAAATGCATAGAAATCACAAGTGGAAAAAAAATTTGCTTTGTTCCCTTTTTGGTAAATAACATAGCTGATTTTAATAAACTGCAAGCGGCCTTTGGCTAAATGGTCTCTTGAATAACAGGGCAGTGTAAAATGCAGACTGTGGACTGACTGCTGACAACTGTTTTTAAGGTTAGCAAACAATGGGAGTATTGTTGTCAGTACTCATTTGCAGGTGCAAACAATAGTCTTTTACACTGAGCGCTTGAATGACTCATCTGATTGTGGCAATATTGTCACCACTAAAGAACGAAATTGACAAGAAAAAGGCAAGTTTTGTTTTGTCCTAAAATTATTAGACAGTTCCCACAGTAGTATATGTATATATATATACATCTTAGTACAATCAAATCACTGAAACTCAGGGCAAATTAAATCATAATTATAATCGAAATTAGCATAATATGACTCACTACCTCATGTGAGACTACCTACCATATACAGTACGTGAGATCCAATCAGCCATTGTGTTGGGATCTTTATATCAACAGAAAACAGACAAATTTAATGAATGTACAGTGGTTACTCATGCAAATCAAAATTAAAATAATCAATGCAAACTGTTTTCAACTACATATAAAGTTAATAAAGTTTCAGTGATCAGTACTTGGTAACTGTTAGACAATGAGCTTAAATCAAGTTTAAAGACACCCTCAGACTGTATCAAGTGTTCAAAAAGATTGATTTAACTGTATTGAAATAAGGAACATTCCATAGGCTAATATTGAACTTCAATAACTTATACCCTTAAGTCATTGTCAAAAATTCTGTCTAAATCTATTTATTTAAGATAGTTGGGTTTATTTATAGCTGGGTTTGTTTGTACATACGTTACTGAAATTTGGTTTTTCTGGTGTTTTTCATTATGCATGACAGTGTCTTATAATTATGGTGGGGTTTGATATAGTGGGGTTTCTCTGTACCTGGTAGACACTGGTTGGATCTTTCAGGTGTTGAGTGATATACACGTGGTGGCGGTGCACTGTCCTCATCACTGCTGTCAACTAAAATGGGCAATTAAAAAAAGGTAATATTAATTAATTTGTGTTTTTCATTGAATAATCTTTTTACAGTTGGCACATGAAAGGTATCAGGTGTAAACTTTGGACATTTGTCAGCTGCATGCCTTAACAACCCCATCAGCAATATTCATCACATTGATTTCATGGTTTTATCTTTTAACAAACAATGCCTTATTAATTAAATTTACTGCGCACCTGTGTGAACAATCCCTGTATTTCTTGAAGTACCTATAAGGGTAACCAATAAGATGACAGGATGTATTACAATGACATATGTACATGCACACTATGATGGGACAGCCACTGTGGAACTTTATACTGTGGTACAGTATAGGGGAACCAGCAGCCTTTCTTCTAATATGCACCCGAAATTTTAATAAGCATGGCATATATGTATACCAAAAGCCCACTTTTGTATCCATTGGGATTTATCTCATCTAAACATTTATCGCCTAGAGGACCTACAATACAGAGTGTCCCAAAAGTTTGTTCCTTTAATTTTGTGAGCTAAAAGTTTTGATCGAAACTTATGCTTATCAAAATGAATGTTCAAATAACCGGAACATCAGCCTGAAGCATAAGAGAAAAGCCTTAACTTGTGTGGTTGTCTTCACTTATAAGCAATTTGTGACATAAGCTTAATATTTTTAATATGCTTGTGTCGCTATATAGAGGGTACCATATTCTTTATGGAGTTTTTACAAGAGAGCTCTATTGCTTATTTGAGGCTGCATTGCTCTGTATATTGAACTTCAATGTAATTGACAGCTGTCTCATATATATAGCAGTAATAATTAATACATGCACTTACTCTCGCCAGATGTCCCTGGGATTGCCAAAGCTTCATAATCCACTCTTTCGTTATCTGAATAACAGTACATGATCAGTACTTTGACCTTAATTTCTAACCAGAACATCACCACAGTGAAGTTCAACTGCATGGCTACAAGCCTGTCATACCTACACATAGGTCTACCTACACCCCCCACTTAGGTCATTTTATTCATAGCCTCACCAGAGATGGGCAAAATCCAGAGGATGTACTCAAGTGCCTTATCATACAGTTGAATTATACAGTCAGTATGTCAGAACAAGTATTTATTTGCTTGAACAGGTGCTGCATGGATTCATCACATAACAAGGTGAGGGGATATGGCAGGGCTGTCGACTCTGTCAGTTGTCTTCAAATATTGAGAATTATGAATGGGATATGATAGAGGAGAAGTCTAACAATGACATCATTCGTGCAAAAAAATAGCCATTGAGTCTCATTAGCATTAATTTTGCGAATGACACGTCAATATGCTTGAAAAAGATGTTATTGGCATTGTATAACAATCATTTGATCTGATTGGTTTATTCTAATCTGGAGACGAGGGGGAACGATCCAAATCTGGAACACCTGGATCATCTGACAACAAAGGGATGGGGGGATTGTGAGGGACGGCTGTTATGAAGTTTTTTAAGTAAAAAGCAAAGCTCTATTCATTGCACTCACTCTCTCCAGAAGGCCCTGGCTCTGCTGGTGCATCATCTGCATCCCCTGGAACAGTCGACACGTCTTGATCTAAAATTTGTTTTGATAACAATAATATTATTTTTAATAATGAGTTAACATTATGCATTACTTTACCATTGCACAACAATGTAATTGAAAAAATGACGATAATTTTCTTAATTTCCATATGCTCAGTGTTTATATAATTATAACAGTAATTATCAGCTGTAAATACTAAGTACTCCGTCGTGCAGTTATCTCGGATCCACCACTGGCCCATGATCGGCACATCATTACTAGCTAGACTACTGTTGATGTCTGACTCATTGACTCATAACTCATGGACCAAAAAAAAGTGATATCAAATGCTAAAAGAGTAACTTGAGACGTAATAGCTTATTTCAATTAAGCTTTACTTCAAAAAAGCTTGTTATAAGTTAGGCTTACCTTCATTGTCAGCCCGATCGACAGTATCCCCTTCATCTCTACCTGAAAATAGATTTTAGAAAAGGATGAGTTAAATTGACAAAGTTTAACTTTACCTTTACCCATGTTCTTTACAACAAAATAACATCCATGTGTAGTTGTTTTTGGTACGTCGATCTCCTGTTCCGGATCATTCGTCTTGCCTGGAACAGGCTATGCTGCGCTGATCCCGAAAGTCCCGAAACTAAACTCGACCCTAGGGTTTCTGGAATCTCAAAGCTCGCCACTAAGAGGCTCGATATCGATCTCCAACAGTTCTTCTTGATGAGACAGACTTTTTGAAGGAAAACCTCACTGTCTTCTACAAATTAATATCTTACAAACATAATTCCAGTTTTTTAATTGCTTTTTTTTTCTAAATACCTGATTGTCCGGATGCACTTGCATCTCCACCTAAATGCAAGGATACTAATGTCAAGGATAAAAAAATGACAGACTAGACTAGACTAGACTAGACTAGACCGCGCGCGGGAACGTACGTGGTCAATTGCATGTCTCGTGTGTTTCGCTCGACGGACTAAGAAAAAGAGAGAATATCAACTGCAGTTCTTGCTTCAAAGATACAATTTTTTTTCGCGAGAGCTGAAAAGAGTATCTTTTCGGATCTAAAACTTCCCTAAACCTAAACGATTGTTGCGGACTTGACGAAATTGTGAAAGTATAATCACTAATTGCCGCGGTTCAAAGCATATGAAAGGGCGGTCAAAAAAGTTAGAATTTTTGGGAATGCACAATGCAGCCCCCGCCCCCGTGCATTGTTGTTAACTAAAGCGCAGATTGGAAAAGGTTCATCAAATTTAAACTTAAGGGGGAGGCAAATAAAATCAACCAACAGTTTCAACTTTTTGTCCGCGTTGGGATCAATTAAGCGCGAGAATCGTTCTTGTAAGTCACGAGACATGAGGCTTAGTGATATTTCCTTTACACAAATGAGAAGTCGAAATAATCCAGGAATAACGCGATTTACGATAATTTGAAGATAAAAGTGCATGCTGTTTGAATTAACGATATCTGAGCGAACAAAAGCCGTTTTTCCTCGCTCTTTGCCGCTAAGGAGCTCGAAACGTCACCAGCGGCGAGGAGCGAGGAGAAACGGCTGTGCAGGCTACCAATAT
>NW_027332292.1:42500-50504 GCF_958299795.1 Porites lutea
CGAATTTTCGATTGATGTTCATACTACCAAGTAGTATGTCATGATCTACCGTGTCGAAAGCGGCGGAAAGATTCAGTAACACGTGTATCACCCATATATTGTCGTCGATTGCGAGTAAAATGTCATTGTGAATACCAGTGAGAGCTGTTTCCGTGCCGTGTCCCGTTCGACAAGCCGTTGAAACATCTCATGTAGTTCGTTATTGACAAAATGTTGATTCAAGGCGTAGAGCTACCACCCTATCATTTGCTTTAGAGAAAAATCTTAGATTTGAGATGGGTTTGAAATTTTTATGGAACTCATGGCATGGTCGAGCGAATCCTTCTTTAGTAATGGATCTAAAGCAGCTTCGTTGAAGCACGCAAATACTGGTATTGCTCACAATAACGGGTAACAAAATGGCGTAACAATCTGCCATTAATATGCCAGGAATGGGATCCAAAATACAAGATTTCCCAGACGTTGAGAAGAGACGAGAGTTCAAGAGTAGATAAAGGGGCACCCAATGGATCTGTTCCTCAAAATGTCTGTTCTTCAGGCAAATGTTTGCTGGCTGGGAGTTCGAAAATAAGGAAAGGAAAGGGAAGGAAAGTCTCGCTGGGAAATAGGAAATTCAGGGTGTCTGAGTGGATTTTGTGCCTAGGTTAGCTGGTATGTGCTATTTTTCAGACGTCCCCCCCTCCCCTTTCCCCTTGGAAGGGGTGAATTTCGCCCTTCGACCACACCCAAGTTCTTATAGGTTGTAGGTGCAACTTGCTGGCTGGGAACTCGTCCATCAGACTTTCTGGGAGTGAGGAACAGATTAATTTTTCAAAGCAATCTCCCAAAATGCTAAAATGACTTTTTTTTTTTTTTAATGTAAGTCTTTTTCCTGAGTAGCATACAGAGAAATCTCAAAATTCGCTCCTTACAAATCGATGCTGCCATGTCGGCGCATGCATTACTCTTGTTACGAACTTTGATGTTAAATACACTGGAACGCGCATGGTCAAGTTTAAAAGTTAAATACTAAAACAGCAATTAGAAAGTTCAGGTATTGCTTGACTGGGAACCAGGGCAAGCCTTTTAACGAGGGAGTAATGTGATCGGATTTTCCAGTTCTGCTTTCAATTCTACAGGCGAATTTATGTACCGTGCTTGGAGTTTGACCAGATTACATTGGGTGGTGCTGATCCAAACAGAGGAGCAATAAAAACTAATGCGTTTATGATAATAATCAAAGCGTTTTTGTCAAATTCATGCTTAACACGATTGATTTGACCCTCATATTGGCTTACAAGAGGACACGGTAGTAGGGAAGATATACTCGTTCAGGGGCGTACCTAGCCCATAGACCAGTAGGCCCGAGCATACAAATCTTTGATCTGATCACTCTACCGCTTGTAACAATTTATGCGTTTCTTTCTCCGAACAGACGTTTTACATAAAACAGTCGCTGAGTGCCCCTGACCCCGCAGGCTAATCATTAGGAACTACCGTTACTAAAGCCCTAACATATTTATAAAAATATCTTCTTCTGACTGATCTCCACACCTTTCCCTAGTCGAGAGAATTTGTAAAAAGGGTCAAGGCATTAATCAATTAATTGGTAGTTATGTCAATAATATCCCATAACCGAACAAGTCGATAACCAAACAGAACCGGTCCGATTGTCGAGCCGCGAACTAAAATATACAAGATTTCTCCTTCATATGTAGTTATCTAATAGGCTAGTTTTATCTATACTGCCAAAGCGCAAAGCAGTCTAAAGCTAATGTTATTTTCCCCATCGTATTTCGTTGTTTGGAAGCCATTGTCAATTCATACCAGTACGTGAAACATTAGCTGGCTGGCCTTAACTAGGCGAGGTTTCTACCAGAATTTTTCAAAATCGAAGGAAAAGTGGTTCCTGTACGTTCATCACTTTTAAAATTTCCGGCGAGTTTTGCTGAAGAAAGGACAAAAGAAAGAAAAAAGACCAATCTAACCCTAATCAATAACTTAATTACAAGCGGTAGAGTGACCAAACCAAACCTTTTTAGTTTTGGGCCGACAGGTCTATGGGCTGGCTACGCCCCTATGTGAGCTATTGACTTTTCGTCGATTTATGCTTTATTTTTCTATCCCAATGTTATAACTTGACTTCATTGTTACTTTAACCTGAACGGATGATTACGAGTGGCGCAGACCGAGCCGGGCAAATATAATCAAACAATCAAATCGTGCAACATTGAAATTTCTTGCCCAATGCAAATGCCCAAGTTACAGTACAAAACTGATCTCGACATGTATCCAAAAGACTCCAAGACACTCCGCCTTATTAGAGGGGTTTTTTTTTGGATAGGGGAGACTTAATAGAGGATTCACGGTAACGACAACTGCAATTTTTTCCATGAGCTGATAATTTTCGCTGCAAGACCGAAAGTACACTGACAAGCTTGATCATGAGCATAGTCCGATACGACAATGGAAGATCAGTTTAGCTCGAGTGAAATCCAAGGGAAGAGGGAATCAAGAAAAGAGAAAATGAAGATATGAGATGACACGGTTAGAATACCAAGCGTTTCAGTGTATCTCCGACGGTTGCCTGTGATATGGATAGGTTAATGGATCTACGACTGATTTACAGGGAGGCCACGCTGAAACGATTATTAAGGAAAACAGAAGAAGGCAATCCTGTGCGTGCCTCCAGTGCGTTATTCTTTTCTACCTAGGGAGAATGTTGGTGGATACGACCTTCATTAGTTTCGTTGAGATAAAATATAAAGACCGCGAAGGTTGAGGGCGCTGTACGAGACTACTTTAATGAATACCCGGTCATAAAGGTGTGGGAGTTTGAAGAGCGCGAGTGGAGGAAAGTTTGCGCAAGAGCCATAATAGCTCTTGGTTTGCGGATGAGCCTGGTGTCTAGATTAATCCAGCTGGAGCACCCACGCTTAGTCGAGAGAGAACTGCGAAAGTCAACTGACAGGACGAGAAGTTGAGTGCTAATAGATGTTTGTTTGTCTCGAGTAATTATAGGAACAACTCTTGCTAATGTTCGCTGGCACACCTACATAGCACGCACATCCGAAATGCGGCATTGACACGCCATTAACTTCAGAGAAAGGGGCCAAGCATGGAGAAGTATGAAGAAAAAGAAAAGTGACCTATCAATGCAGAAAAAGTATTTGGAAAATATACTTGAAAGATAGTTAGACAGTTTTCACTAGTGTTTTCCGAATACTGTACCCGACTATGGTACTCCCTGGGTTCAACTGTGAACACGTTGACCCTTTTTGAAACACTCATGCCAGAGTCTGAGCATGGTTAATGAGTGTGGTAATACTGAATGGAGCAAGACTAAGCAGATGGTTATTACCACCATGCAGGGTCGAGAAATTTAAATTGTTGGGAACTCGCCTTGGTAAGGATCTTAAATGGACAGAACATGTAAATGAGGTCACATCATCATGCTATAAACTGATAGCTCCGACAAGAAAGGTCAAGAAAACTAAGGCGGCGGATCAGGGAAGGCAGGGGGATCTTGTTTGGTCGAGTGAAACCACAACCGTAATATGTGTTTTGTCAATAAACGTAAAACTATAAAAAAAATTGTCTCTTTTTGATACTTTTAAATCAAACACCAGAGAAAGACAGAAGCAATAAAAACTATTTTGAGCAAATTTTGCAACAACTGCTGTACATTTATTTCCTGGACGGCCCCAAGAGAATATTTTGCTTGATATCGCTTTTTTTCTAGTTCAGCTCTCGTGAATTTTGTATGCAAGATAGATATCAGAGCGTGGCTAACTTTAATGGGCGCAGCGCGCAAGCTGCTTAAATTTAGAGGTACCCTTAACCCTTCTTTGTCGCGTGTCTGCATACTTAATAAATGTACTAGCAGTTTTAACGTAAAGTTTTATCACAATTACTTTTTTGGTCATTTGGCCACAAATAAACGCAGTTGACGAACAAAAGTTCTCATAGAGTAAGATCAAACTCTTTTTTATTATTCTACGGTCAGCAAAAGGGTTAAATCAATACAACACTTACACTGATCGGACAAGATTGATTTGACCGGCTTTTTTTTCGGGATACTATAAGGTTTAACACATTCAGAAATGTTACAATATTACAATATCGAGCAGAAACCACAATTGCACTGGCGAAATTGCTTAAATTTTAAAAACTGATTACAAATGGGTAAAAAAAATAAGCTTACAAAAAGCCTATATATTTTAAAGCTGGAAGCCTATGATAAAAAAAAGGAAAGAAAAAAAATCGACTGAAAACTTCGTATGAACTAAAGAGGGTAATGATTGGAAACTAAAATGATGACATTCTGAAATATAGCATCCAGTCCTCGCCAATCCCTCCACATTTGCTCGTCTAGGAAATCTTGTATATCTCCATGGCGGATTCCTTTTTCCTTCTTAATGTGGTACTTTAGACGCGCCCATGCTGATTCGGCTTCTTGCGTGTGAATTCCTGTGACGGGATCCACGAAGTTATCCCGGTGGACGACTGTTCTGTGCACTGTTACGTTAGGAACATGTACATGCAAGTTTCTGTACGCTGCCCAGTCGTCACTATGTACTTCTGAGCCAGGCAGGAGTACTCTCTGAAGAATTTGGGTCAAAGTTGCTCTGTCTCGTCTTTCCACGACACAGAAGTAACCCCGACAGGGAGAATATTCCGTCGAGATGACTCCGAAGACCCAAACATCATCTCTTGCCCTTCGTCCTCTTTCGTACTACAAGATATAGTTAAAGTAGGCCGTTAGTGATAGCTTGCTATTTCCAAAGTGGGGAAAATTTGAACTAAAACTTTAGATGATATCAGGCTAGTGGAGGAAAAGGTAACATGCCTAAGAGACGAGCGAGAGAGAGTCGAGGCAACCATAGGGCATTACTTACGTTCTCTCGGAGTCTTTCACTAACGACTCCCACCCTTCACATTTTCGTTTCATTTTCTTAAGAACGCAAAGAAACAACGTACCAACGTAGCAGGATTGTTTCGTCGGAATGCTTTCTTGGGGGGCAGAGCCGCAGGGGAAAATTTTCACCGGCATTCCTATCCTACGTAGCATGCGTTTCCGCGCGGTTTAGAAGCAAGGAACGAGGAGGGTCAAATGCCGCACGAAAAATTTCTCCCCGTTCCTCGGTCTATCTCTGCTCGGAAACGCTTATCCCAGGACAGAAACAGCCCTTCTTTTCAGCGGGCTTCGGCTGGCTGAACTTGAATAAACCTATCCGAAAGACACTTTTCGGGATAATCTGGTGCAATTCAAAACAAAGATCAAATTCTGTTGTCTCATCACCTTCGATTTGTGCTTGAATTGACTTTCGTCACACTTCACCACGAAAACACGTCCGCCAAATGGTGTAATTGGTCTGATTTGAAGATCCCTTTTACAAAGATATCTTAGCATGGCAAACACGTTTCCAACTGTGTTTCGGGTCAATCCGACCATGTCAGCTGATTTGGAGCGTAACTCGTGAAGACTCCATAAGTATATCAACAGTACGAGTTTGCCAAGTGGAATCCTTGGAAATTCAGCAAAGAAACTTCCTTCGCGCAAAGATTTCTTGCGACGACAAACAGTGCATCTCCTTTAAAAGTAAAACCAACATTCTCAGCCTCGTTAAGATTTGAAGACAGGAATCGTTACGGTGAGGGGGCCGGGGGGGACTAAATGTGAAATTCTAAATATGTGTTTTTTTTTTTGCTTGCGGAATCCTAGACTTTGGAATGCAGGATATAGCCCAAAGAATCCTCAATCCTACCAACGATTGGAATCAGGAGTCCAAGTCCCACTTGCAATAGGGAATCCATACGGAAGAATCTGGAACCCACGCCGTAGCCTGCGAGCAAGCTCTCCTATTTGAGCAAGCCCCTCGCGGCTTTCCCGCTTGCTCGCGCGTTCTCGCGAGACTCGTTTCACTCGCCCAAATAGGAGAGCTTGCTCGCAGGCTACCCACGCCGTGGAATCAAAAATCCGGGACTTGGCCGGGTTCCTTTCGTTCGATTCTTTTTATATACAGAATTACCAAGTAATTGACCAAACAAATCACGAAAACAAATACCAGTGATAAAAATGACTTGTGCCCTGATGACTCTAATGTAAACCTTACCATAGATATCCATCAACGTGGTTTGCATCTCTCTCGGCCAACACCATTCCTCTATTACAAGGCAAACATCTTAGGGGATCAGCTAAGAGATTTTCACGCTGCAACCAGCTGATCAGGTCGCTAATCGGACCGTTAGAAAGCCTGGTAACATCAACGAGGTTCATTTTGAACTCTTCTTCTAAGCTTACGCATCCAGCACGAAGTATGTCACCTCAGACGTTCTTTTGGCTCCTATTAAACTCAACCCTCCTACAACCAAGTAGATCCTGTTTGGCTTGTCAACACTTTGACTTCAATAGCGCATAATGATTCTCCGTAATTTGAACGTGGGTTACAGCTGATACTTGTGAACAAGGGGACCTTTCCTTTATAATAAAACTATTTGCGGTCGTCAGTTTAACAAGTCAAGGTCATTCCATAAAAAGCAAAATTGGCCTAAACTCGGTGTAAGGAAACAATTATTAATACTGTGACCCTCAATCGAACACACGCCAAAAGTGCCATCCCCAACAAATAGAAAAACCGGCCTGGCCTGTGTCATGAAAAGCAGATTGTCGTGTGGCAGGAAACCCCAAGAACGTCTGCGTGGTAGGCTATTCCGTTAAACACTAGCATTGATGCCTTTAATATATTGAAACAAAGCTCGAAAAGCAAACAGAGGAAGAGATCCGTTGATGATAAAATTATTTAAAGAACAATATTCAAGTCGGAAACGCACGTGTTTCCGATACGACCCCAGGAGAAAGAGTCGCGAGAGGGGGTCTACTGTAACAAAGACTTGAAGTAAAAAGCGCTTTTAAGCATCTCAGTTTACAGCTATATTATAACGCGCACGTGGTATACCTGAGATAACCTGCCAAACATGTCGTCTCAACAGTTCTTCGAAAACGTGGATGTAAGCAGCGTCTCAAAAGAGTTTATTTGTGAAATTTGGTAAGAAAAGTAAAATTCTTTTGACTGGTTGTTTCAGGGACAAAGGTTACGTCTGACACTTGATATTGACTCTTTCAATTTCAGTACGTATCCGATGGTCAACCCACAAATCGCCAATCCATGTGGTCATCCAGTTTGCGGGCATTGTGCTGACCAGCTAGTAAAGAATGGCGTGAAAAACTGCCATATGTGCAGACAGCCCAGGCTAGGCTTTTGCCGCAACATCTTTGCCGAGCAGTTGCTGGGGAATGTAAAGGCGACCTGCAAGGGCTGCAGCCAAGAACTGGCACTGAATGAAGTCGAGACCCACGTCACTAAAGACTGCGGGGAGATCGAAGTACCATGCGAGCAGTGCCAAGCTTCAATAAAGCGAAAGGACAACACAGTCCACCATGGAAGTTGCCCAAAGAGCAAGATAACTTGCCGATGCTCGCTTAAGATCTTTCGTCAGGATCAAGAGCAACATAGAGAGGTGTGCAGGTTGGCCGAAGTCCAATGTAGGCTAGGTTGTGGATCGACCGTCCAAAGGTAAAAATTTATTTAAAACGTAACTTGAAATGATTGAAATGCTCAGTAGCTTGTGTACACAGGATCTCAGATAACGCGTAAGTGTAAGGAAGGCGATAATATAAGCGCGTGATTTTATTCTTGTGTCGGCGCATTCTCAATTTCGAGGTTCCACCCGGCGTTTGTTTCGTGGACCTGACTATCTCAGAGACTGGAACAGGCTAACTTCTGAATGTCTTGACTCATAAAGTGATTAGAGTTTTGTTTTAAAATTTTCTCAGTCCACAATATATCTCGTATAGCAGCGTATATGTGAATCTTGAGTGGATATGTTGTCGCGCATATACTGCGTCGCGCAAATCATTACTGTACTTTCGAATCCTTTTTATAGGGTTTCTTCAAACATGCTGGTATCTGAATTTTTGGGGAGAGATAGTGCACGCGCGCACGCGAGCGGCGAGAGGCGATC
>NC_133206.1:0-5000 GCF_958299795.1 Porites lutea
TACATCTTTTGCTGTAGAAATAGGAATTGGGATAGCCCAGACTTAATGCAATTTTGATTTGATTTGATTTTCTTCTTCTTTTTTTTCTTTCTTGAACAATTCAGTCTAAAGCAGTAATTGTAAATTGCCTATACGTAACGAGATTTACAATTGTACATTCAACAACACATATAAAGTTTCCATTATTATTATTATTATTATTATTATTATTATTATTATTATTATTATTATTATTATTATTTTTACGTTACCAAGAGCTTCCAGTCCTTGCTCGTAGACCATTTTCAAATATTCTTTGGGTAAGCTGGTTTTTAAACTGCAGTGTGAACAGAGCCTCAAAATTACACTCGAGCGAGAAATAAACTAGACCAGGGAATTTTCTGCTGTCTGTTAGCAATGTCAGGAAAAAGGAAACAACATTGACCCGCATAGCAAATTTTTTTGCTAATTGGTCATACCGTCAAACGGCTGATGAAACAGGCCATCGCCATAAAAGAGGGGAGATCACATTACTTTTTTTTTCAGTTTACAAACCTGAATTTGGTAATCATTTTGACGATTTTTCTATTGCAAGTGGCCAATTTGAAGTATTAATAAAACAAACCTGATAACTTTCTTAAAAAAGCTTTAAGTCAAAAAATATTTGCTTAACCTATCTTTTCCAGACCTGTTTTGTTGTGTCCAACCATTGTTACTCCTTTTAGATCCAAACATTTGCAGTAAAGATGAAAACAAATGCGCGACGCCTCTTCAGGTTGCGGGAAGATTTAACAGCCCCGCTACTGCTCGGCTATTGTTAGTTCGAGGAGCTGACGTCGCCAAGAAGTCAACTTACGGTCAACAAGCTCTGCATTATGCCGCTAGAAGAGGAAACTTGGCGGTGGTCGAGGTAATTAAGATCATGTTTAAATTGTTCTTATTTCGAAATAACCTGCGAACCACATTCGAATTTGATGACTCAGCCATTTCAGCAGGCAATCAATAGAATGCAAAGTTGATCAATGTAAGGTTCGAGACAAGTGTTTCCACCAGGGCATGATTCATCAATTAACGGCTTTCATTTTAAGTTGTAGATGTTTCATTTGACGATACTAATGTCCTGTTTTATATCTTTAGTATTTTGTTCAAACTAAAAGGTTATTTTAGATTTAAATAACGTGACCCTCTTAAGAGCAGCTCCGCGTAATAATCAACTAGAGGTGGAAATAGTAAAAAAAAACCTGGCCTCAAACTTAGCCAGAACAAAAACGAAATTTTTTCTTCCGGAGGCCTAAAATGGGCAAAAATCATGGGAAATTAGGTTCATATTCAGTGGGTCGTATATTTTAAAATAAAGTTGGCTCGTAAAATATAATGACACTTTATATTTTTCCATCTTTGCTCTTAATAGTATAATTTTAACTAATTAGCTCGCGATTTGGTCCGCAAGAGATATTTTAAGAAATTTTTAAAAGCTGTTGACTCAAAATCGCTTTATCAACGGTCAAAATCTAGCACTTTTTAAGAGATAAAAAAGTGGATTGGTACATGGCTTTCACCACCAAGGTTTGTTTAGCCTTAAAGAGCATCCTTTTTTCTTTACATCAGCGAAATAAAATTTTTGGGTAAATGAAATCACCAGTGCTGACAACGCGAAGTAAATGCAACTGTTAGGCAAAAAACGGGCGAAAAAACGTGACCTCTGATCTAGGCACAACCAAATGCAAGTTATGGTAGGCGCCAAACCTTTAGTTATTCGCTAACTTCTCGAAACAATATTGGTCCGAAATGTGTATAGCTTTTCTAAACTACAGCTAAGTGTTAAAAAGTCCACATCGTGGAAAAACTACAACAAAAGTCACGAGTATTAAATTTGTTCTGTTTCCTGAATTTTATGCAGGGTACGATTTATGCGAATCAACGCATTTTAAACAATTTTTAATCCGACGATACGGTACCCACCTGAGACTGTGTTAGTTTAAGAGTCCATAAAACTTTTCGAAGATTCCTTGGAAAGACTTCAAGAAGGAAACGAATAAAGAATTTGTACTTATAACTGTTACGATTTCACTTGCCGCCACGGCAAAACGAAAACAACTATCAAACTGCCGCAGGCAAACCAGTTGTCAGTGCAGTCAAGCAAAGCACGTCACGTCAGTCTTCCCCGCGCATTTGGGAAGGAGGGGAGATATTCTTCCATGCTGTGCGCTAAAGCATTTGTGAAATAAAAATAGCTTAAGACTGTTTCATTTCTAATCAGTAAAAAAAGAATAACTTTTCCGCCCTTTTTTCATGAACTGGGAACGAGTCTTTAATTTTCCTATATTTTGTCACCTGATACACGGGTTCGGAAGCAACTACATGTGTAATACTTCTAGCACTAGAGGCGCTAAGCACTTCTCTTTTTGTTACTTTATGGCTAGTCTTGCTGCTGCGCTAGAGAACTACTGAAAAAGAGTCTATACGACTGCATTCATTCGCTTGAGGTCAAAGGTGTCTTCTCCGCCCATATAATCTTGGGCTTGAGCAGGCGTTTTTAGGGGGATTCGTAATTCCTCCCTCCCTACAAAAGAAAAAATGTAAATTGGTTTTTTCACCTTTGTTCTCAAAAACATAAGCCTCAATTTTTTTTATTTGCCCTTCGCTTTACAAACTAGTGTAAATGACACATATCTTGGTGTCAGGTAAGAAGGCGTTTGTGGTCATTCATTCATTCATTTATTTTGCCATCAACCAGAAATACAACAACAGCATACAGAAATACATTAAAGATAATATACAATATTCCAACTAAATTATTTACAAGATCAAATGTGGTAAAGGCAAGGAAGCCTATGTAGAAGCCGGGGGCTTATAAACTATAGGCTTCCTGGAACTATAGAGTAAACCATTAAGGGTACTGAATGAAAATTTGGATTAATTAAAAAAAAAAAAAAGAAAGAAGAGAAAACAAGACTAAAAGGAAAATTAAAAGGTGTGTAGCTCAACAAAGAGTCAATTTAACTAAGAAAGAAGGAATTTTTTAAGTCTTTTGCCAAACAAACGGATACTTTCACGGTTTTGAATTTTCCGACTTAGCGAGTTGAAAAACGTGGGACCTTGAAACCGAATTGAGAATTTTCGAAAATTAGTTCGACAATGAGGTATATAGAAAAGGCTGGAATCTCTTGTATTATAAGAATGTATCTGGCTTGCAAGAGTAAACATATCACGAAAATACATAAATACATAAATTTACCTATTTGGTATAAATAAATGTCCGAGAATTTTAAAATCTCCTGCTCTTTAAAAAGAACACCGATATGAGCATCAAAAGAAACTTTAGATATTATTCTGATTATCCTCTTTTGCAGAATAATACGGTAATCCGATTTAAATTAGAATGATATGTCGATCCCCATACTGAAACACAGTAAGTTAAGTAAGGGTAAATTAGACTATAGTATAAGGAGCGCAAGGAACTTTTGGGAAGGCAAAAACTAGACTTATAAATAAAAAATACTGTTTCTTTCACACGTTCAATAACATTGTTGTCAATTTGAATAGATATATCAAGTGTTTGCCTCCTTTGGCGTGGTCTAAAAACCATAAAATTTGATTTTTTAAAGTTAATGGATAGTTTGTTGCTCGACACCATTGGGTTAATTTAAGCATTTCAGAATTCAAGATTTCAGGAAGCAAGTTAAAATCTTTGTGGGAGAAGAATATGTTTGTGTCGTCAGCAAAAAGAATAAAGTCCAGGACCTTTGACACGTTACACAGATCATTTTTCAGAGTAGAAAGAGCAGGGGACCTAGTATTGAGCCCTGACGCACCCGGCACTTTATTTCGCAAGACTCTGAACTGACACCATTAAATTCCACATATTGTTGTCTATTGCTTAGATAGCTTTTGAACCATCTAAGTGCAGTGCCACGAACACCATAATGCTCTAATTTTGAAATTAAAATGTTATGATCAACGGTGTCAAAGGCTTTAGACAAGTCTATAAAAATACCAACTGTGCAATAGCGGAAGAGATTTTGTCATCTAAACAAGCAAGAGCATAAGCAGTTTAGTGATGCTTGCGAAAACCATACTGATTGTCAGTATGAACGTGTGTCTTTGAACGTGTGGTAATGGATCGAGGAAATACGACTCCCCTGAAAATGCCACCAGGGGAGGCTAAATGCTTGGTTGCTTCTTACGCCAAATTTGCCCCAGGGATCCGGATTTCTTGTCAGTAGTACTTGGATTTCGGATCCCAATCGTAAGCGGGATTCCGGATTCTTTTAGCTAAATTCCGGATTCCAAAGCCCTAGCCAGGGCTGTTCAAAAGTTTGATAGCGCTGTCTACTAGATGTAAGTCACATTTCGGCGGATAACTATTAGGGAAACTAGTTGCTAGCGTCATCTGCGTTTTGAACAACTGGGGCCTCCATTCCGGATTCCACTAGCAAATCCGGATTACCTTTATGGGGCGACCTAATAAGCGGCAAAAGACATATTGGAAGATCCCTGCAATCTGATTGGCTCTCCTGCTAGAAATATGGTCAATTTTGAAGAAGTTGTTAAAACCAAGGAACAATTTCTTGCGCAACCCATATGGCGCAATTGGCTAATTAGGATCGAAAACAAGCCCGTCTTCGATAAAAAACTCTTTTCGCTAGGAATTTAAAAGGTAAAGGATTTTGTGAAAGAACAATATAACTTCCTTTCCCACACAGATATTATTGAAAATTATAATTACCAACTCCAACCTTCAAAATATTTTGGACTTGTATCTTCCCTTGAACAAGTCAAAAACAGTAGCATTACACAAAACCCTACTCTTTCTATCCCACAAGATTCACTTCTTACCTTATTCCTTAAGAACGCAAAAGGAACTAAGGTCGTCTACAAAAAACTTGTCCGTAAAAAAACGTCCACCCCGGCGAGAGGTCAAGCGAAATGGAACACTACGGTCTCTCAGGAGGGATGTGTTGCTGATTGGAATATGGCATATACCCTGGCATTCAAGTGTACTAAAAGCACGACACTCA
>NC_133206.1:12500-17500 GCF_958299795.1 Porites lutea
CCTCCTTTTCTGTCTTTGCCGATCAGTTCCACTGTTAATTGTTCGATTTTGTCCTTTTTACTTATCCAAATCTTTTTCTGATATCCGGATCCGAATCACAGGAAACCGAATGATTAGAAAGACTCCCAACAAATATCTTGTTCCTCAAGGACATGGAAAGGATACCTATGATCAGGCACAATGTTTCACATTACATGAATAAAATTATGCTGTGTTTTTTGTGCTACAAGTGACACTCTACGGGTGCGTTCCTTTGAGATGATCCGGATCAGGATCAGTGATTCGAGATCACTCGGATCATGTAGATCAAATGAACCGATGAATCCACTCTGGACAAGGATTCATCGGATCATTTGATCTACCATGATCGAGTAATCTCGGATCAGTGATCCTGATCCAGATTATCCCAAAGGAACGCACCCTGAGAAAATTCGAAAATATGTAATTTGATTTACTTGCGTGCGCCAGCATAAGCCTTGACTGGCTCCGAACTCAGAGTAGAATCTTTCTTGGCCTTTGATGTCTTTCTGACAGCATTCGGTAATTCTAACACACCGATTGCTAGCTAAAATTGCACGTTCCGCATGAACAGAGTCATTATAAACGGCAGATAAAATAAAAGAAGTGCACAGCGCCCGTCGAGCAAGAAGGGTGCATCAGTTGGTAAATTTTAGGCCAACAGTTTGGTTCTTGACTTTTTTATGAAAACAGGGGAAAAAAACATTCTTTTCATTTTTAATGCTGTTTAAAAAAGAAGCAGTCCTAAGCTTTTTTTTATTTCATAAATGTTTTAGCGCACAGCATGGAAGAATATCTTCCCTCCTTCGCAAATGCGCGGGAAAGAATTACGTGACGTGACATGTTTTGCATGACTGCACTAAAAACTGGATTGCCTGTGGCAATTTGACAGTTGTTTTCGTTTTGCCGTGGCGGCAAGTGAAATTGTAACAGTTATACGTGCAAATTATTCGTCATTCATTTCCTTCTTGAAGTCTTTCCAACGAATCTTCTGGGAAGTTTTAAGGACTCTTAAACTAACACAGTCTCAGGTGGGTACCGTATCGTCGGATCAAAAATTGTTAAAGCGTTGATTCGCAAAAATCGTAAACTGCATAAAATTCAGGAAACGGAACAGATTTAATACTCCTAACTTTTGTTGTAGTTTTTACCACGATGTGGACTTTTTGAAACTTAACACTTTAACTCAGCTCTATTTTAAAAAGACCTATACACATTTCGGACCAATATTGTTTCGAGACGTTAGAGAATAACTGAACGTCTGGCGCCTACCGTAATTGGCATTTGACTATGCCTGGGTCAAGAGGTCACGTTTTCCGCCCGTTTTTTGCGTAACATTTGCACTTACTTCGCGTTCGTTATTTCATTTACCCAAAAATTCTATTTCGCTTATTTGAAGAAAAAAGGATGCTCTTTCAGACTAAACGAGCCTTGGTGGTGAAGCCCATGTACCAAAACGCTTTTTTAGCTCGTGAAAAAGTGCTAAATTTTGACCGCTGATAAAGCGATTTTGAGACAACAATTTTGAAAATTTCTTAAAATATCTAGCTCTTGTTGACCAAATCGCGAACTAATAAGTTAAAATTATTGAGGCAAGACAGTAAATTGTAGAGCCGGAAAGGCAGTAAAAATATGAAGTTTCAAATCTAGCCCACTATATTTTAAAATATACGGGCCACTGAATATGACTCTAGTTTCGCATGATTTTTGCCTTATTCATTCGATCGTACTTAAGCCATGGATTTTGTAACTAAGGCCCACAGGGATTTATTCTGGCTGAGTTTGAGGCCAGGCCATTTTTTGACTATTTCCACGTCTGGTTGATGATTACGCGGGGCCGCTGTTAATACGGACACCCCATTAATACGGAAAATGTTTGTGATCCCTTTAGTGAGTTTCTGTATTTAACGGGATTCTACCGAATTTATGTTCCAGGTGTTGTTGAGAGAGGGGATGGCAGATGCTAATGCAACTGATAATGAAAATTCTACTCCACTTCACGCAGCATCGCAAGAGGGAAAATTGAATGTAGTAAAGATTTTGGTAGGTTTGAAAAAGAATTTAAAAGATGCAGCTTTCGAAAACATTATTTGACACCCTAAAGTCCCGGGAGTGTTCTCTGAAATTGTCTATACGACAATAATTATAAATTATGTACCAAGGCCAGTCAAAACGTAGGGGTCCTAATGCGGTTACGTGGTAATGCGAAACTATCAATATATGGGTCATGAATTCTACCCCGTCCAACATTCTGTTGCTTAGTCTGGCACGTTTGTAACATGATCATCTCATCGAAGAAAGCTTGACGGGATACAAATCCTGACCCTATTTTTCAGACCAAAAAGTTTGTAATTTTTCACACTCCTTTTCAGACCAAGCCTCTAAAATCCATACCCATTTTAACACCTGTCCTCAAGCAAATTATGCCATCATTACTTAGATTAGAACACCAACAAAAAAGATTTCTTAAAATTCACTTCGAATTTTGCATATTTCTGTTTCTTTCTTATTCATTTAAAATTAAAACGATAAATACGTTCATACACCCCTGTAGTTCCTCAAAAACTATAACCGATTCCAGACCAAAATGAGCCGAAACGGCGCAAAAACCATGCCCTTTGGGGCGGCACATACCTATATGGCTAATGTAAGGGACTAACCCCACATCTCTAAATTACTCAATGCAAAGAGCACACAGTATAACTAAGGACAATGATTTCGAACCACTAAGTTCGAAACAGTTCGTTATGGTAGACACTATAAACTACTTGGAACCTCTCATCAAATGAGGGGCCTTAAGCAAGCGAGTATAAATTCCTACTTTTTTACACGTTTCTGCGAAGTGGAAAAGCTAGTCACCCGCTTTTGTGCCTTGGTTGTTTGGCTTCTCGAGAGTCTTGCTCGCTTCGAAGGTCTGTTGTCACTGGTGAGGGTGCTCGCCCCAATAATGGTAGCCTGCGAGCCAGCTCTCCTATTTGGGCAAGTGAAGCGAGCCTCGCTTGGGTTAGTCGTTGCTTAGCCGCTTGCTCGCGCGTTCTCGCGAGACTCGTTTCACTCGCCCAAATAAAAGAGCTTGCTCGCAGGCTACAATACTGGTGGCAAGCCTGTCCTAATGCTTTCATCAAATGAGGACTAAGATGTCTTCGGTGTAATGAACAGGTCCTCGTTCTCCGATTCGACGGCCTCCTGGCTGGTAGGGGGAGTAAACATTGGCTGGTGCGTGTCCTCAGTCTTTGGCGTATTACCATCGTCGTTTGAAGCCGTTGGTCTGGACATGTTTTGGTTGCTACCTTCGACGATAACCGGGTTAAGGTGAGTACACATCTCGCACGGAACTCACGTACTTGGGATCTACTAATCCACGTTTCACGCAGATTTCCTTCTTTTTTTCCAAGACCATCTGCAGGCGAAGGGTGCCTTGTTTTTCGTGAAATGCCCTGAGTTTCTCACAGTCAATTTCCAAAAGACTCGTCATGCGTGCACTCATGTCGAGGTCTGTGCCTCTCACTGAACGGATATCGTTCCCGGCATATTGTTCTTTTCTTTTTCTATTTCTAACAGCCACGGATTACAGAATGCTTTAGTTACTTTCTCCTGTTCATGACTCTTTGCCTTTGCATTTCGAGGCGTTCTACCCTATCTTTCAAGGCCTGTTGTTATCTGCAGGCGACGTCGGTTGGCAGTGGCTCGCCAGGATCCGTAATCAGTCGATCTGCTTGAGATTTGCTGGTCACCCCTAAATTTGCTAGATATCTTCGACGTCCGGCGATTCGACGATCTCGGATGGCTTTGTGCTGTGTTTGAGCTTCTCGCAGGAGCATGCTGAGCTGTCTATGTCGAAACCCACGCGGCACCGCCTTTTCGAGCTCATAGCGAAGCTTGTCTATGTGGTTGTTATCTTCATCTTCATCGGAGCTATCGCTTTCGGTCTCACTCTCCCCTTCATTCGTGAGTGAGATTTGAACGCCTTTCGTGCTGCACTCGGGCGCGTGGTCGTCCATTGGAGAAAAGGACAAAATTTGCCGAATATCTTCACTTTCTAAACCGTCCCCACACTCTCCTAAAGTCCTTTCAGTCTGTGCGGTAGTGGAGTTTGTAGCAACTATCTTTTGAACCCATACGATGCAATCCATTGCATTCTCTCGCAGCCACTGGTTGGCCTCCGGGTTAACTTGCAGCAAGCTTCTAAAGAAGTACTTGTGAAGCCTTCGATTCATCGCGTCATTGTGTACCTCGCCAAAGTCCATCTCCTGTTGACATGTAATGTACACACTTGCAAGGCAGTGGAACCCCTTCGCTTTTTTCCATTTTACATCGTGGGATGTAAAACCGCCTTGACAAATTATCTTCGAGTCATCTACGTCGAGCAGGTTGGTGTAGTACCTCGTCGAGGGAGATAACTTCTGTGGAATTGTCAATCATCGACTTGTTAAAGCTCCTCTGTTTGGTCACGCGAGCGATTCGGCTTAACGGCAAAATCTGAAACACTGGGCTGAACAGCCTCGTTTTGCCGCTGTCAGAAGCTCCGATGGCACGTGACACAGGTCGCTTATGTTCTTTATCTCTGAATGGCGCGAGGAAATCAGCGCAAAACTCCTGTATTTGCTTTTCAGGTAGACTATTGGTTAGAATTTGCTCGAAGTATTTAGGATTGGGCTGTTGGAAGCTGTCATAGTGGACGTACGCTCCTGGTGACCTGATACCTCGCTGCAGAAAACAGAACAAAAAGAACTGTTAAAACATAAAGCATGTAATAAATTGCTAAAAGAAGAAGTAGAAACCTTTACCCGCCGACAAACGAAGAAAAGACAAAGAAAAGAAAATGGTCTGATTGGTCTTAAAGGATCTTGAAAAATGTAGAGTTAAATGAATAACTAGAAGTAGTTCTGGATTAGGTAACTCGAAACTGAATAGCACTTTATTTGGCATATTCTTTGGTTAATTGTGTTGTAAAGTTAAAGAAAAACGACATTTCTATTGAA
>NC_133206.1:22500-67500 GCF_958299795.1 Porites lutea
TGTTTAAGTTGAATCATGGCGTAGATCCGAGGATGAGTGACAATGATGGATACACAGCAGTACATTTAGCTGCTAAAGAAGGACACGGTGACGTGTTAGAAATCTTATTATCAACAGGTCAGCAAGCCGCTGGGTTGGACTAAACTAGCTTTAAGGGGTTGGCTGGACTTTACGCGAAATTTAGTTGTTTAGTCTTGTTGCGCATGCTTATTTTATCAATGATTTAAAAAGTTTATCTCTGTATGAACTTTTATTTTGATATTTAGCCAGAAAAGTTGGTGTTTCATTGGCCATCATTTTGAATAAGATGGATCACGACGCTAATTCGTGTCTTCATTTGGCTGTTCAATATCGCCACATTAAGGTAGGTGCACTGATAAAAAGCTGTACTATACCAGCGCTGGAAAATTATTTGAAGCGCGTGACAAATAATACATCCGCAATGAAAATACACCTAATACTTAAAATAAATAATCCGAAATTCAAAATTTAGAGCAATCTGAAAATCTAGAATAAGAAAAGAATAAAACAAGTTCTGGGATGGTAGTTATGATATTCATACAAATTTTGGGTGTATTTCAATACCAAAAAGATGAAACAATATCTCAGCTCTGTTCAAGAGCCATGATTTTGCGTTGCTAAAAAGTTAAGTATTCTACTTGTTCAATTTCTTATCACATGATCATGATGATATATTTTGTTAGAAGATAATTTAGCGCATATCAATACCAACTGTAATTCCGAAGGTACTTAGGCATTCAACTAAAATCCGTTTAAGAACGTTGCCTCCATTTCTAACATGATCGCCTGCGTTGCTCGCCGTATCCGACGGACGGGGTACCTAACTATTAACTTATTTTTGCAGATCATAGCATCAACTAATAGATAATTCACAAATAAGATTAAAAGACAACCACGCGCTTTTCGAAATACTACGCTTTAACTGTTTGAAAATTATAGTTCACTGATAGATTTATGCATCTTTACTTAAGAGCCATTATCTGAGAAAATCGAGAATCGCACGACACTCGTCAAAAAATCGAATTTTTTTTTATTTTGCCAAAACATCCCTTTTAGTGACCTTATTTAAGAAAAAATAGTTTTGGGTTCAAACGATTCATTTTAAAGGAGAAATTAGGAAAAGTTTGAAAAATCGATTTTATGCTCGTTTTTCGCACAAAACACGGCAGGATGCAATGGCAACTTCGAGAGAAGGGTGAACGCGTAAGAAACATTCCCTGACATTGAAACTTCACCGAATTATTATTTTGTTCTTACTCTTGAAAATCCTAAAAGAAAATTTGATAAACAATGCTTTACATTTTTATAATCGACAAGTGTAAAGAGGTCATATTTGTGACGTTAGACGTGCTAGAAAATGAAGGCCAACTTAGACTATTAAAAAAGGCCTCTGGTATATGCCGCTTGATCATAAAATCAATATAAAATGGAACCTTGGCTTTTGTACTAACTTACTGGAAAGTCTTAGCTCTGGAAATCAAATATCATCCTGACACCAAAGCAAGCGGTGAGAGCAATTGAATTGGGAAATTTATGCAAATTAGACGGCTTGCGGACGGTTGTCAAACTAAAAGAAAGGTTTTACATGAAAGGATTACTCACCATTGCTTGTAACACGTTTTTTACGGCAAGGAAAGTTATTTCCAACTTCTTTTGCGTCGTTTTGAGTCACAAAATATATAATTTTTAGCCAAAAGACAAACGTACGTTTGCTCAGCAACTGCGTCCGAATCCGGCCGTGAATCGAAATAAAGTCACAACACGTCGAAGGAAGAGTTACAAGAGTTTTTACTTCAGTCAGGAGGCAAAAGGAATACAAATTCATCGCAAACTAATGACTTCGATTTTGAAAACCTTTCATCACTTCAATCGTTCGTCGGCTGATAATAAACATCGCATAAGATCGTATGACCTTTGGTGTGACCGGAAATTGGTCACACGCTTTAGTCACGTCATCATGCTGTCACGAAATTTTCGTAGCTGTTGTCAGCAATTTTAATACAGTTTTCACATTTTTTGACAAGAAATCCTCTCATCGCAGTAGAAACAGCCATGCATATTTATTTTTCTTTTATTTACCTACTAGGCTTTGAAACAGCTTTTTTGCCTTCGAAGTACTAAACAGGAGGGGTACCTCGAATTGCAAGTGTCGTGAGTGATCCGTGGAAGCGAAAATTAAGACCAAAAGAGAACGAATGTTTTGAATACTTAAGTAAAGCCACAGCTAAAAAAAAAAATTGTTCAAAATATTTTCAAACTAAGAAAAAAACATACTTCGGTCATCCCCGTGACTTGGAATCTGGCCAGAGTACCCCCTCCCCCTCCCCTCCTCCCCTATGCCGGGTCAAAATACTAAGTTCCCCCGGCCCAAATGTCCCATAGTCAAGGGAGTATACTCTCTTGCTGTAGTAAAGAACTTGCAGAATAATACCAATTCTCCGTGGCCAACGGATTCAACGCTACAGTTTACTTTTGGTTTTGCTTGTTGATTTTTTCGCTATTTGCTCACGATCAGGAGCCTATACCCCAACCACGACCAAGTTATGAAACCTGTTATTACCAGAAAAAAAAAACACAAAGAAACAGTCAGTCAGATAGAGAGTACATAATTAAAAAGACCTCGACTAAGATTAAAAAAAATCAATACATGACACTGTCGAATGCGAAAACCCAGAAACCATTTTGTGGAAAAAAGGTTCGCATACAGCTATCAGCTGCTTTTGTCCACAACTCGCCGGTAGAGGTGCGCGGAAACTAGTGATTGTGAAATGGCTTCAAACTATGATCCTATACTGTTGGAATATTACTTATCACAGAAAGCAACACATGATTTCTTCTAGCAGACCCAATCCTCTTGGTTGGTGTGGACAAAGTAGCTCATCCCGGATATTCGCACCATGCTACCATAGTCTCCCTAGATTCCCAAGCCTCGCAAGCAGACCTTCCTGTCCCACGAACGTTGGGTAGGATTGTAGGAAGAGCCAAAAGAAAGTGAAGGCTATAGGCTCTCGCGATGATGCAAGGAAGGTCGAGTATTATATTCCCCTATCCTGGTCGCCCAGGGTAAGTCTGCGGAGGAGAGTGACTGAGGGGCCGTATGTTCGAAAAGTTGACTAACGCCCCCGGGACTAACGCTTTCACCCTGCTTCTTCTTATTCGCTTGATAGTGATTTCCTGTTGTTAAACGTTTGAACAACAGGGCCCTAAGTATTGGGTTTCGTCTTGCACTAAAAACCCATAAACCTTATAAATTTCACTATGGGACTTCAACACCTCCCTTGAATGATCCATTTCGCTAAACGGGACCTCAAAACAACGATTCTGTCTATCCTAAGAGAGTGTATACTATACTTTCCTGGCTCTCGTCACTCACAGTGAGGTGATGGTGGCTTACACAGTCCAACCTCCATGTGCGACTGCCAATCCAAAAGACCAAATTTTCCCAGTCAAAGCCTTACAGTTGGAACTTCCAGTAAACGACCACCTTCTGTAAGTGACTGCGACCACTTTTTGGGCGTCACGGTTAATTGTTTTCCATAAGCGACCAGTTGACGCATTCTCTGCTCTCTATTTTTGCTGTGTGCACTATGCTCCTTAGAAAATATGAAGACCTTTAGCGACATCGTGGAACTACACATATCCTAACTTAGTAGATGTAGCCAACAAAGTGAAGATTATGTTGTGATTCTAGACTATTCTATATCTCACTCACCTGAATCCCTCTTTAAATTGAGCATGATTTAAAAGCTGTATTTGTCAAAAGAGGTAAAAGATAATATTTTGCCAGGAATTTGTTACACCGCCATTTAATAGAATGTGCCTGGACCTCTTCTCGGAATAGACCCCATGTGGTCCGATTCTTCTAAACGACCACCTCCCGTTAGGGACCACTAAGTCTTTGCATTTTTGGTGGTCGCTTACTGGAGGTACGACTGTATTACTTTGACCTATAAGAGGCTTACCGATAATAAAGGGGATCTGGAAGGGGGCATGGATGCGACAATCACATGCAGGTAGCTTACTTAAAATAGTAGACATCTAACTGAGAATCAAAGTTTGTGCTTATTATTGGGGTTATCTGGTGTTTACTCACCTCCCAAGCTACCCTGGGCGAGCCAACTTTTCCTCCATTTCCTTACAAAACTTGGTAAACCATTTACATGAGAAACAAAAGGTTGGTTCGGATAGACGCCTTACTACCAGTAGTGGGCGCAGTTGAGGGCTTCCGGAAGTCAGCCCTCCACTGAGCCGGTAGTGGTGGCCTCACCCTTCCAGCCTGGCTAATATTTCTCCACTTTGGCTCGCCCAGCTACAATCGGCGACAAAATGAGTTGAGACACTTCGCCCAAAAGTAGGCTTTTTTACGTTTTATGAACTTCAAAAGGAGGAAATATAGCTTTCCTCCCCCATCCCCTCCGTACAATGTTGTGCCCTTGTTCTAGCTACCTATAGAAAACAACAAACACCCTAACTTTGAATGGAGGGGACAGGGGAGGGTGCGGATTCGTTTGTTCTCCGAAGTCACCCTATTTGTCTCAACAATTTTGTCGCCGATTGTAGTTGGGACAACACGGTCAAGGCTAGACAAAGACAGCATGCGCAAGCACTGTTGACTCGGCTGGGAGGTTGACCTTCTCTCCGGCACAGCTTTTCTCCATCCATGGGTTCCAAACAGTCTTTTAGCAGTCACGTTTGAAATTTATAGGAAAATGATGTAGCACTTCAAAAAATAATAATAATAAAAATACACTTTTTTCACAGCCTTTCAATGCCTAGAAGGTGTCTATAAAAGAAATCAACTGCAGAACAGGAGTCAATTTCAGTTTTTTGCGCTTTTCACGCTAGCACTGCGAAGCGGACTTGGGGCGCGAGACACGCGCGATGCATGGGGAACAAGTTCTGCAGGCTATAAAAGAAATTAAAAAATAAATAAATAAATAAAGCAGGCCTGATTTTATTTCGATGAGTCTATTTTTTTGTCGAAAGCAAACGTGAAAAATCGTATTAAAATTCGTGACAGTATGCTAACGTGACTTGAGGGTGTGACCGATTTCCGGTCATACGCCAAAGGTCATACGATCTTGTGTGATGTTTATTATCAGCCGGCGAACGATTGAAGTGATGAAAGGTTTTCAAAATCGAAGTCATTAGTTTGCGATGAATTTTCAATCTTTTGGCCTCCTGACTGAAGTAAAAACTCTTGCAACTCTTGCTTCTAAAGGACCGCAGTGACGTGTTGTGACTTCATTTCGATTCACGGCCGGATTCTGGCGCAGTCGCTGAGCAAACGTGCGTTTGTCTTTTGGACCTTTTGGCTTAAAATTATGGATTTTGTGACTCAAACCGACGCAACAGAAGTTGGAAATAACTTTCCTTGCCGTAAAAACGTGTTACAAGCAATGGTGAGTAATCCTTTCATGTAAAACCTTTCTTTTAGTTTGACAACCGTCCGCAAGCCGTCTAATTTGCATAAATTTCCCAATTCAATTGCTCTCACCGCTTGCTTTGGTGTCAGGATGATATTTGATTTCCAGAGCTAAGACTTTCCAGTAAGTTAGTACAAAAGCCAAGGTTCCATTTTATATTGATTTTATGATCAAGCGGCATATACCAGAGGCCTTTTTTAATAGTCAAAGTTGGCCTTCATTTTCTAGCACGTCTAACGTCACAAATATGACCTCTTTACACTTGTCGATTATAAAAATGTAAAGCATTGTTTATCAAATTTTCTTTTAGGATTTTCAAGAGTAAGAACAAAATAATAATTCGGTGAAGTTTCAATGTCAGGGAATGTTTCTTACGCGTTCACCCTTCTCTCGAAGTTGCCATTGCATCCCGCCGTGTTTTGTGCGAAAAACGAGCATAAAATCGATTTTTCAAACTTTTCCTAATTTCTCCTTTAAAATGAATCGTTTGAACCCAAAACTATTTTTCCTTAAATAAGGTCACTAAAAGGGATGTTTTGGCAAAATAAAAAAAAAATCGATTTTTTGACGAGTGTCGTGCGATTCTCGATTTTCTCAGATAATGGCTCTTAACAACAACGACAACGAGCCTTATTTACGTTTCGCTTTTAAATAATTATAGTTACTTAAGGTAGTGTTAGTCTAACGGTCAGTTACATACGATATAATATTTGTAAAACTAAAAACACATTACAAGTAAGGAAATGCCTAGCACACATACACACATAAACTGCAGTATAATAGAGTATAATAGCTATGTAAAAAAAATGTTGTATGCGATTATTAACTCTGAAAATTGAAGTCTTTTACATGTTTAAGTTCAATAGGTAAGGTCTGCCACAATTTAACAGCCATAGCCGATGTAGTTCGTTTGCCGTAAAATGTCCTTTATAGCGGAGCTCCACGCGCGGCACTTCGCGCCGCGCGTGGGCGGAGCCCCATAGATAAGGAAATATGGTAATCTACCCATCCGAGAAAATTTGGTAATCACGTGACCGTCCACCGACCGACCGACCGTCCGTCCACACCACAGGCATACCAATGTAAAATAACTCAATCAACAGATATGGCAACCAAAATGCAACTCAAGGTTTTATTTGGAAGGAAATCACATGGCCGCCCGGACTTTTAGAATGAAAAAACAACTATAAAGTCGTGTCTTTTCTGCGTTATTTTTTTATGTTTACACTAACGTGGATAGATTAGACCAGAGCTAAATACTTCACACCCAACTTTCTACGAGGCTATTTTTGCAGAGATCAATATCCATAAGGGGGAAAAATGTCATAGTTGGCACTTTTTATCGACAGCCCGATGAAAATGTAAATGTAGTTTTGGATTCATTGCGAAAATTATTGTCCACTACTACTAGAGAGAATAAGATCTGTTATGTCATAGGCGATTTTAATTTAGATCCTTTACGGCATGAGCAACATGCCATCACAAGAGAATTCGTCGAGCTTATGTTTTCTCACCTACTTTACCCCTTGATCATAAAGCCCTCCCGTGTAATATCTAACACCACCTCTCTTACTGATAATATTTTCACTAACAACGTTACTTGTCTATCTGTCAATGGACTGATTGTAAATGATTTATCTGACCACTTGCCGATTTTTTCAATTAACCGTGGAAACTTTGATTACGACACTTCCACTAAAAGAGAAAGCATTGTTGTCCGTGATTTCAAAGATGACCATGTAAGTTTTTCAAAAATTTGTGTGAAAACAGAAAGGGTTGAGATAGGTCGGAAATTTGCGGGGTCTATAATGTCACCACCTTTATCTACAGGTGTTGCTTTGGAAATCTTGAGAACGTCAGGGACAATACCTTGCTATTGAATGGTTAGATAAATCAGTTATATAGATCGTTTTCAGTCACGTGGTAAGCAGCTTTGCAAATTGCCTGGAATAAAAGAGAGTTTTAACATGTGAAAAAAGTTCTAACCCACAGCATTTGTTTTGTACACAAACATGGCCGCATTGTTTTGCACGGAAATATGGCCGCCGTGACGTCATGTGAAAACGATCTATTGCTTGATATATGTAATCACATGCTAGTTTAACACATTTTATAGGGACTCCTATGGTTGACTTTTGATTTTTCAATCTTTTTATTAGATTATGCACTTCATGGACATGAATAGATCTAGTCATGAAACTATTTGGAAATGAACTTTTAATATACTTCATTGGATTTGGATTGTCATGTTTGGGCAACTGATCAGAAAGATTAGGGCCAACAACATTGATTAAATAAGTATTAAACTGATCCCATATATTTGATTCATCAGTGTAGCATTTATTGTTAAATAAATGTTTATTTATTCTGGGGTTGGTTTTTTTCTTCATATTTATAATCAAACCTATCAATTTCCAAGAAATTTTAATGTTGTCTTTATTTATATAAAACTGAGTTGATAGGTATTTTTTCTTGTATAGTTCTTTGATCTTGTTAAGTTTATTGTTATGATATTTAACGTCTGATTTTTTTTTATTCCGTACGGAGGAAATGCGTCGTAAGTAGTTTTTTTTATAGAGGTAAGTATGCCGTTGGGTATCCAAGGCTTTTTTAGCTGTCTTGTTTTTAGAACTGGAAACTTTTCGAATTGGGGCATGTTTATCGGTTATATCTTGTAATACTTGGATTATATTGTTACAACTGATGTTACCATCCTTAGTGTTAACAAGACTACAGAAGTCAATCTGGGCCAAGTCTGCTTCAAAAAGGTCTCTGTCAAAATGTGAATAGTCCCTGTAATAACTTGCCTGAGCATAAGCTGGAAGTTGGGTTGAAATGGTTCAAAATCTTGGTAAATGATCCGAAATATCGGCTAAACAAATACCAGATTTGATCACCTTTTGGGGGAAGTTTATGTAACTGCGATCAATGAGGGCTGCGCTGTAGTCTGTAATTCTATTAGCCTTAGTGATAATTGGCAAGTACCCAAGATCTAAAAGCATGTGAAGAAATTCAGAAGTTTGTTCATCATTGTTGTAGTTGAAAAAGTTGATATTTACATCACCTATAATGTAAATCTCGTAGCCTTTAATGTTTAGATATTCTAGTTTCTGTCTTAATACTTCGTGAAACTTTTCCCGGTCATTAGAAGAGTGCCTGTAAACACATCCAATAAAGACGTTTTTAAACTTCGCTCTATGTAGTTCTATTAAACAAGTTTCAAGGACCTCTAATATTACATCTAAGTCTGACCTTCTAGTAAATTATAATTTATCTTCTACGTACAACCCAGCTCCTCCAGTTTTGTTTTTGAAACCTTGTTTACAAAATTATATCCTTGTATGGATATATTGTAGGGATTGTTTTCGACTAATTTGGCTTCAGTGACTGCTATAATACTAGGCAATTCCTTTACCGTTAGTAATAGATCATTAAGAAGAGTTAAATTTTAGGCAAGCTACGAATATTACAGTGAAATATTGAGAAACCTTTTGACGAAGCTTTCTGAAAAGAAACACCAGTTTGCTTTGTATTATTAAACCTAGGTTCAATTGTACTCAAATTCAAATAATCTGCTTTGTCAGGACTTTCAATAACACTATTAAATAGATCTCTCTAATCGGTTAATGATCTATAATGCTAATGATAATGGATTTGTATTGCGCTAAAACTATAGAAGAACATTCAAAAGCGCTTTACATTAAGTTAAAATTAATGAATAAATAATAAATAAAAATTTAAAAATCCCTGCAAGCTATAATAATAACAATAATATGTTATGCTATGGTAAAATCTAAAAAAAAATGAAATTCGAAAATTCCAAACTAAATTAAAATTAAACATTAGAACTATTCCAACAAATTAAAAGCTTTGTTAGAAAGAAATGTTTTAATTTGCTTTTTAAAAATGGCGAGGCTACTACTTGTTCTTATAGTTAATGGCAGCGAGTTCCATAAAACTGGTGCAGCATGAGCAAAGGCCCGATCCCCAAGTGTAGAGCAGTTGACTTTAGGAACGAACAGAAGAGATTGTGCAGACGAACAAAGAGCATAATTAGCAGCTGGTTTCAGGGATAAAAGATCTTTAATGTAAGATGGACTTTGGTTGTGTAGTGACTTGTAAACAAAAAGGAGCAATTTGAACTGAACTCTAAACGTTACTGGAAGCCTATGAAAGTCGATAAGAGCGGGTGTGATATAATCAAATTTCGCAATCTGAAAAGTCACTCTAGCAGCAGCATTCTGAACTTTCTGTAAACGATCAAGTTGATATTTAGGTAGACCAAATAGAAGTGCGTTACATTAATCAAGGTGCTAAGATACAAAGGCATGGATCAATGTCTTTGTGGATTGCACGGTAAGGAACTTTCTGATCTGTCTTATGTTGAATGGTCCGCGAAAAGCCTTGCTAAAAATCCTGCCTATGTGAACATTCATTCACATATGAGCACCGAACCAGGACCCAAGGTTCTGGACGCTTTATAAAGGTTTAATGACGGTGTCGTCAATGATAATAGATTCAACAGACGTCTTTTCAAGTTGTTGACGGGTGCCAATAATTAGAAAGTCAGTTTTCGCGTAATTGATCATTAAACGATTTCCAATAAACCAAGAGCGAACATCAGCGATGCACTTTTCAATCACAGAGACAGCGTTAATTGCCGAATGGATAGAACAAGGTCGGAAGGAGAGGTAAATCTGGGTGTCATCAGCATAACCATGGACGGAAGGGAGGAGCTGAGAAATAATGTTAAAGAGGTGGGACACGTATAGAGCAAATAAAATAGGCCCCATACAACTGCCCTGGGGAACTCCACAGTTCAGATTGAAGTCGTCAGAAGTCTTATCACCGACAAGTATACGTTGTTTGCGACCAGACAGAAATGAGTCGAACCAATTTAAAGCAGTTCCGACGACTCCAAAATCCTGTTGCAAAATATTCAGAATGGAATGCTCAATGGTATCAAAAGCAGCACTAAGGTCTAAAAGTACGAGAAGTGTCACTTCCTTATTATCCATACTCATTAAGATGTCGTTTTGAACCTTTAATAGAGCAGTCTCTGTCGAGTGATACTTACGGAAGCCGGACTGGAATTTAGGAAGAGGGGCATTTTTCTCACAGTGGACGAGAAGTTGTTGAAGTTGTTGAAGTGCAGCCTTTTCCACTACCTTGGAAATGAATGGAAGATTCTAGTAGAATAATGAACCCGTGAGCCTGTAACTTTCATGAATTCTCTGCCTGATAAGCCATTAAATGGACTCTTATTTAGATAATTTATTATTTATGGTAAAAGAAGTTTTAGTTGCATATTTTAAACATCCAATCTAAAAAAAAAGAGAAGAGCGCTTAAAGGTCCCTTTTATATGGAGAAAGCTCGTCCCAGGTAGAAGGGTCGCTCACCAATCTGAGCTACCCCGAGTAAGCCAACTTTTCATAAATTTCCTTTCAAAATGTGGCAAACCGTTTACATAAGAAAATGGTAGGGTCCCCTATTCCTAACCGGGCTAAACTTACTCCATTTCAACACGGCGGCTCATCCCGCAGCCGGGTCAACTCGGTCAACGTAAGAAAATTAGAGCATTCGCAAGCGCTGCTGGCTCTGAGAAAGGGATCAACTTCTTCTCATTCAAACGCTCTCTAAATTGAGAGGGTGACTCTCATTCCCGAGACAACTTTTCTTCCAATAAACGGGCCTTATTTTGTCTAAAATTGCGTGTTTGCCATCATGGTTTTTCTTTAAATTTAATAGTTCTCGCATAAATTCACTTATCCTTCTTATTTAGCGTAATGACGTACCAAAGAGGTGATAATAATAATAATAAGAAGAAGAAGAAGAAGAAGAAGAAGAAGAAGAAGAAGAAGAAGAAGGAGAAGAAGAAGAAGAAGAAGAAGAAGAAAAAGAAAGTTCTTTTTACAGATGGCTTATGTCACATAAAGTGGTTTTCAATAAGGCACTGCATAAAAACTAAAAAACTACAGTACCAGAAATAACAAAATATTGAAATAGATGAACTAAAACATGTCACACTTAGCGAACTTATTAAGATTTAATATGTTTAAGTAATGAAATTTTAAAAGCATTATAAAGTAGACATCTCATGTCTTCTGGAAGGGAATTCCAGTCTGTCAATGCACTATTAAAGGATCTGAGTAGACCCCAGTTCGTGTTTGATCTAATAGTTTCCTTGGAGCGGGTGTTATGGCTATGATAGTTTGAGCCCCTAGTAATCATACTGTTTCTTTCACTGTCATTAATAAAATTATGCATAAAAAGACACCGTTGCATTAATCTTCTGGTTGATAGATTCATCTAGTTCAGGTCTAGAAGTGCTTGAGTTGAAGTAGAATGCGTCGCTCGATCCAGAACTAACTTGGCTGCTTTATTCTGAAGAACTTGGATAGAATCCATTAAAACTTTGTTATTTTTGTCACCCCATACGATACTTGGATATTAAAGAATAGGAATGACCATTGTTGACGCATAGATCCTTCTTGCATTATCTGGGAGAAGATGCTTGATTAGTTTTAAGACACCTAGTCTCTTTGCTATTTTACTTTGTAGTTGTTCAATGTGGTCATGCCAAGTAAGATGCTGGTTTATGATCACTCCAAGATACTTGAATTTGGTAACGTTCTCCAATTGATCACTGTTGGCTACAAGAGCTATGTCATTAAATTGACTTAGTTTGTTACGTCCTCCAATGACCATAAACTTCGATTTAGTAACGTTTAGTGTCAGCTTATTGTCATGCAACCAAGATGTAATAGCTGCCAAGTCTGCATTAAGCTTCGATTGCAAATTGGTTGGCGAGTTCTCATGACAATAAAATGCCATGTCATTAGCAAACATCGTCATCTTTGAGTGCTGCAGTTCAGATTGAATACCATTAATATACACCAAGAATAACAATGGTCCCAAAATGCCCTCCTGTGGTACTCCCAAGGCGATTTTTGCTGGGGGAGACAATGCATTAACACATATCGTTTGTTGAAATCGACCAGAGAGATATGAGCGGAACCATTCCAAGGTCTTCCCTGCTACTCCTGGTGACTTGAGTTTGCTGATGAGGAGCAGATGATCAACAGTGTCAAACGCCTTGCGAAGGTCCAGGAACGCTGTTCTCGTCACGCATCCTTTGTCCATACTTTCTAGGTCTTGATCTGTAAAGGAGATTAAGGCAGTGGAAGTTGAACGCTTTAGTCGGAAGCCAAACTGTGATTGTGATAATAATCTGTTATCTTCCAAAAGGGAACTTAACTGAATATGTGCTGATCTCTCTATGATCTTGCTTATAGTTGGTAAGATTGATATCGATTGATATCGGTCGATAATTATCCTTTATGAGGGCCCCACTGAAAACCGCCTTGGCGAGTTAGGCTCCCTCTATAAGTATTATTATTATTATTATTATTATTATTATTATTATTATTATTATTATTATTATTACTATTATTAATGACTTATCTCCATCTTTAAATAATGCAGTGACTTTTGTACACTTCCAGACCACTGGAAATGTATGGATATGATATATGGAGAAACGCCAAGCGGCAGGTGAAATAACCTCCACTTTTTGAACAGCACTCCTTGCGGGAGACACATGGCGTTAATCATGGCGGCCTGATAGGTCTTTAATAGTTCCGCCATTACTGGCAAAAGATTTTTGCCTATGTAGACATCAGCACTTATGTTTTGCTCTTGATGTCTACATATTAAATTGTAACAATACAAAACTAGTATCTAACTCGGAAACCTAACGGTTTAGTTAGATGCTAGGCATTTTCTTACCTGAAACGTATTTTTAGTTTTACTAATATGATATTGCTTCTTCGCATGTAACTGACCGTTAGACTAAAAATACCTTACGTAGCTATATTTATTCTAAAGGGAAATGTAAATAAAGTTTGTTATTGTTTGAGAAAGAAATAACAACTTGTTTGGTCTGTCAGAGGATTCATGCTGAAGGAAAGACACTTTTGATTTTGCCAAACGTGAACAGCTTCATTTTAGTACTGATATATAAGTCTTGCCGTTAGTTTTGTCAGGAATTATATGTTGAAGATGACATTGCAATTGTGAGACGTGCCGGTAGAAAGAAAGGTTTTCGGAATATAGTCAAATCTAGGGATAAATTTGTCGTTTAATTACAAAAATTAACTGAAGGCACTCTTACTGCTACTAATTTCCCCCAAAAAAAAATTTAGGAAAGGTTACAGAAGACACACTCATCAGTGCTATTTTATTTTCAACTAGAATAGTTTTGTATCCGGATGGACCCAAGTTTAGGCCCCGTTTATGTGGACTAAAGCTGTCCCGTGTAGAAGGGTCATCCGCCTATCCCAGCTACCCTAGGCGAGCCAACGTTTTGTACATTTTCCTGGAAAACGTGACGAATCGTTTATATAAGAAACAACAAGTTGGCGTGGCTATAAGCTATTTGTGATGGTAGGGTCACCAGATTCAGGTTCAGGTTCATTTATTTCACACTATTTACAGAGGATAACATAGAAAGAACATATAGTTACAATAGATGATAACAAAATAAAATGATGTGTGTAGTGGTCAAAGTAGCGAAAGCCTTCTAGTTGACAACACCTACTTTAATTAAAACGAAGAAATGACACTAAGCTTTACATATAGTAGAGAATGTTTGTAGAGCCTAGGACTAATGTACAGGACAAAATTACATGTATATAAAGGTACGTTATAGATATACTGAACCAAAAGAGAAATCACGACAAAACAAACTAGCAAAAAAAGAAAGAAAAGAAAACAACAATAACATCACAGCAGCGACAGCAAAGACAAAATTAATAAAAGCAGACAATTAACAATTATTGGACGATGTTGAGCAAAATATCTTGATTTGTCTTTGGCTCTGCGGGACACTGACAAATCACGATATTTTGCGATAACCGAGTTCAATAATTGTTTTATTATTCGATCACCGAGTTTGTTTTTTTAATGAATATCCTTGGGAAGCGAAGCGATCTGCCATTTTCACGCAAGAGCGATCGCAAGAAGGAGAAAAGCACGGTTTCCTTTACGCATGAGCAGAATATTATTTGCAGCCAAACACTGTTGGACGGCATTGAGCATAAGCAGACCATTATTTGTAGTTAGTTATTTGCCGGTCACGTGGTGGGCTCTCGGCCAATGAAAAGAAAGAAAAATGTGCTTCGTGTGAATATAATAATTATTTTTAACACTGTTGTTAACATTAGAAAGTTAGTTATACATTTGATTATTAAACAGGACCAATGTTATTTGATTGGCAAGAGATCAAGTGGGCTTTATAAAGTTTCTTAATCTTGTTAAACTTTTTGGCTTGTCAGTGACAAGGGGACAGTTTCGCCAGTTTCCCACATGACATAAGCAGAGTACTTGAAATTAAATTTACCTATGTTAGTTATAACTTTTGGTCGGTAGAAATTAAACTTAGCGGAATTTCTGGTGTTATAAGAGTGGACAGTTGGTTGTAGGTGTTAAGAAGTTATGTAAGACTGCTGGAACAGTTGATTGATTACTGTATAATTTAAATGCCAATTTCAAGGATTTGGTAGTATGGGAGAGAGGGCTCTTGTTTGTTTGCAAAAGAAAAGATACGCGAATACATTTATTTTGCTTAGTACGAATCTTATTTAAATTAGTCTGATAAGTGTTGCCTCAACACATTGCTCCGAAATTAAGATAGGGGTTAATAAGTGCATAATAAAGTTGCCTTATCATCTTTAAATTCAGGTAATTCCGTAGTCGGTAGAGGATCCCAAGGTTTTTAGTCAGTTTGCCTTGTACTTGTGCTATCTGAGTTTTCCAGTTTAAATGCTCATCTAAATAAATGCCTAAAGTTTTTAGCCTCCCACGCAGACGTTCTTAGGAGTTCGTCACGCGTTCCTGCCCCACGAACGTCTCCTGAACTGAAAGACAAATTCCTTTCCCATTGTTCGCAAATATCAGCCGGAGATCACACGCAGATTATCGGAGATCCAATCTGCGCTGTTGAAGTTCAAGTGTTGACAAGCCAAACACATACGTGCAAGCTCGGTAGAGTGTGATACGTGACCTAAGATTTTTGTTCCAGACGAGAATCTAGGAGATAAGCGATGGGTTGTTGTATATCTGTAAAGGCTGGATTAGATGTCGTTTGCTAATAAAGTTGTTCTTTGGGTGATGGAATGGCGGGGTTACCTTGTAAGACTGAACAAACGGCAGAATTTTTTTTCACACGTTATTGTTTTGTAGTAACGCCGACTTTCGTTCAGCAAATTTAACCTCTGAGGTAATTTTTTTCAATGAGATTGTGGGGATAGCCACTAGTAAGAACGCTTGTGAGTTAACTGAGTAGTTTTTTCTAAAACTGTAAGGTCTTCACCTTTCATGACACCTTTCTGATCTTTTCTGGAGCTATACAGTCAAGCGCGAAATTTCTCAGGGTCCAAAGAGCACTTCCCAGATCTGAAAGTCTGCTGTGATTGGTCTACGTTTTTTTTCCGCTCAAGTCAGCAGACGTTCGTGGGGCAGGAACGCGTGACGAAGCCCTTAGAACGTCTGCGTGGGAGGTTAGGCCTACTGGGGAAACCTTCGACAACGCCCGATTCAGACTTTGCGTCAGTTCTCACCTCTACTGATTGTTCGAATTCAGAGGTTGGGCTTCCAATAGAAAATTCCGTCGGTGAATTCTCCATGGTACCAAACATTGGAGTGCTCTCAGTAATATGACTGATGGTTGGTAATCACGATTTTGACTTGCAATTTTATTTCGACTCCACAAGGTTTAGATATTGCAAAGGATACGCTAATCACTTTCTGTTTCACGCGTGTATCTTGTGATATTCAAATGCGTCAGCTCATAAATGATATCAAATGCTCAAGTGCATTAGCTGACTGTGTACCTTTAAGCCGTAATGCACGCAAAGTAACAGTGATTAATATCAGGATATTACTTAAAGCCACTTCCTACTTTTCAACGGCACACAACGAGAATATAGTTCAAAACCACATGAACATAGTTTTGTTAAACGTATTTTAGTATTTAAACGGTAGATATAGGCATATTTTTATCCCCTAAAAATTTTTCATCTGTTCGGATTTCCTAGCTGAAAGTCTAGTGATCCGAAAATTATAGGGATCAAAACTTACCTTTTCGAAAATTTCAGCCAAAAAAAAGGCTCCCGAAAATTCTAGGTGACCTTTTTAGGGTAAAAATCCGTTAAAAATGGGCAATTATACCATTTTTTAGATGTTCGAAAATCCTAGGAGAGGCAGGCAAGCAAGAAACTTTACGACATATGTTCCGAAAATTCTAGATCTCAAATCGTCCTCCGAACAGATATTTTCCGAAAATTAACGTTGTGTGCCCCTAACTTTTCTCCATCACTTCGTTATGTTTGGATTTTCACTTTTCAGTAGTGGACTACTGAGTTTATCATTGTCTGACTGACGATTACGACAATACCCCACGATCCTTTGTCGTTATCTTATCACAAATATTTTAGGGCTGTCATTAAGAGGCGGGGGTTGGGGATTTCCCTCGGCTACTATGAACATGGGCCCCCGCTACTTTTAAAGGAAAATAGAAGTAAAATAGAACCGAAAGAAACCTCTAGCTGTTTGACAACCCTGAATAAAGGAACTAGTGATAAAGATATTAGAAATGATTTTACGATTTTATACGTAGGTGATCCCTTTCTTGGTCCTCTACGCGAAGAACGAGGTGGCTGCCAAAATCGTCCTAGTTTATATGCAGATGTTGTGGGTAATCACCGGGACGACTCCCATATAAAAGTGAAGGGGATGCTCGTCGGAAAATTAAACCCCTGAGGGAGGCCAATGTGGGTGTGGAGAATTCTGTGAGGTCAGCGTCACGGCCTTTTTTTTTGCAGATTTCTCTATGTACAGCCCTAAGCGATACCTGAATGAGCATATTTAGTCACTTTTCGTCTCAAACAACCTAAGTGAGACCAAAATCTGGAAACGACGAGCACACTCGTCACTTTTGTATGGGTGTCCTCCTGCGGAAGCAAATCACCATCTGTTCCACTTAATTTTTGGTAAGGTCAATGATTACCGTCTGTTGAGAGTATTGGCTCTGTTTCACTCATTTCAGACTTCGATGGATGACAGGTTTCATTGTGAGAAGTAATGGTGTCCTGACTTTCGTGTACTTTTTATCAGTTGGGAGAAACCGCCTGAACTTCCACACTTCATTTTCTTACTTTCACTGAAGTTGCACGATTCGAAATTAATGTTGAAATTTTATTATTTGAGTGTGCCAACTTCTTTATCAAGTGGCTGTGATACAAATGTAGCGTTGGACTCCGGACTTTCCCTAGGAGCATGAAACCTAAAGCTGACGTCTCCCGATTGGAAGAAACAGTCAGCAAAAGTAAGAAACCTTCTAACTGAAAATTCTTTAATAAAGGTCTTCAAATTTTTTCGAAAATGTGGGCTCCTGATCAGAGGAAGGTAAATAAAGGAAAATAGCAACTTGTCGTTCGCAGTCCAGTAATATCGCCCCATGTTAAGGAAAACAAGACAGTCTTGGATTCTGAATCCCATTCGGTGGATTGTGGATTCCTGGTGCATTCCAGTCTTTTTCACTGGAACTTGGATTCTGGATTCCATTCCTTAGTGGGATTTCGGAGTACTTAAGCTCTGTTCTGGATTCCAAAGCCCTGGATTCCGGATTCTACGAGCAAAATGTTCTGGGATTTTGGATTATACAAGCAAGAATTTCCCATAGAATCCGGATACCCACCCTTACATGGTGTGAAGTACTTGTCAAACATTTTCGGACCTGTTCACGCATATTTAATCAAGCAGTGGGAAAATTACTTTTCCTCTAACGTTCGATTTTAAAATAATAATAATAACAATAATAATATCGATTCTTATTAAGCGCATTTCTATCCTCAATGCGCTTTACATTATGAAAGCCGATTGAAGATCATTACATTTCTAGCCTATTGTGACATTATACATCAAGTATTGTAAAACTTTAAAAATCCTAATTGTAAAACTTTAAAACTCCTAAGACGTTAAGCATGAAAATCAATTGTAACATTATACATCAAGTATTGTAAAACTTTAAAAAAAAATCCTAAAATGTTATCATGTTTGTGAAAACTTAAAACCAACTTGTAAAACTTAAAATCCTAAAATGTAAGGCATGAAAATCAATAATCAAGTATTGTAGAACTTTTTAAAAAAAACCTAAAATGCTAAGCTTGAGAATCAATTGAAACATTTCCTGAATAGAAATGTTTAAAGTTTTGTTTTAAATGTTTTGACACTGTCCGCCTTTTTGATATATTCTTGGGTAGTGTTCCATAACTGAGGTGCTGCAGTGGAAAACGCGCGTCCTCCATATGTTTTGGATTTTATGTCTGGGGTGCATAATAGCGAACAGGATGACGATCGTAGAGCTCTTGATGGATGATAATCCTTAATCAGAGGTTCCAGATATCCAGCAGATTGTCCATTTAAGATCTTATATGTGATAAGAAGAATCTTAAAATGAATCCTTGCTTCCTCAGGCAGCCAGTGCAGGCTCTTTAATATAGGTGTTATGTGGTCAGAACTGCGGGCTCCTGTTATCATTCGAGCTGCGGTATTCTGAATTCTTTGTAACTTATCTCTCTGGTATTTTGGGATGTCATATAAGAGACTATTGCAATAGTCGAGTCTGGAAATCACAAGGGAATTCACCAACATTTTCAATCCATCAGAAGGAAGGTACTTTCGAATACGACCAATTGATCTTATGGCATAACTGGCTTTCTTGCACATTTCGTTGATATGTTCTGTGAAAGACAAGGTTTTATCCATGATGACACCCAAATTCTTGGCTTTTGTTTTCACTTCTACTGAGGTGTTAGCTAATGATAATGTTTCGTAAACTGTAGGTTGCTTGCTGAAACGCGACGTGAAATGTAATATTTCAGTTTTTCCAGGGTTGCACTTTAACATATTCTTAAAATGTGATGGATCGGAGTAACTTCTGGTCAATGCAGCTTTTTCATACTGGACCACATTTGAAACTAGAAGAGGTTTGGTTCTGAAACGATATTTTCCGTCTTCACATAACAGACTTTAAAAGGATGTTCGGGGCAGTGGGAAATTAAATGAAGCTTGGAAGGTATCTTTTACTTGCTGAATTAATTTTTGAACAATATATATCATTGGCAAAGGGGAAAAGGGGAATTTTAATATAGTTTTGGTGGGAAATATAGCATATCTTACTTAAAACTGGAAAGTATTTGAATAACTGAGGACTTCGCTGTGACAGCAGCCGATACTGTCGCCCAACGCAAATTGAACATTTGACTAAATTTGAGTTGAAACATTCAATTCTGAATCGCGATGTGCCGCAAGCTTTATTGCATAACTTGACAAAATAGCTATTAATATTTAACTAAAACGTGTTTTTAGGTCTGACTTAGGTGCCACATTGGAGAATTTTCCGATGATTTGAGTCATTTATTCGTGCATTTTGCTTTCTTAATTGAATTAGTGAAATGAAGACGACCAGTTTGTGCTGATTACAGAGAGGTAGTAGTATTTATGGCAAAAATATAAGGCAAAAGTTTCGTCGAGTCCGAAATCGAGTGGAACGCTTTTAGGGAGACTGCCTCTTAAAACGTTCTGTCATTCATACATGTGGTACCGACAAAAGCAAAGGGTTAGGGTTACCGTACCATAACAGTACCATAACAGTGCCGAGAACACCTTCCAGCTGAAATCTGATTGGATAAAATGGCGAAAGGTATGTGGTTCGATTCTCAGCTGTCGTTTGTGGGCAGGAGTGTTACGTGACGACACAAAGAACAAGGGCTTTACGGCTGTGAAGCAGACTAAGGGCGTGCTCGAGTGCTATTGGCTTGGGTAAGGGGGACCACTTTTTTTTCAGTCAGCTGATGCACATGCGCATTAGATACCATTTCTTAGCTGATTTGCATATCACAAGACACGCGCGTGAAACAGAAAGTGAGGAGCGCATCCAGAATAATCGAAACAAACCTTTTAGAGTTGAACTTGTTACAAGCCGAAATCGTGATTATAGACCCTATGCCATGTCAGAGAGACTGGGCCGAGCGACGAGTGAGGTCGGTCATGTCAGAGTGAGCTCCGTGGAGCGAGACGCTTCTTTTTTTCTTTAAAGTACCATTTGAAAAGAAACTTAGCAGCAATGGGAAGAACTAGATGAAGAAATGGGCTAAGCAGTTCTTCAAGTAGCGAGAATTCACCGAGGCATGAAGCAAAACAGAATCCTGCAGATGCTGACGTGGCTGCAATGGGGTGCTCTGCGGACAAGCAAGACGACACTAATCCTTCCCTTCTTGGCGTGTGGAACGCGTAAGGACATAAAAGATCTTCAAAATAATTATAATGAACTGAAAAAATCACTCGAATTTTCTCAGGCCAAGATAGACGAACTAACAAAGAGCAATTCCGACCTGCAAGCGAAGGTTAAAGGCTTGGAGAAGAAGAACACGGACATGAAAAAAGAATTAGGAAGTAATGCCGTCAAAGCTTCAAAGCAAACGGAAACCTCATGCTCAAAACTAAAAGAAGAAATGGCTTCCAATCTGCAAAAAGAAGATGAGCAAATTATGCTTCTCGAAACAAAACTTAATGATCTTGAGCAGTACACCAGAAAATTTAATCATGAAATTTGTGGAATCCCTGAGGACGACTAGACTAGGACTTGGAGGATACCATCATTAAACTATAGGAATGCCTAAATGTAGACTTGAGAGTCAAAGACATCGACATTGTACACCGATTCAAAAAAGGTAATATGGCGCCAAAACCCAAAATTGTCCGTTTTTCTAATTATTTTAGTAAAGACGAAATGTACCGAAGCAGATGGAAACTACGCAATGCAAATGTAAGCTCCGTATTTTGCACTGAAAAAATTTATATCAATGAGAATTTAACCGCTCGCATGGCTGGTTGATTTTAAAAGGTCCGCGACCAAAAGCGCTTCCATCAGGAACGGAAAATATGGACAGTCGATGGTAACATTTTCATCAAACCTAGCCCCTCATCTAGAACCTCCAAAATAAACTCATTAGAAGATCTCAATTCGTTATACTGATTAAAGTTCATTTCTATTTCTTTATAGCCTTTTCATAATTTCATACAAAGTCATAATATTGTCATTCCATATACTGCAGTTCAGCAATTTTTTCTTTATAGACCTTTAAACCTCTCGCAAATTAGTTTGAATGGTTGATCCCAGAAGAAGTAAGTTTTTAGTCGTATTTTGTTTTTTGTTGCATGAGTGCGTTTTGTTGCTTTTTTTTCTGTCCCAAAGTCTCTTTAGTTGTGTTTCTTTTCTCTCGTTCACTTTATCTTCGAATGTATTTAACGCGGTTAATTTAAGTTCATTATCTTTGCCTGTTTATAACCACCAAAGCCACAGCATATTTATGAATTTCTTGTCACCTCCGTGGAATAATATGTCGCATAAATTAAAAATCCTTTCTTTGGACGTTAGGGGATTACGCAATACACACAAAAGAGGAGCGATTTTTTCCCACTTAAAAAAACAAAAAGCCACAATTTTAAAATTTGCAGCAATGTTTTTCAAAGCCTGAAGGCGAAAAGATTTGGACAGCAGAATGGGGAGGAAAAGTTTTTTCTCCCATGGCACGGATCATTCGAAGGGAGTCACAATGCTGATCAATCCAGTATCGAAGTTTCAAGTATCCAGTGTAAATAGATCCCTACGGGAGGTACTTAGTCACTAAACTCCAAGTAGAGCATACAATCTTTTATGTGATTAATGTATATGCACCAAATGATTACCGCGAAGAGGAACGATTTATCAGAATCTTAGGTGAAAAACTTGTCTCCGAAACTGACACCACAAAATTAATCATTTCAGGTGACTAACGCCACCCTAAACAAAATTGATAAATGGGGAGGATTGCCGTCGAAAGAAACCACATATAGAAACTCCATTATTGACCTGATGGAAGAACTGGATTTACTGGATAGTTATAGGCAATTCCATGTAGACACCAAATCATTTACGTACGAAACTAAAAATTCAAAGTTGAATTTGACTTTTTCCTCATATCTTGCCCTATCTCATATAATGTTAAAAGAACCGAGGTGCAGTCTTCCATAGCACCAGACCACAAAGCAATTCTTTTAGGTATGGAGTTACAAAGTGAGCTTAAAAGAGGGCCTAGGACCTGGAAATTCAATAATACTTTATTGGAAGATGAAGACTATATAGATTTAATAAGTCTTATTTACCCTTGGACACTAGAAAAATACAAAGATGTAGAAAGCAAGAAACTTCTTTGGGAATTGATAAAGATGGAACTTCGAGCCAAGACCATGAACTATTCTAAGAAAATAAAAGCGGAGGTTAAAAAACGTGAGATTGTCCTCCAACACAATTTAGATGAACTGGACTATAAAATTTGCAATGAAACCGATTTAAAACCTCATATCCTAGATCAATATGAGGCAGAGAAAAACGAATTGAATTCTTTGTACGAATGAAAAGGTAAAGAGAAAATTTTTAGATCCAACGTTAAGTAGATAGAACAAGGCGAAAAACCAGTAAAGTATTTTTTTTAATCTAGAAAAGAAAAACTATGTAGCGAAAACCTTGATTCAAATTAAGTTAGATAATGGTAAAATCACTTCGGATATGAAAAAGATAAATAAACAAATAGAGGTGTTTTTGAGCGAAACATACAAATCCAAGCTTACTGATGTCCCGCTGTCTGAACAGGAATTAGGCCTCAATGACTTTATTCAAAACTTGGAAATTCCACGTCTGTCTAACGAGGAACAAGCGACGTTTGAACATGACTTAACTGTACAAGAAATTAAAAATGTGTTACATTCTTTTGAGAAAACTATAACTCCTGGTGAAGACGGTTTCACCAAAGAGTTCCGCGAAACTTTCTTTGACCTTTTAAAACAGAATCTACTTGATTGGTATAATGAAGCTTTTCAGAAAGGCGGTCTCTCAGTATCCCAGAGAAGAGGAGTAATTTCTTTAATCCCAAAAAATGACAGCGACCTTTCAGAGCTTACTGGATAGCGCCCAATAACGTTGCTTAATGTTGATTACAAAATCCTGGCAAAGTGTATTGCAAAACGTATGGAACCTTTCCTTCCCAAACTAATCCATTCGGACCAAACAGGATTTATTGGTCAAAATTTAAGACTTTTGAATGATCTTATGGAATACACGGATGTGAAGAAGATCTCAGGAATTTTTCTTTTTATAGACTTTGAAAAAGCATTCGATTCCATAGAGTGGAACAAGATGGTTCTCAATTCTTTACAGTAATTCCGAGGCAGCAGTAATGAACGCTGGTTACATGACAGGCTACTTCACTGTCTCAAGAGGAGTTCATCAAGGGTACCCGCTGATTCCATTCCTCTTTATATTGTCCGCTAAGTTACTTGCATTGAAAATACGACAAGAGCCAAATTGGAAAGGAATAAGTCTTCCCAACCTTCAAGGGGCTAAAATCTTACAATTTGCCGATGACACTACTCTCATATCTAAAGACATCAATTCTCTTAAACTCTCGTTACAGATCATCGAAGTTTAGACAGCATATCTGGCTTACGTCTAAATAAGAAAAAAACCAAAGCAATGTGGATTGGCTCCTAAAATGCATAAAAAAAACAACAAAATATTGGAATTTCACAGCATAAAAGACCCCATTAAAATACTCGGGACGCACTTGTCGTATAACGCAGACAAGAACAACGATGCCAGCTTCTTCAGCAAGATTGGTAAAATGAAAACTAAACTGAACCTCTGGAAAACGCGTGACCTTAAGCTTTTTGGCAAATCCGTTCTAGCCAAAACGCTTGGTGCCTCTCAGTTAATCTACACTGCTTTACTTATGACTGTCCCTGATACAGTAACACGCCCGGCTAAAAGTCTCCTGTTCTCGTTTTTGTAGAAAAGTAAGAAAGATAAAATTAAACGAAATGTTGCATGCCAGCCACTTGACAATGGTGGCCTTAATTTTATAAATTTTGAATTTATGGTAAAATCTTTGCGACTAGCCTGGATAGCTAGCCTGATTAGCAACTCTGACGATAATTGGAAGGCAATACTGAATTTCTATTACGACGAATATGGAGGCCTGCCCTTTCTTCTTCAGTGTAGCTACAATACTGCTATTCTGGACAACAATCTACCTTTATTCTATCGTGAGTTATTACATTATTTCCAAGAACTAACGAAATTCTCAGAACACGATAAAAACAATGACCTCGTTCTTTGGAATGATAGAAGAATTACGATAGAAAGGAATAGTGTCTTCTGGAAACGATGGTTATCAGGGTGTTACTTTCTTTAGTGATTTAATGAAGTCAAATGGTAAATTTCTAACCTTCGAAGAATTTAAAAATAAATTTGATATTAAAACTAACTATTTGCACTATTTTCAATTAATTGCTGCCATTCCTCAGGATTTGAAACGAAAGGCATTTGGTTCCACGGTTCCTGATCTGCTCAAAGCAACTACAGAGTACTGTCAGATGGAAGATAGAACTATAGTCTTAAACAAATTCCCCTGTAAAAATTATTACAGTCTGTTCATCGAGAAACTTGTTTCAGAACCCTCCGCAGTAAGGGCTGGGAAAAAAATCTTTTCAGAACTTCCTGATTGGGGTGATTGTTTTGTGAATATATACAAGTCCTCGAAAGATAATAAGCGTAGACAATTTACTTTTAAGGTTGTGCACAGAATAATTACGACAAAGAAAGAACTACTGAAATATAAATTACCCTGTGATGACAAATGTCCTTTCTGCCTTAATATAGTTTAATGAGTATCACAAAGAGAACGTACAACTTTCAAACAAGCAAATTTTATTTAACACGTTCGATGACTACCTTCCAATGCAAATGCCAAATTCAACTCAAAGCAATCGTCGTCTATTGGTTTTACTGCAAAAGAAATACTTGTATACTTGCAAGAACACTGTAACGAAACCTAATTTAGATGAATTTTTACTTAAGCGTTTTGAACAATATCGCATTGAAAATTTGGCAAACAATATTAAATATGTGTGGCAACTGACTGGTTTTTTATCCTTCAATAGTTTTTATTCTTATTGTAATTTGTTTTGTTACTTACTGACTTGCTTATTTATTTATTCTTTTACTTTGTGCTGTGTATTAATGTTGTTAATTTGTTGTCAATAAAAAAAAATGTATCAGAGCACTCTTTTTTTATATACCATTTATACTGAGAATTTACCGATGGATTTGTCCAGGGAAAGCCAAACATCGACGAATACTTCTGAATTCGACCATCAGCAGAGGTGAGAAATGACACGGAGTCTGCATGCTCAAGAAGAGGTTTTTGTTAAAGATCGAGGATCGAATGAAACACTAGGCAAGATCGAAGCGGATTTCTAGATGTATCCGACGCGTACATATGATTTCGGGTTGAGGTAAAGGCTTTCCAAACTGGCAAAAGTAGTGTCCAGGTCAGCGCGGTCTCATAGCTGACTGTGTCCCTTTAAGTTGACTCGGCTGAGTGGGTGACCCTTCTACCCGGGAAAGGTTTTTTCCATATGAACGGGACATCTTCCCGGCTACATAATCGTTGGTAGGATTTATTAATTTTAATCTGTACGTTTAAGAATTTATCGTCAGGCTTCTGATCCTTGCCTAGATCACATAATGACATAAAATCTGACAGTGTCACGTTACAAGAGAGGTTTGAACCTATCCCTTACCTACGGATACGATATAGGGTACAAAAATACACATTTAGCCGCCGACATAGAAGTGTGTGCGTTACTGAAATTCATACTTTGCAAAATAACTTTTCTTGTCAGTGTGCCGAGGTTTGCATTAAATATGGTGCGGATACATGCGTTTTACAGGTAGGCTTTCTCATTGTATGAAGTTCGCTATCTGAATATGCTACTGACCTTTTCCGCGTATTATAGCACTTCCCTGTCATATATGACTACCTTCGCTTGCATGAAAACGTAAGCAGAGAATGTAACTGAATCAATAAAACAAATTCGTACGCCTTAGGCCGGACGCTTAATGTTTTCGAACGTTTGGCCATGTTTTTTGCTACGCGCCTGACACCACTTGTTGAATGATTTTCCTTGCATACTACACTGGTCCTGTTTTCCGCGTCCTCGCCTAATCTTAGGCCTTTGCATTCTTCTTTCTCTGGATCCCTTGTACCCCCTTTGTCCCTCTCGTGACAGTATTTATATATTTTTAAGTTATTATGGAAGCCCCCTTGGATAAATGTTACACGTTCTTATTCATTCTATAGGAAGATTTGTTTTCTCCTCTGCATGTTGCTTGCATCAACAGTCACTATGAAATGGCAAAACTTCTGCTCTCAAACGGAGCATGCATTGATGCTGAAGATGCAGATGGAATGACGCCCATCTTAAGGTAGTATCAGTCGACTACAGGCATGTGATGGGAAAGAGGGGAGAGAGCTTCCCTGTCCTACCCTCTACTCCTGGTCGTAGCTCACTTCTCTTCCCAAAATTTCTCAAATCATAACAATCGATTAAAACAATTTTCCTCCACTTTCAACCGTTTTCCACTAGCTAGGTACCCTTCGTCTAATCACTCCTTATTCACCATTTGCATATCTCCCATAATACACCTTATCTGCCCCTTCCCAACAATTTTGCATAATTTTAATTTCCCCTGGTTATTAACAGTCTTCCCAGAGAATTTTAAGCCAAATTTTTTGGGGACAAACAAAGTGTGTTATAGCAAATGTGCAAATAGCGAATACATAAAGCCACAACCCTATGAAAAAAATATCATTGTATTTAAATACAGAATACCTCATGAAAAGTGTGCGCGTACGGTATTTACGCACGAGCTGTTGACGATAGACGTAACAGATATAAAAACAAGGAGTGCGCATTAAATACCGTACAAAGCGATTTCCATGTGGTATTGTGTTTATTATATACATTCTGAAACATTCATCATTTTGCCAACCTTTTATTTCAAATATTTGCAAACTACGTTTTCCTAAAACTTGCCGCTGCACTTCGCGAAATGACAAGCATAACGAAGTGCATTAGTAAAAGTGTATGGTAAAAATTCTGATGAGAGTAAGGATGAGAGGTAATCCAGGAATTTCATGTAATGTTTTGTTCTGAATGTAGAATTAAAAATGAATGATTTTTAGTGAAATGGCCGGTTTGAATACAAACAGAAAACAAAATAGCTCCGATAAAAAGTATAAAATTAAATTCGTCTCGTTCTGTTTTTTCCCCCTCCTTTGTTGTTTTGCTGTTTTGTTTTTTTTCATCGAAATTGAAATATTAAGCAATTAATGAATGAGGCTGAGTAGGATATGAAGAATTAACCAGATCGAGGGGGGTGTTATCCACCGAGGCCGAAGGTGGATAGCACCCTCCGACATTTGCTTACTTTTTCATATCCTACAAGAACCGAAATCATTACTTGCTTTATTATTCATTCAAAATAATTCCTAGTTTAAAAACATAGCTAAAACATGCTTACCAGCATCGTTTTTAAGTTCATCTTCGACAGTGTACGTTTAAGCTTGTCCAGCTCCGCAAATATTCTCCAAACAGCAGATATCGCCAAGCGAGTTGTCTTCGTGCTGTTTTTGCTATGTTCATAGCTATTATTTCGCCTAGTTCCAGCTGTAGTAGTTCTTACTCTTGAAACGAGTGAAGTGTCCGTCATTTTTGTTTTCACAATCAAAACAACTACACCTCATTCCAGGATCTTCTTGATAACGGTGCCTTCACCTGTAGGTGGCTGCATTTTTGACGTAATTTCTGCGTTAACCACCAAATTCTTTCAAATTTGGTCATCAGTAACTGGTTATGGTGAATTATGGGTGTGCTTTTAGCCAATCAGAATTTGGGAAATATTTTGAATGAATAATAACCCAAATTATTCCACTCTAATTTCCGAGATTTTTGTTCACCTTGTCAACGGGAATAAAACTATGCTTTATGTAATATGTCAAGAGCTAGGGGGAGGGTTTCATTAAGGGGTGGCAAACACCGAGAAACAGATGAAAGGCCGAGGCCGTAGACCGAGTGCTTTCATCTGTTTTTTTCATCTGTTTTCAACTCGTGATGAAGCGTGAAGAACAATGTTTTGACGCGTCTTCTCAAATGAAACAATAAAAATGCAAACGCAAGTGTTTGATCTCAGATGAAAAACCTGTTTCATCGCAGATAAAAACCTACTGGTGTTTTATCTGGTGTTAAGTTGAGTATCAAGATTCATTCACTTGACTTTTGACTGCGTGGATGATAAATGAGTTTGAGAAGGTTTATTCTCGTTGAATACAGCTCAATTGTTTACACCCCCAATTTCCCTTAGGGTATTGTAATACCCAGTAGAATTCGGAAACAAGGATTGTGCAAAATTATAGGGGGAAAGGAAGGTGCACTATGGCAATGTGAAAACGGTTCATTGGGCAGATCAGATCAGAACCATCGTGGAGATCAGTCGATCATACTTAAGGGCTTTCTCTTCCTAATCAATAGCGAGGTTAAGATCGGGTACCAATACCGATACCAGCACCAATATCTTTCACAGCCGTAGTCGTTTCCGTCGTACATAAATGAAGTTGTAAGTTGTTGAGGACGGATACCGGTAAAACATGGCGTTCGCAGAGATCTCGTTAGAAGAAGCTCTAGTCCTTGAAGCTTATGAAGAAGACATTTTAGATGAAGAAGAAACTCTGCTGGCGTTTGAATTGCTGGATAAATCAAAAGAACCATAATCGTGTACAAGACAAGATTTTTTAACACCATGTGTTTTGAACGTCAATTTTTGCAAGCACGTCTATTAACATATCACACATACAACGCGTATTTGTTTAAATCAAATCTAATCCATAATGTGATTTTTATCGAACTTACCGTGTGCTGTCCCTTTCAAATCTTGTTTCGCTTGACATTTACACTGTATGAACCGACGAATTTACCTTAAATATCGTGTTAAAATGGACTCGCTCTTATCGATTCAGAAGCGTTGTATCGATTAAAATGCTTAAAGAATAAATGTATGCTGTGTTTTTAAACAAAACGGCATTCCAGCTAACCTTTAGTAAGAAGACCTGACGTCGAGGGTGAAGACTTCCAATATGGAGGCGACTTCCGTAGTCTTGACTACCAATAGAGATGTCACAGGCTGACGAAGCATGCGCGTAACCTACTTCAGGTATTGGTATCGGTATTGGTACCCGACCGTAACCTCTCTAATATCATAACGACGTTATACAGGGACAACAGGGACGGTAATTAAATTTTACTTGAAGAACGTCCTGTGTGTACATCTTCAACTCTGACAGTCATCAAGCCACGACTTGACAACCAAGAGGTCCGTAAAACTACTCTCGCACAAGCGCAGTAGAATCGACCTAATAAAACTATACTCTCATGACATCTCCCTCCTTTGAGTTCTTATCAGTAACGAATGGCACAGAAACTTACAATTATATTTTACTCAACTGGATAAATGCATTTTAAGGTGTTTCAATGTAGTTTTTCAGAGGCCATAGCGATATTGTTCAATCGCTTTAAAAGTGATTTTATCCATGACTAGTACATGTCAGTGTGAGTATTGTCAATTTTTTACATTCAAAAGATGTGATAAATTCAAACTAAAATGTACTAGTCATGGAGATATGTAGTGCGCATTATTTTGGAAAAATTACCATAACGTCAAAACAGTGAATGTTTTAACGCAGATTTTTGACCGGTTCGTAGGATAGGTTTGTCTTGAAATTTCAAGGTGTTGCAGTAAATCAATCTCAATAAAAGTCTCAGACATTTTTATATACATTATGAAGATTATGTAAAGAGATTTTTAAAAAATTCGTTTGAGTCGTTTCGGAGATATACAAGAAAGCGCTAAAAGTCCAAATTCTAGATAAAGTTGCACTTATACAGTTGGTGAGAAAACGGGTTATTTTTTTAGATCGCAAGAACGAAAGTACACCAAAATTTCCTAGCATCAAAATATGATATTAAGCAGCATTCTGACGCTACTTAAGAATAATTTGAGTCATCAATAACGTTTTCATTAAATAATCTATCACGTCTATTGAAAATTGAAGGTTTGAAATATATTTTCGTTTTAGTCGAATTCAAACATACAGAATTTTTTACTTCTTAGGGAGATTGTTTGTAAACACCGAACTTTAAGTTCCTAGTGTTGGATTTTCACTAGCAGGTCTTGATCACACAAAATTCGGCTTTTATCAGTTTCAAAGTTTTTTGTTTATTGTTGACATAGTGGTATCGATTTATCGATTTTCACAAATTTCAATCCATAACCAATTACTGATGAAAATTTTATAGCGATCGGACAAGGAAAAAAACACTTTTAAGGCGATTGAAAAATATCGGTATGGCCTCTGAAAAACTATATCGAAACACCTTAAGTTTGAATCAGTCGGTGTCCTTATTACTGTTTACATTCCAAGAGCACAAATCAGACACATTCTCTAGAACGAGCAGGTTTTCTCACAACAAGGCAGTTAAAGGTGTTAACTTCTGGCTAAAGAGAACTAGGCTGTGTGTTTGTAGAAGAGGATACAGCTGACGTCACTCTTTAAGACCCCAAAATCTGCGGCGTTGTTCTGATTAGGTAAGTGAAGACACTGTGCCTGGATCTTTTGCTCGTGATGTGGCTCAACTCTCTCAGGACTAACGTCATCTTGGATGGCTTCCACGCCGTCCTGATTCTTTAGGAGGTTTGTCATTTTTTTCCGAAATGTTTCTGGAACAGATGTAATCCCAAACGGCAATCAGCGAAAACGGAAACGGTCACTGGGAGTGATGAAAGTTGTCAACCTTGAGCTGTTCGAGTACAAAGGTTTCTGCCATTAACTACTTGACGCGTCTAATTTGGAGAATACTTTGGCTCTTGCTAACTTTGAAGCGACATCTTCTAAGTTAGGTAGAATGTACCTTTCCCTCTTAACTGCTTCATTAAATTTCTTAATTCTGACTTTCCCGTTGGGCTTAACAACCGAGACCATAGGAGTACACCAGTTGGTCGGTTCTGTAACTTCTTCTATAATATCTTCTTCCAACATGCGATCGAGTTTTTCTTTCACTTCAGGAAGCAATTTTAGTTTCGGACACTCAGGTATGGCTTGGTAAGCCGATTCAGATATCAAAGAAATGTCTGCTCCTGTGTCAATTGCTGCATAGACTTCCGGTTGACGCACGCTATCTGGGAACCTGAAGGTTTTAAATGTGTGTTCCGCTTCTTTGCCCATGGGCATTTATCTTAACAACCTCTTCTGCGGCGATGAGTTTTGTAGCACATCTGAACTGCTTGAAACGCTGTTTCCAATCTAGCCAATTTTCCGGCTTTGACAAGTCGAGTTTCTCCGGGGGTCGAGCTTCAACATTTTTTCTACTTTACCGCTGCCACAATATCAAAACGACATTACACACGGGCAACAGGAACAATAACAAGAAAATTCTAAACGAAGAACGCGTTATGTGTTGATCTTCCACTCTGATCCTCATCAAGCTACGACTTGACTACCACGAGGTCCGTAAAACTACTCTCGCACATGCGCAATACAATCGACCTAATTAAACTATGACAATCAAAACTCCCCTTACCTTATAATACACCTTATATTGTTACCTTATATTATATTATTATGATTATTGATTATTATTATTATTATTATTATTATTATTATTATTATCATTATCATTATAAGTATACATGATATAATATTTGCCACTTTATTTACTATCATTCAGGGCGTCCTTAGTTGGAAATGTGGAGATAATTGAACTTTTACTTACAAAGGTAAGTTAATAAAATACATTTGAAGCAGAAGTAAACTTTTACGCTTCTACACATAGTAACAATAGTATGTATCTATTGTCATATGGCTGCTTCCGCGAGCAGGCAAGGTGAAGCAAGCGGGTAAGATGGGTCTTTCTTCCCCGCCCGGGATTTTCCGCGTTGGTTCCGCAAGAAAAAAGTTCTACCGGTCATACAATAAAGCCTTTATTTCCTAAGATTTTTCGGTCCAGATTGCTGGCAGGGGGCCAGGCAAGTTCCTTTTAAGGATTTTTAACAATAATGAGTAATTACGTAATAAGGGTTAGACCAAGGCCTGATTGCCCCCGTTTCTTTCTACCTTTGCTACTCAGTTTTAACCTAGACCAATCAATCGTTTCTACATAAAAAGTGTACACTGGATGCGTAAATACTATTTTTAGTCATTGACCTCGCATCTGGAAAAGGATTTAGTTTCTTGTCCACCACTTTAGTCTCAGTATCAAATGCTTTAACATACCACGCATTCGATAAAGGCCTCTAGTTAGGAAACAAGCCTTATATGCTTAATCGAATGTGTGGTATGTTAAAGCATTTGATAAGCGCCAGATAAGTGCAGTAATTTTTAAGAATTTATCTTATATAAATGCACAAGAAACATACAACAAAGTGGTTTCGTGTCCATCGATTTCTGTTTATTGAACACTAGATCAATCATTCATAACGGACTCGCTATCAAAGATAACGTGGTCGAGAATGATCTTGACATTTTCGCACTCACTGAGAAAAGGCTTAAGGATGTTAACAATTTTTCTGCCGCTGAGATTGTTCCCAGTGGATGTCAATACTACCAAGTCACATAGTGGCTGCGCAGGTTGACGTTTTCAGTTAAGGAAACGCATCAAAGTGAAGAAAAATACACTCGAAACGAGTTCAAGGTTTTTCAATACATCGATATTTTGGCTACATGCTCTACTGGTTGCGTGAAAATTGTTACCATCAACATACCACCACCATCAAGCCATCAGAGAATCACGTGAACAGAGGCTCCCTTGCTGAAAAGGTAGTTGTGTTTCATTGCAACCTGCCAATAGTTGGTGATTTTAATTGCTATGTGGATGACATTGGTGATTCAGATTTTATCAAATTCAACAGGATTCCGGAATTAATTAACCTGAAACAGCATAATAATTGTTCAACCCACATTAAGGGTCACACTTTAGTTATTAACCTCCGCCGCCCCGAACGGTCTGCTACAATGTTTCTCCACGAGGGCAGTACTGCTCCGCCCATCAAATATCATTCAAAGTGTCCTTAAATCTTAGAAAAGGACGACCAACTCTTCTAGAACCCTCTTCTCCAAAGAGAAGTGCCTTTATTGACCGTTCATCTGGCATGAGACAGGGGCACCCAACGACAATTTTCGGAAAAATATCTGTTCGGAAGACGATTTGAGATCTAGAATTTTCGGAACATTTGTTGTAAAATTTCTTGCTTCCATGCCTCTCCTAGGATTTTCGAACAAATAAAAAATGGTATACTTGCCCATTTTTAACTAATTTTTACCCTAAAAAGTTCACCTAGAATTTTCGGGAGCCTATTTTCTGGCTAAATTTTTCGAAAAGGTAAGTTTTGATCCCTATAATTTTCGGATCACTAGACTTTCAGCTAGGAAATCCGAACAGATGAAAAATTTTTAGGGGATAAAAATATGCCTATGTCTACCGTTTAAATACTAAAATACATTTAATAATGCTATGTTTAAGTGGTTTTGAACTATATTCTCGTTGGGTGCCCCTGATGAGAGCAACATGGCCTAACCAAGGCAATCTATTTGTGAAGTGATCTCAATATCTGTGGTATGAGGAAGATCCAACACCTTATCGTTTGTGATGAAGTGATACCATCTGATGTTAAAAAAATAGCTCAGATGTTGTTGTTGGACAGTTCTGAGGAGCTAATGTGGTAACGGTAAAGAGTCCAGGTTTCGCTATCGTCAATCATTAGATGGATGACGCACGGAATGTACACTTTGAGTTTTATTTCTACTGTCAGGTTTCTGCAGTCGAAAACCCTTTCCCGAAGTCTTCCAATAGCGTATGACGCAGTCTGAATCCGTGCATTGATCTTTACATCTACTTTGCAGTCTTTGGTAACATAACTACCAAGATATTTAAAGCGGTCGACTCACTTCAGCTTGTGTCCATCAATGTAGCAGTCGATCTGTTCACCCACACTCATTATTTGAAACAGAAGGATTATCTAACTGAAAACTTTGAGGAATCTCTTCAGCCTGCTTGCAGACCCTCCTATAGTACCTGATAAAAGCGCAAAATGACAGCGTATGACACCAAATAGCTTCGCCCGTAAGAGATCTTTGCGAATAGCAAAAAGAACATGGACCTTAATTCGTTTAGGTTCGTGAAATGTACATTGGGCAATATCCTGCCACCTTGATTGAAAAATCCTGGTCATTAATGCATATGTGATGTGGTAGAGGGTGAATGATGAAAATAACTAATTTGGGACCTAATTTTGTCAATGAAGCTGTTACGAAAAATTGTATTGCGTGACTAGCGTGACTTTCTAGAAGCTTCGCGAGATTTCAGACTTCGGTCCCTGAAAAGCTGCAAACTTGTCCAAGATAGCATCAGGTTTCGCTTTTTCCTCATTGTTCAAGTCGAAAGAATTGAAGGTTTTTCGGCCCTCCTCGCAAATCCAAAGTAGAATAAAGGTTGCCTTTACTTTGTCCTCTGTCGTGATCAAAGGCCCATCAAAATATTAGCTGATAATATTGTTTGAAGCTTTAAAAGTCGTGAATGGTCAGAGTCAAGCTGAGTCATTCCATTCCACTTGAGGCGGCTTAATTCCCGAAAGCTCGCCCAAGGCTGTAGAATAAGTAACAGCCGATATAACTACGAAGATACTTGGCTGCACACTACGAATGGATGACTTTGTAATCCCTGTTCATCGGAACCATCTGAAAGTTGCAGATGTGAAAACGTCACTAGGCTTGTAAAACTATCCCACCGCTGCCGCCATGTAAGGATAAGCTAGATAAACGAAGACACCTTTTTATACCGAGTATGACAAAATGGTGGGCCCAAAGACACTAGTACTAGGCCCTGCGCGTAGAGCTAGGCATACTATGAAATTTCGTGGATCTTGAGAGAATGAAATTTTCCGGATCCCAACATCGAGACACGCGTCAGCGACTTCCAACCGGCACTCCCGTCCTCCAAACCGCCACTGGCGACCATTAGTTAAACTCTTTGTAGACATCGTTTAAAACCCAATAAGTTATGACAAAAAGTTCGTCAATTTTCAATCCGCTTTTTTTCTTATGATTATTTATATTATGCTATTTCTCCGAGTATTGCTCGATTGATCAACACGTCGTTCTCCACGGGAAAGTTCCGGTCACGTTGGAAAACAGCAAAGGTAACACCCTTATTCAAGAGTGGCGAAGAGTGAGATGCATCGCCCTATTTCTGTTTTACCGGCGCTGTCGAAGATCATCGAACGTCATATGCATGACTCGCTGTACACATTTCTCAATGAAAATAACCTCATGTATCCAAGGCGGTCAGGCTTTCGTAAACACCATAGTACAGAGACTGCACTTATCAAGACAATCGATGATCTCTTGTTCAACCTGGTGTCACAGCCCATCGTCGTACTCGTACTCGGCTCATTAAAAGCCCCGTGAGACTGGACCTGTGAGAGTAGAATAAAATATGTAAATAAAACGTCACGTGACTTCCTTGCTAGTCTCTCGTAGATTTGTTGTAAGTCGGGTTCCCGGGCATTACATCAACCTGTTGTAAATCGGTGTATTGTAAATCAAGCGGATTAAAGTTGTGTTCAAGCGTTCAAGTTTGTATTCCATCGCTTCCTTAACACCTGGATAATGATAAGGTATCGGATTTGGTGCTTGTTGACTGTCGCAAAGAGTTCGATATGGTTGACCACCGACTTCTGTTAATTTAAAGAAGCTAGAGGACTTATTAGTAAGTTAGTTTAGTCCGGTAGTTTGTAAATAGCGATGTTGTTAAACTGTCTATAGTTCTTATCGTATTTCTCTTCAAATTTTTATCTAATTCTAATTTTAAATATTTTGCACTTGATATTCTTTATATATTCTATTGCAATTTTTGTTTTTAAAATCTTTTATGAGGACCACAAGTTTATTAGTTTGTTAAACTATAAAGGCTTTACTTACGTATATTTGTAATGTCATGACACGGTCGGTCCGACCGAGTCAAACATTGGACTGGTTAGACACTAAAATATTCGTTAAAGTTAAAATTAACATCTAATCACCTTTTTTCCACAAGATTAGTGACGATGACTCTTTTAAAAAGTAGTTCTTACGTCCAATTAGTATCCTTAACACACTTTCCAACATTTATTTTTCTCTAGGGAGCAGACATTTCACCCGAGGTTGACGCTTGGTCCCCATCACCACTGATGTGCGCTGTAAAGAGAGGTCATCATGAAGCCGTTAGCTTTCTCCTTCTACACGGATCGCCTATTGATCTGAAAGACTCGAATCATAGAACGTGTTTACATGTGGCCGTTTACAGCTCTGATACGAAGACACTAAAAATCATTATTCAGGTCAAAAGGCTAGAAATAAATCTTAACATGGTCCTGAAGATCAGAGCAATTGGCGCAAACGTCTTATGATATTGGATGCAAAGTAGTTTAAGTCAATTTTAACGACTCTGTTAGGGTAGAGTTAATAAATGTCTTTTTAGACGTTAGTTGCATCTCAGGCGAGAATTGCCCTGACTGCACTATTAAAGCATTTGGTCAAGCGTTATAAAAGTTGCTTAGCCTGTTGGAACTCAGGATAATTCTTTCAAAAAATGGCCTTGGCTGAGTCAAAGGACTAAGGTTTTAAGTAGACGCAAATATTTAAGCTGCAAATTGCTCTGAAGAATTCAGAAAGTCAGCAAGTTAAGCTATAAAATAGTAATAATAACAATAATAACAATAATAATAATAATAGAAAATGAATTCAAATTTAGAAAGACTTTCCTTGGGTCATGTAGCTTTAGTCTCCGTAGATGACATTACCTGACCCCGGCTTCGTTCAGTCTGTGGCACGGGCTATGCAGTTTGTTAATAAGGAATATTCTCACCAGTTGGTTCTGATATTCATTGTTTTGCATGGGTGAAATCTCTTTTGGAAACTAGGCAGGAGGAAAATGCTTATTAAACAGTCGGGACAAGAATGACAAAACGCCTTTGCACTATGCCGCAACAAAAGGAAACTTACAGGTGAGTGATCGTTAGCATCAATGGAAAAGTTATATATCGTATATGATAAGATGTGACCACTAGTTCAATTAACATTCTAGGCTTCTAACTGGTTACCTAGCATCCTTTCATTTCGACGATTTGAAATATTTCTTTGATATATTTGGTCGGCTCCACTAGGCAGAAAAAAACATCTTAAAGCCTTCCACCTATGTAAGATACTTGCAGAGTCGCTTGTATTATCGAGGCTTGATTATTGTGACTCGGTCTATTCACCTTTGCCAGGATAATAGACCTTGTCACGGTTTTCGGATCGACGCCATCTTGAAGACTAGGTAAACGCGTGAGAAATTACAATGTTTGTATGAGAATGCGGCTGCCCTTTTTAATTACCTTCCTGGTAATCTTAAAAAGTGTGACGATTTTTATCTATTTACTTCGCGCATTTTTAAATTCTTAAAGAACCGGGCACAGGCCAGCTTATCTTAATTGTACTTTAAGTCTTATTCATAAAATCATTGTAAATATTTTCTCTTTTAATCGTTATTTATTCTATTTTTAATATTTATTTATTGTAAATATTTGATACATATTTTTTTTAGTTAGTAACAGATAAAAAGCCATAATGTGGAAACTCTGTTATAAACCGATTAAGCGATTACTTACTTACTGCTTGTAAGCAAAAACCTTAATTAAGACCACCGTTTCCCCATCACGGGACCCAAGTGAGCCGACCTAAACTTTTGTAACCACACCAGTCGACGTGGTTTTTCAAAGTACATAACTAAAAAGAATGAGTTTTTTATTCAAGATGATAATTTGCCAAATGAAGTTAAGATGGAATCCGCGTCACAAAATCTCGTTCTCTGTCAAATAATAAACTTCTTTGATTGATTAAACAGATAATTCAAGAGCTTCTTCTAGCAGGTGCAACTCCGGATGTCAAAGACGAAGATGAACGTATTCCCTTACATTGCGCTGTAGAGTGAGTGAAAAATTATCGCAATCATTCAGCAGGCTTAAAACTGCGTCATCTAGTCGACGTAGCACTAAAAACTGTGGGCCTTCTCAGACCACGAGGGTCGAACTGTCGAAAGGATTCCGGATTCTCTTTGTCGGTGTTTCTTTTTCAACTTTTCCCCTCATGTGACAATAATCTGTAAGTTTATATTTGTATTTTCTTCGTCGCCTTATCGTAGAGTTTTAGCTTTTTGTTTAAAATGTAACTGGAGATAGTATTCGCTTTCAGTTGAACCACTTCCGGTAGCTTCTTATTTCTCAAACGTGTTCAAACAACAACGTGAGTCTACGATTTAGTCCAGTGTGTACATGTTCACGTTCATTTAACTCTACACATTCAACTCCACTACTAATAATACCAGTAAAGAAAATATAGGGGACTAGTTTAAAAGATGGTAAGGCTAACCACGTATCAATCGAAAGTCGGGTATAATAATACTTTCTGAGAGCCCACTTTCATTTTGATTGCTACAACTGCCTTAAACCGACTATAACAGTTCACTACGACACCAAGTTTTCAACATTTTAACCCACTGAGTGCATACAATGATCCTAACAGAATGCAGTGCGCGTGTCACATCTTAACCTATTAAAATGGTTTTCTTTTTTTGAGTTTCCGTAAATAATAGAGCATAAATTGTCCTTCCTTTGTTGGGAGGTTACAGGTTCGCATCACGCGAAAGCTACTCTTCAAAGACTGGCCACTCTAATCGTAGTGATCACTGTATAAGGTACCGAAGAAAGACTAGATCATTAATTTCTGGTCTCCAATGAGATTTTGACGCATCTCTTCTTTTTTTAGAAATGGAGACCTTTCTTGCGTTCGTATTTTGTTGGAAGCTTGTCCTGACTCCATCCACGCCACCGATTTCCGTCTTCAGAGCTGTTTACATTTTGGGGCGTCTCACGGTCATTTTGGTCTGGTTAAATATCTTCTGGAACAGGGTGCTCCAATAGATAGCAGGTAAAGGGTCCTGTAAATGTACTCACGAAAATGGGAGTAAGCGTGAAAAAAGATGTAAATTTTTTAACCTTTTCTTCTCAACTTGTTTGATATAATGTTAAAAAAGCACAGAATTGTCAGGTTTGTCAACTTGAAGGTGACCTTTCTAAAAACAAAAAGTGAAGCTAACATTTCTGTCGTTTGGTCTTGTACTGCCCTGAGTGTTGTCACCGAACACATCATTGGTATTTGAACAGAGTCTCGAAAAAGACAATGCACGTGTTTCTTTTCGCAAAACTTTTGTTTTGGTGCCGTTCTTGACACTCCTTGGTGGCAGTAACCAACCAAAATTACTTTATTTTGTTATCTTATTTCATTTTATTTAGCTTCAACTGAACCAAAATACAAGAGAATACGAGTCTCAAATACTAAAGAGTTTGGTAAATATAACTCAGGGAAGCCAACGCGACTTTCGCTCAATAAAATATCATTGTATAACTGGTCGCATTTAAGGTTTTGTCCGAACAAGTAAATTGAAGTCTGCTTACATATTTGTCCGCACCAGGGCGACATGAATCGGTACTCTTGTTTGCCGGGTCATCTTCCACATCATTTAGCGCCGGGTACAGAAGTAGTAAGCTCATATTGCATTTTTACGGACTTGCGTGAGCATTGTTACTTTTAGCTTTTACTTCCTTTTGTGTCTCTTTCCTAGATGTGATGAGCGTTTAACTCCACTAATCCAAGCAGCATTCAGAGGTTGTCCATTAACTTCTGGTATTTTGCTCGACCAAGGAGCAAAGATTGATGCCGCCGATAAAAATGGGGTATGTTAAGATTGAAAGGTGAAAAATGCACATTACAAATAGCTGATCTGAGTTTGTAAGTAACTGAGGGACATATTAGTCGTTATTCGCACATCGTGGGAAAAGATATTTCTAGCGACAATTCTCTCGCTGTTATGAATTAAATTTCGCTGATGAGAAGACGGGGTAAGCTTGGACGTCAGCATACAAGGGCGACCCCTAGAATCTGCTATAGGTACATTTATGAGCTTACTGTAACACGCCCAGCCCATGATATAAATATATAATTATATGTGGAATGAGGTAGACTACACCACCGGGGAAAACTTTCCCTGACGTTTTCGAACAATATTGTGGGTTCTTTTGCGTCCCCTTCAATGTGACCCAATGAACGAAGGATGAAGGACACGAGGCAAACCGCTTAACTTCACTGCTAAATGACGCGATATTCTGAACTACTGCCAGCATGATCTGGTGTGAACCTACGTCCTCCCACTTGCAGAAAAGAAAAACCGCAGCTGCAAGCTTATGCAAACAGGATCCACTGGGCTTGCGTCTACGGTTTTTCTTTAAAAGGAAGTTAAATGTTTATTTTGTGATATTTTTTGCTTGTCTACATTCAAATGTTATTTATAACACCCCTTCTCGTTTCATATCAACAACCAAGAACACAGCTCTGATTGCGGCAGCATCCTGTGGCAGGGTAAAGGTTCTACGGTTGTTGCTCGACAGAGGAGCAGATCTGGGTGTGTTAACCAGATGTGGAAAGTCTTGCCTAGAAACTGCAATAGCTAACGGCCACCAAGAAGTGTGTATGGAGATAATCAAACACGAGAGGTGATATTTACACAGACCAAAAGTTCTAAAAGATATGTTTTACAATATAATATACAACGCAATAGGTCTGTCGGGAGCAAAACAGTCTAAGTTTTGAGAGGATTACGTATTATTGAGCCAACCATGGAAGACGGACTTTGGTTTGTAGTGATGTGAGTGACTAGACAAAATTTTCGATAAAATGTTCTCTTCTTTCTGCAGGTGGAAGGAGGCATTTCAGCGTTGCAATGAGGAAAGCAGTTTCATTCCTTTAAAAGGTCTGATCGAGACTTTTCCTCTTGTGGCAAAGGTAAATGATATAAACCGAAGAGAAAAAAACTCCCTTATCGCTTTGTCATTCTCCTTTTAATAAATAGTTAAGAAATAATAGGAGAGGGAAAGGAGGGGGTTTTGGCCTTATGCGGAAATCCCTGTTGCGGACTTTCCCCTCCCTAGTACACCGTTCAATGGTATATTTAGCATACCAGGACCTACTTGTAGGTTTCCTTGTGCAAGAACACTTTGCTGTGCATTTTATCGACGCCTTGAGTGACAAAGATGATAGACTCTACCTCAGGCGGGAAAAACTAGAAACTCTAGACAAAGTTCTTTCCCTTGCTAGAGAACAAAAATCACTACGATTTTTGGACAGCAATAACTTGTTTAGGCGGACTGGTGGTAAAATCAGAGCTATAGAGACGGAGCGAACACAATTACAAATGCAAGTTGACGAGCTTGAAGACCGAATAGATTATCAGCAACAACAATTGCAAACCCGTAAAATATCATCGATTAGCTGAACCAGTTCTGTGCCCAACTACAGCCACAGGCTCCCCACCCCAGAAATCAAGTGCAGTAGGGTTCCCAAAGGAAGGGAGGATGGTCATGCTGGAACTGTGGAGAAAGAGGACACGTGAGAAATTGAGGGTCCTAAAACAAATCATCCATCGGGAAACGGAAACAGGGGGTCCTTGATAGCCCAGTAAGATGCATGAATGTCAACGGGGGCCCAAGCATAAGACACTGATACTAGCGATAGTGGAAGGGCTGAAAATGTGACTCTTGTTCCTCAACAAAAAATCCCGGCCATATGGACTTTATGTCGTTGTATTTATTGGACAATGTAAACGTCTCCGATTAGTGGACGCGATTGCCGTGAGAAAGGTTTTATCCTATGAATGCTACAAGAAATTGCCTGAAAGCTTACAATTTCCCTAGCATGAGGATGGTTCAACAGATGGGCTTCGAACTAGTACGTGTGATACATTGGAATTGTCTGTGAGGATTGGGAGCCAAGATGTTGGTATAAGTCTGTTAGTAGCTGATATTGAGGTTTCCGCGATTTTGGGCATGGATTTCTTATCGGATGTTGATGCGAAGATTGATTTGGTCCTGCAACAACTTGTTATCAATGAGGAGAAGATTGTGACTGTTGTAGTGAGAGTAGTCAGCAACTTTCCCTCAGATGTATAACGCACCGTCTTATAATAATAGAGCCGCAAGTAAGGCTGTGGTACCGTCCATGTTATCCGTTGTATGCGAATCCTCGAACCTTGTGGCACTTTTTTTCCTCAAGAGAAAGGCTTGTACATCGGCAGAACCCTAGTGTCTGCGCGAGGGGCTGGCCTTGCTCCTGTGCGAATTTTAAACACATCGGGCAAAGCACAAACCATTTCCATTGCTCGGAGTAGATCGTCACGTATAGCCATAAGGATAATGCAAGTAGAGTGTCCTATACGGAATCCAGATATAGTATGTTGGAGAATTGCTTCATATTCGCAATAGTTACTTGTTTCACACAAGCCTTTAAAAAACATTAGACAGTGTTGGTAGGATAGATATTGGTCTAAAATGTTATTCAGCTGTAGGCAAATCTGCTTTGGGCATCGGACTGATCCTTGCCGGTTTCTATGCGTTTGTAATACAGTTGTTAACAATAGCGGTCAAAGGTCTAACTACGGTATCCGTAACAAGTTTGACAAATTTGATGAGAATCATGTCGGGGCCTGTCGAACAATCAGATCTCAAGGAATTCAAAGTTTGTAGACCTTCAGAGCGAGAAACTTCTCTTAGACTGAACATAGTTCCATAAGTCTCGGAGAGTGCAGAGACTGCAACTGTTGTTACAATTCCTTGATGTCCTTCATGAGCCAATTTCAAACTTGCTCCCGTAACAAAATTGGGGAATTACAATTCTCGAACCACGTAACAGTAATTGACTGTAAGAACACAGTTCATTCTTCACATGTAAATACGCAGGTACATTACAAGCTCTCTAGTCTCCCGTACGCACACATTCTTTCAAAAGGCTTATTTCTGGATCTCCTGCTGAAGCCTTCTCGATCTCGGAGGGTGTCAGAACACAAGGAGTGCTATTCTCAACTACGCTGCGAACATGGTTATAGTGTTCTATTTCACCACCGGGTACTCTACAATTCAGCCTTGACAACGCATCTGTAATGTTTGTTCTTCCTGGTCTGTAGACGTTAAAGTCATAGGCTTGCAAGCGGAGAACCTACCGTTCCACACGAGCGGAGGGCTTTGATTTCGGTGAATGTATGTATTCCAGCGGCTTATGATCTGTTGCTAATTCAAAATTCCCTCCACAAATGTACATCTAAAGCGTTCACAAGCCCAAACCAGTGCCAGACCTTCTCTCTCTCTTTGTCTGTACCTCCTTTCTACATCTGTCAGATCTCTTGAAGCATAAGCAATAACCCTCCACTCAACTCCTTGCAGCTGAATCAACACTGCACTTAAACCAACAGGTGATACATCCACCACAATCGCTGTCCTGCTGTTTACATCGAAGTAAGCTATGCGCTTGTACTTGTGATCAGTTCCTTCAACTTGTCAAATGTAGCCTGTTGTTCGGACTGCCATTTGAACTCCACATTCTTGTGAGTTAGTCTCTAGATAGGCTCTGCTACAGTGGACAGGTCTGGAATGAACTTAGACACAAATTGAGCCAGACCCAGGAATGATCGTGCCTCGCCTGCGTTCTGCGATGGATCTGCATTCCGGATTGCGACGACCTTCTCTCACTAGGTTCTACCCCATTCTGTGTCATTTGATGACCAAAGAATGTCACCCTTGGTAACCTGAACACACATTTGTCCCCATTCAATGTCAAACCCACCTCCTTTATCCTACTGAGCATACTATAAATAACTACAATCATGGACAAAAGTCTTGGGACACTTCTGCGTTTCTGGGGCGTTTTCCAATTCACACAGGTCCAACCCCTCCCCTCACCCCACAAACAGTGTTGGACGCGTGTATCCAGAATTTTTTCCGAGTTTCAACTTTGTATAGGGTAGGGGGAGGGAGAACTGCCAGAAAATTTCGAAAAGGATGCACTGTTTTAAGAGGGAACCGAGAAACTACAGAAAAATATGAATATTGCAGTACTGTCCCAAGGACTTTTGTTCGGGATTGTAGGTCTTCTGCAATATTTATGACCCCTTCACAACCACGCAATACATCGCTGATGATTTGTTGATATTTTTCGGCTGCGGAGGTCACGCCAAACATGAGATGGGTATATCTGTAAAGACCGCGGTGAGTCACAAATGTTTTAACATGCCTACTCTCCTTTGCAAGAACTATCTAATGAAACCTCCAATTCAGGTCCACACGGCTAAATACTGTGCTGCACTCAAGTCTTGAAGAACTTCTTCAAATGTGGGGATGGGCTGACGTTCTCTAATGATTGCTTGGTTGACGAGCTTCATGTCAACGCAGATTCTAACATCACCATAAGGTTTTGGTACAATAACAAGTGGAGAGACCCAACTGGTTGATCCCTCTGGTACATCTGCTATGATCCCACAAGCCAGCAACTCATCTAACCTTTTCGGCACTTTCTCTCTCACACCAAACGGGATTCTAAGGAC
>NC_133206.1:72500-160000 GCF_958299795.1 Porites lutea
CGTACTTTTTTTGCACCAAAGGTAAGTGTTAATCAATAAAGCTAATATAACTTATAAATTTATGTAACTTATAAAAATAAAAGCATTCCCTGCGTTTGACATTGTTGACCAAGGCATTCTATTATCAAGGCTGTCTACTCTCGTTTCGGGGTGAAAGGAACTGTGCTCGCCTGGCTGTAGTCTTATTTAACATCGCTGCCTGCTGGAACGCGGCCTCCTTAAGGGATCTGTCGTCGGGCCTCTTTTGTATTTGCTTTAAACTTCGCTGACATTATTAAGTGTTCCAATTCTGAGTATCATTTTTTATGCATATGACACCCCACTTTATTTGGCATTACAAAGTGACTCTCTTTACGAAATGGCAGCCTGCAAATCCTTGACTGAAAATCGTGTCAGCGACATCGATAACTGGAAGGTTAACAACAAGCTAAAATTGAATCGAGATAAGACCGAGTTTCTTCTAATCAGCTTAAGGTATCGTCTACGACCTCCCTTGTCTCTTAAAGTTGGCAATACATGTACGACTGTTGTTCAGACAAATTCAACCCGTAATCTTTGGCCCGGCTCAGACGCCGCACTTTTCATGAGCCGAACCTAATACGTTGAATTAAGTACATGAAAAGTTCGGCATCTGAATCAATTAGGAACGCGTGTTTCAATTTGGAACGGCTCAACCTTTTTTTTCGCCTAGCCCGGACGGGAATTTCACCTTTGGAGCGACTTTGTAACGGCTTTGATTCAGACGTCGAACTTTCATGTACCGAACCTTAAATGCATATGAGCATTTTTCGCCTTTTGAACTTCAGCTGCAATGAAGATCGGCGTCTGAATCAATTCAGCCGGTCTAAATAATTTGGGTAGGCCTTAATTCGAATTAGGGTCGGCATCTGAACGAGGCCTAAGGAACGTTTTCGATGCTAGAGCAATTTACAAGTCTGCACTCATCGAATTAAGTCGGTTTTTTTTTCACATAAAGATAGGCTTAACTGCTCCAAAATGTCTAAGGAAGAATGATATAGCCACAGCTGTGATTATATTAATGTTGGCAATACAAAATGTTTTAATAGAAAACTGAATATTTCAAACGGCTGTTACTGATAAAGGCCTCACCTCAAGACATAACATCAGTGGAGACCACTTTAACACACAGTCTGCTGTAACCACTGATTAACAATGGAAAATTTAGGACACTTTACTTATGAAATCTATCCAACGTTCAATGTGAACCAGTGGTTACTAAATCAAGCTTAAGACTTGCACTCTTTTAGCAAAGTATTGGAGCATTTACATATTATAGTGATTCAGCACCATGTATTTCATCTGTGAAACAGTATCTAGCAACAAGTGTTAATAGTTAAAAGAAAACAAAAGAAGCAATGCAATTATAGTGTAGTAATGCATAGTGGTATACTATTCCACTTTAGTGCCACAATAATGACCTGCTGGTTCTAAACACGTGGGAGAAGGTCATTATTTTCAAGAAAGCCTCGAACTCAGGCATTACCCTGAATTTTTGTGTGTTTCTGATCAGAGTAACCCTGTACTCACCTGTCATTACAGACAATGCTGGATCATGGTCGAGAGGAACTAATTTTTCATCCACTTACTATTGAGCTCATGAGATGCAAATGGTTAGATTACATTCCTGTTAAATTTAAAATTTAAATGGCTTATATAGTGGAAGTCAGTTCACTAAATTAGCTTATTAGCTTATATTTGATTTAAATACTGGACTGTCAGGGAGAAATTTAATTGGCTATTTACAGGAGTAAGAACGGAGTTAGAGGGGTTTCAAGGGTTAGAATGGGGATGAACCGCCGCTCCTGAGGTGAACTGAAACGCCCTAACAGAAAGGCAATTCTAAGCCACTGATTGTGAAATTAGGTAACACAAGGATCGTCTACTTAACCACCACCGCTCTTTAGTTCTTTCCTCCTCATTATCATTCTCTTTGCATTTGTTGATTTCATTGTTCTAATGCTAGTAACCCTCAAATTTTTGTACGTTTTCGATGTTGAGTACTGAAATTTGGGGTGAGTTGCGTCCCAGACCTCTGATCTATGCAAAGACGAGGAAGACATGATGATGACATGGTTTCTAAAGGACCAGAAAGAGACAGATACTATTTCTTTTATGAAACCTTGCCTACTGATTAACCTTCTTTTTTCAGTGTTCTTTTATTTTTTACACAGGCAAAGTATTGGTGTGAGGTTTTTCTACATATCTGCCATACTGTACATGTTTTACTTGGCAAATTTGACGATGTACATGCTATGTGTTCAAAAACAACGTTTACTTCAAAGCCAGGCGGAAGGTGACCACGAGCAGACAGCTTCATTTCGAGAGGTTAGATATTTACTTGGTAAGCTTTGTAGTTAATGGTTTTTAGTATATACTAAAACAGTGGATAGTGTTTTTCACGCGCTCTGATTGGCTACTCAATCAGTGAATATCCTGCACTATTCACTGATTCACCTCCAGTTCCTCGGAGCGAGCGACGCCAAACTCGTGTAAGTTGCAAGCAAAATGCCTTCCCGGTTTGCTGCCGTAAACAAACAAAGAAATTTCAAAACTAATCAAGCAAGCTGTTTCCGAAATACACGAAGAAGGTGACTAAGTTCGGATTGGAAGTTTTAACAGGTAAAGCTTTGTCTTTTTGGCACGAATTTATCGATAAAACCGGTGAAAAAGTTTTTTGTTTACAAATGCAAATGAAGCTTAAGTCTTGCTTACTTTATTTAGTTGAGTTGTTCATAAATAAGCTTAAAACTAAATTTAATAATCTTTTTTTATAGAATGATTTTAAATACAAAAAGAATTCTCAACTCCTTTTGAAGAAATTTCCCCGCAAGAGCTAAACAAATGCCTTCAAAAGTCTTAGTTGCCGGCAAGAAAAAGCGACGGCGGCGGCCGCCCGGTCATTACGCGCCAAAATTGTAATCGTTTGCAACAGTATTTGAGTTAAAAATCGTCCTTTTTGTGCTCAATTATCTCACTGTTTTAGTATATACTAAAACAATTATTCACCTCAGTGTCGGTGGCTAGTCGTGGATATTCACCGAACTGCTTCGCAGTTCGGTAAATATCCAGGACTAGCCACCTCCACTTCGGTGAATAATTGTTATTTATTCATGTTTGTAGATTTTAGTTTTGACGCCCATATTTTTCTTCGACATAGGGCGTTTGCATCACCGCTCACGTAGACGTTTGGGAGATATTTATAGCGGCTATGAGTACACTTGGCTTAATAAATGAAGCGTACCAAGCAATTTATGAAGTAAGCTGCACTGATTTGCTTATCAAGTTTTAAATAGAGCTCGAGTACATGGTAAGTGGGCTCAAGTTTTGATCTGACAATATAGGTCTTCTTTTTAATTAGCAATTGCACATGATTATCTTATGGGGTGTCATTTTCTAGTACATTCAACAAAATTATTAATCAACTAGAAATTTCACATCCTTTAAGCATACGAGTAGCTCTCGTAAGGTAGATTGTCGTCTATATTTGTAAGAGAATCCTTATGTTTTTTTCAGAAATGGCGGTATATTGAGACAAGTAACGTGGTGGAAGTTTGCACGTTTTCCACAGCCCTTATTGCCGTGTTATCTGACCAGATGATAGGCATGGATCTCGCGAATAAATACTTTTTTCTTGTCATCTCTATTCTTTTCGGCTACCTTACTCTTCTCCTTTATTTACAAAGGTTAGACTCAAATAGCTTTCTCCTAGTGTTTTAAAGACTTCTAATACCCATTTGAAACAGATTAAAGTACCTCCAGATTCAAAACATGACATTGTGTGAAATTTGAGTTCAATGTTTATGATTGTATCCAGAATTGAATTGAATTGACTAGAACTTGAATATAATGGTTTGGAAATTAAAAAGATTGCAACCCGAACAGGGAATACGAAGAAAAATGGTAAAATTAGTAGTTGTATAAGAAAACCAGACGGAGGAGAAAGGGGAAGAAGATTTCTTGGTTGGGTAGGACTCTCTTTAAAGTGAAAAAATCACCCAACTGTAGTATTATACATTTTTTTCTATTGCTATTTTCAGCATTTTTGAATCAGGAGTTCACGTCACCATGCTCTTCGTTGTCCTGAAGACACTTGCAAAGGTTTTTTTCTTTTCATCACTTCTAGTGTTTCAAAGAGTGTTTTTTTAATGTGCTTTTTTAATGTAGCGAAATTTATAATATCCCACAAATGACCATCCTTTAGCTAAGCAGTATATTTATTCTTATTACTCCTTTAAAATATTTCGCCGTTTCTGATTAGCTCAGATCAAACCCCAGCTAATTCTTTAAAACCAGCCAACGTTGACCAAATACAAACAGCTGCGAGCAATATACCAAAGACTCGATAGTATATTTGCTTAAAAACGAAGTTGATCGATGGTATATTTGCCTAGAAAAGAGGTCGCTTGGGCAAAAGCGAACTATTTTATGGTTCGACCGTTTCTTTCCTTAGGTTGCAATAATGTTCTTCATCCTAATTTTCGCCTTTGCTCTGGTTTTTCGACTTCTTCTATCAAAACAAGCAAACGTAAGTACGATACGTACATGTAAGTCGTGCGATGTCCTTAATTAATACATCACATTAATTAACTATCAAGGATAACCCTATATGACGTTAAGTTTTTTAACTAACACAGGCAATCGCTTTAAATATGACTCTGAATGACAGCAAACTACAGGAGGAAATTGAGCAGGTATGACCCTCATCTCATTTCAAATAAAGTGGCGACAGGGCCGTGATTTTTGGCGGCTTCAACCTCTTTCGCTAACTGTCGCTACCGCCATTGATAACCAAGCATATAAATTATGCCATACGTAAAAAGTCTTTCTTTTATTTCTTTTATATTGTTATTGCCTTGTACATATTTCATTTATTTATCTTTGTAACTATACTTCCGTTGGTAGGTCCCTATCAGCTATTAGCTGCCATTTCATTGACCTACAATAAGGCAAAAACTAGATTTAAAAGTTGAATTTATGATGAAAGATTGGGGAAGGGCTAGGACCACCGATTATTGATGTTTCAGTATGAACGACAGTTATTTGTGATATGTGCCCAATCAGAGTGGTAAAGTGTCTTGTTAAGGTATAGCGAATAACCTACTAAAGGCTAAGGTCCGATTCTACATTGCAAATTTCTTTCTTTTAAGTGGGTGTTTTCAATAACCGATTTCAAAAATGGCTTTAATATGTCTACGACCGAGTGTTTACGAAAGGAAACCTCGCGGAGCCGTCGTCGCAGGTTGATACTGTTCCCCGACCTCTTCTTAATCGGATGAAATTCTCCAGTGAAAAATGTAACGTTGAATGGGGGCACACAGTGACATTCATGACGTTAAAAACAACATTTTTTAAATGTTTAATCATACTCGAGGCGTCCCGGAATGACTCACAAGTATCCTACAAAATAACCGACACATGTATCCGTTAGAATTGCGGCGTACGGAATCGATTATCGCGAGAAAATCTTAACAAAAACGGGTTACAAAACACTTGAGAGACTTGAGATTATTTCACGGTGGCAACGTGCACGCCAATGACTAGACCCACGTGCGCATGCTCCAAAATAACAAAGGGGAAACCCGCTGGTCAGAATACCAGCAGTTACATGGCTCCCCAAAATGTAAGCTTGCCTTACGTTTTAACATCAATTACAACTATCACGATAACAGTCCTAAACTTATTTTCTAGAAAAAGCGTTCATAAAAGTTCAGGCTCCTCGTCGAGGAATCCCGGTCAGTCTAACACTGCGCCTCCAAAAGTAAAACGAGCCTGGTGACAGGCCAGTCCAATTTGGAGCAATTGCTTGTGAGCACTGTTACCTACTAGAAAGGGATCTAACGTGCGAAGCGTACTAATTTTTTTCAGCACATCCTTCTCTTTATCTACTTCACGGCTACCGTACTTGGCGTTCGCTTCCGATGGAAACACCTGTCTCTGTACTTCTTCTAAGTTGGCGACGTTAAGTTTTGCTCTTGTGGGGGTGTTAGGCTCATTTCAAATGTCGAACTTTCCATTACCGAACCTAACCCCTTCAATCAAGTACATGAAGAGATCGACGTTTGAATCAGTTAAGTCTGACATATGTCGATGAAGTGGTGATGAATCTGACCCCTCTGATCATAGACCAGTATCGCTTCTCTCCATCTTTAACTGTATCTTCGAGGAGATGATGTATCATCACCTCAAGTCACTTACTGAGAAGAGCAATATTCTGCATGATTCACAATATGGTTTTCGTGAAAAAAGGTCTTCTGAGCATGCTATTTTAGACATAATTAATGAAATTCGTATTAAAAGAGATTTCTTAAGACATAAAACGGTAAAAACGAACGATAAAATCCGACGTTTCGGAGTAGTCATGACTCCATTATCAAGGAAAAATGTTTTCGATCTGCAAATTACAGCATTTAAAGCGATGTGGCGCGAAAATTAATATAACAGGTTGCGAAGATTATGAAAATACTTTCGCACGAATAGAGTCTGATTGCACGTTGAGTTTTGGCTTTAAGGTTCTTATGAAAAGCATTTCGTACAATAAACAGTCAGATTTGTTCCTGCGTTTCTTAAGCACTTAGAAACATTTCAGCAGGTCCTAAGGGATCGTCCCGTGCACGTTCTTGCAATGTTTGGCAATGGCGGAGGACTGTTGTTTATGTCCTTTTACACGATTGTGTAAATGTCCGCGTGTGTAACCTACATAGCCTGCATCACACAGGTCACATTGGAAGTTATAAACTACACACTGTTCATTTACGATCGGTGGCTTTGCTTCAATCACATTCAGTTCTTGTTCAATTTTGAAACTAACATGGATAGAAAGTGTTGTACTCATGTGGTGTGTTCATTGACTTGCAAAAAGCCTTTGACACAGTAAGTCATTCAATATTATTAAGAAAATTGAATCATTATGGAGTACGTGGAATAATTAGTGATTGGTTTGCATCATACTTGGTGGGTCGTCAACAAACAACACAAATTGGTCCTAAAAACATATCCAAAAGAGAAGTAGTGTTATCAGGTGTGCCACAGGGATTGTCCTAGGACCTTTACTGTTCCTTATTTATATAAATGATATATATAACAGCTCTGATAAATTGAACTTCTTCTTATTTGCTGATGATACCAATTTGTAATATACTGACAAAAATCTCAAATCGCTTGAATCTACAGTTAATGCACAAATTTTTAGGGTATATAATTGGCTAATCGCAAATAACTTATCACTAAAAATAAAGACGTCTAACTTGTCATTTTTAGACAAAAAGAGTTAAACCATTTTTTCTCGTTTATTCTTGCATTATTTTTTCTCACCTTTTCTTTCTCGTTTTTGCACTTTAATACGCGTTCAGCCTCTTCTATTTTTATCCTATTTAATGACTTCTATGTTCCAAATAAATTGTGCGTACTTAGAGTTACATAACCGCTGTCAGTATTGGTCCTATACACAAGCCTTATTGGCTTTCTTGGACTCCCTTGCCTCATCTTTTTTTAAAATTTTATTTGTATATTTTGTGTTTTTTGGCAAAATGATAATAAAACAATAAAAACAATAAGTCAACTTGATAGTGTTTGACCATCATAACAACTCGTACATTTCTTTAGAATGCAAAAATTATGTCCAATATCTAGGAGTGCTTATTAATGAAATCTTTCACGGAAATACCATATCGCCCACATCACTTCAAAAATAAGTAAAACAACTGGCATTATTCCATGCAGCCTAAGATTCTTTGTACCCCTGAATACTTTACACCACATATACATATCTCTTATCCAGCCCTACTTACTGTACGGTATAGTCTCTTGGCGCCAAGCTGCTACAACGTACAAAAACAAAATTCTTATTCTTCAAAAACGCGTCCACCGCTTCATGTTCTTTGCTGACTACAATTCTCATGCAGTACCTTATTTTGTCTCCTCTAGCTTTCTTCCTTTAGATCTAATCTAATCATCTCATATCGTAAGGGAAAATCCCTAAAGGACATCCTAGTTAAAGCTAAGCTATGAAGGCTTTATTAGAATTTATTCATCCGCGAACTGCAGGAGTCCTGTAGGCTTGTCAACACTGTTAGCGGAGTTGACAAAGTTCTCTGGTGCATGGTGAGCATCAAGTCGACGAAATAAAAATTCAGAATTATCGTATGATGCTGAGTTTAGATTAGTTTTTGATGCCTCAAAAGGTCTAACCAGTCCAACGAAAAACTCTTCGTTGTTCGGTAGCCATCGAGCAGCCATGACGATGATCACATCAGAGATGAGGAAAGCTCAGATTCCAAGCCTCCCATCAGTAGACTCGTACCTAGTCGTCACTCGGTTTCTGTGTATTTTTACTTCCGCTTCCTTTCGAATTGAAATTTTGGTTTTTCGAATTCGAATATGTGACGTGACTTTAAGTTCAAATTAAAGGTTTCATTTGAAATTTTGTGGAAGATTATGGTTGCATTGTTGACGATTAAGTGGCTTATTAGAGTGGAGAAGGTGAATTGAAGTTCAAATCATGTAATTTGCATTTTAGTTGGAATGGTGATTTGAACTTCAACATCCGCGATATCGAGTTTTCCCTTTATAGTTTCAGCTTGTTCAAAGTAACTTCAAGTTGAAATGATGCCATTTCGACTGCGTTCATTGCGATTTCAAATTCATATGACGAGATTTCGACATGGATAGTCTGATTTTTGAACTTCAAATTGTCTTTTATTTTCAATTATTTTTGTCCGCAAATGTACGCCATAATTAATTGAATAGGACTAATTAAGTTCGACGTCTAAATCAACCATCGAATTTTTGTCATTTGGGTCGACCCAAATAGGTATTAAGCGGTGCATGAAAAGTTCGACGTTGAACTGGGCCTTACTGACACACCCTTGTTCTTTTGTTCCAGCACTGGACTCCTTCCCTTTAGACATTACCTATTCTCTGAGATTTCTATTGTACCTTAGGCATGGTGCGAAAGCTACTTTTTCTTTGTGCCAGCTTGAGAACCTGAGAACCTGAGAAGTCTCTCAACTATGACGTCACTCTCTTCCACTACACATGTGTTAACCTCAGTGTTTTTTAGCTCTGGGGAATCTGGGTCCACATTGTCTTTGTATGTCTCTTCTTTCAGCCAACTGCTGGTAGTTTTTATAAGGAAGTCAGGAACTTGGATCTGTTGTTACGAAGTGTCTAGGTGACATACCCATTGAACCTTCGTCTGCAGCATTTAAAGTGGCTTTTACATAATGCCACTGTGAGGGGTTTTGTGATCATAAATGAATTGAACCCTGTTGCCTACATAGACATGAAACCGACTGGATTCGTTATTTATAAATTCTAGGACGACTTTACTGTCCGTCAAGTAGTGATCCTCAATGTTCTCATACTCTACCTCATCCTTTAGAACACCACCAATCTTAACAGAGAATGAGACCGCAGCTAACTCTAACCTTGGAATGCTGACGGTCTTTTTTGACGTCACTCGCACCTTTCCAAAGCAAACGAGACATGTATTTTGCAGTGTTCTTCGAGCTTAAAAAACGAGCACTGTCCGTAACCGCACGTCGAAGTATCAGACATACAGCGGAGTTGTGTCGACAAAATCTTTCCCAACTCAGAAGGGTTTAAAGCTTCTTAGTGCTTTCAAACTTTCATCCGCCATTTTTCTCATCTGCCGCGGGGAACATCGTCGACTGGCTCATCCCAGCTATTAGTGTGACAGGTGTCTTGGAAAATTTTCTTTCCGGCAAGTAGTACAGGAGCAATGAAACCTAAGGGATCGTAAATCGAGCTGATAGTCGATAGGATGCCTCTCCGCGTGCAAGGCTTATCTTTAAGTTCAATCCTGAAGTTGAACGTGTCTGACTCAATGCACTAAATAACTTCTAACGGGGAGCAAGGGATGGAGAGCGCTCGCCTCCCACCAATGTGGCCCGAGTTCAAATCCCGACGTCGACGCCATATGTGGGTTGAGTTTGTTGTCGGTTCTCTCCTTTGCTCCGAGAGGTTTTTCTCCGGGTACTCCAGTTTTCCCCTCTCCTCAAAATTAAAACCAACATTTCCAAATTCCAATTCAACCAGGAATCAGGTAGACGAAGAACCACTTTGTGGATGTGCTACCTCCAAATCACTATTAATATTATTTATTATTATTATCTCGCAGTAATTACTATTGTTGTTATTATTATTATTATTATTATTATTATTATTATTATTATTATTATTATTATTATTATTATTACTACAAGTGATACCGGTATAAAAGTAAATTTTAATTATTTCACACTATATAAAGCTTCGAGTTTAAACCTTAAAATAATTTGATCAAAAGGGGTTAGCTTTTTCGTCTTTCTTCGGAGCCACAAATTTATACGACGAAGTCACGGTTCGAGTTTGTTCGTTATAGTGACAAGTGATGCCATTTACTTTTATTGAATTGAGTGGATGAAAACTGATCGCTCTTTTTATATACAAACATGTCCAGTGTCATACAAAATCAACTATTACAGCTGATTCTTAAGTCGTGGCACAAGCGGATTAATAAAATGGATTTACAAAGAGATAGGAATTGCTCTTACTGAAAAGAAAAAACAACTAGCTTAATAACGAACAGCCTGCAAACCACTGAGCTAAAACTTATGTCATGTTAGGCCCCTTTCACACGTGGAATTTCTTATGAGTGCCGAACACCTTTTAGCGTTAAACGAACTGCTACTCTCCCCCCAGAATGAAGAAAAACAATATGGCCGCTAAATACATCCTTTTAGATTTGAAAGTTCTCCTTTATTAACAAACGTTGAACATTTATTTCGGCAAACAAACAGTTAAGTTGAAAAAGGATTTTACAAAAGTCTCAAAAGTAGCTAGTTGAGCTTTTTTCAGCTATAGCTGATGTCACTTCTTTTTTATTCCTTTACCTTGCTTTCTAATTTTTTATTACGCTTTTAGGCATTTTTAAGGTACGCACGTGAGTACTGGCCTACTAATGACTACGCTCCTGATTAGATAATCAAGAATTTATATTATTCACATTAGTTAAATGCAAAAACCAATTCCAATCAACAATAAGCGGAAAGGAGGAATTCACGCAAGCTAGAGTCTAAAGTTGTAGCCATAGGCTATGAAGATGTAATTATAGCAGCAGCAGAAGTAAGTATTAGTACCGTTACTTTTCGGGTCACAATAGCTATTTAGGAGAACAATAAATTTTAAGTCACAAGAAGAAAAATGCCTTTTTTTCATTTCTACCACATTAGGACCCATTTGGCTCTTTGGATATGTCAATCATGAAGGTGGTTGCCATGACAATCGGCGAGATCGAGTACACGCGGTTTTTCACTGATCAGTTGCTGTTTTCTCCCATGCTTAGTCGTATGGTGTTCCTGCTATTCTGCATTATGATGCCAATTGTTCTGATGAACCTAACGGTATCTTATTTTATTGTTTATCTTATTTTGTGAATTCCTCCTGTCTTAGCTGTTTCATGTCAACTGACTTCGAAGGAAACAGATGTAAATGATAAAATTGCTTTGATAGCACTTATGTGAAGCTTAATTGTTACACTAATTTTAGACACTTCTCTTGGCGAAAATGGACTTTAAAAGTTTTTATTTTTGTAGATTGGTCTCGCAGTTGGGGACATTGACTCCATTCAGAAGAATGCAGAATATAAACGTTTGTCTCTGGAGGTAAGAACAAAGGTCTGTAGCTAGGTCGGGGCTTTCTTATGCCTCGAATAAAGTGATTAAAGGAGGTGTAATATTGTATCCGTTGGATTAATTTAGTTTTCGAATTCAATTCAATTCAATTCAATTTTTATTTTAATTCACACAATATGTACAGTTATGATAATTTTAACAAGTAAGGTTCTAAATTATTGAATACAAATACGTATAGTAAAGAGAAAATAATTTATTTATAAGTCGAAATAATTTACAAATTTAATGCTATTTAAAGAAAGATGGGGAAAAATATAGGAGAGGGAAATGAAATGTATTTGTTAAATACCAGGGGCGTAGCTGCCTTTAAAACCATTATGCTCAGGATTAACAAAAATTTGGGCTGAATTGAGCTCATGTAATCGAATATTTTAAAACTGGGCATGGAATTAGATCTAAAACAGGGACCAATGATGGGCATTAAGAATTAGCACTGATTTAACGTATCGGCTACTTGGTTTTCGAATCGATACACTGATAAGGGGTCCTCTTTGTTTACTTTAATTACCTGTTAAAATCATAGAGTTTAAAAATTACAAATTTTGGAGGGTCTCAGCTCTTAAATAGCTTCTGAGCTAGTAAAACATTTTCCTTGTTTGGCCACCACTTTGAATATTAAGTATCCAAGTGGCTCCACCAAAAAGAAATAATAATTCCATGCCCTGGTAACTATTTTAATTTTGCGTCATCAGTGGGTAAGGCACAGAATTATCACTGGGGGTGACAACTCTAACAAAGGCTGTTTGGGCAGTCCTATGAATAACTTTATCTCCTCCCGGAAATTTCGTCGACCCTCCCCAATTTTTCCGTGGTATTCCCCATAAATGTTTAACTTCCCAAAATTGTTTTAACAATTAAAATTAAAATTTTGATTGGAGAGTTTTTGCAGCTTCTTGTTAATTATGTAACTTGTTAATTATCTAACCTTAGTTATTTTTTCGTTTAGAGGGTATCATGTTAACACAGAAAGACTGTCAAAACTTTTTAAGTATATAAAATCGTGTTTTTTTGTTTTTTAATCACCGATGAATCAGGCGAGCAGTGAAGGGGCCAACCACTAGGGGGGTCTGGGGGCATGCTCCCCCAGAAAATTTGAAAATCTCGGTGCTCTGAAACGCCATTTCTAGTGTTCTGAGAGAACAACTTCTGTCCAAAGTGTTCTCTTAATCAATTGTCCTTTTTATGCTTATTTTTATTGGCGTGACTTCGCGTAGAAGTAGTCAATTTCATTTTATACAAGTTGTGCGGTTTTTGAAATTGCTCTGGATATCACTTTCAACTAAGTATACTCTGTGTGGTGTCATTGTATGATTATCATAAGAATTCATTTGAAAATTTCAGAACAACTGTCGAAATCTGAAATTTTCCTATCCCGAACGCATATTGATCGGGATTCAGGATTTTCGAGCAAAATCAGAAGGACCCCGACGAGATCAGGATGATTAAAAAGTCTTCACAGACATACTACTTTTTATGGCCTATTTGTGTTTAACAAGGTTAAATGAGTTTCGTTTCTTTCTTACATACTTCTTACGTACTTCTTTCAAGTTTTCCAGTATGCAATCAGTGGAATGTGCTCTTAAAACTCGTTAACGTGCAGCGTAAAAATACTCCTGAACTAATGAATGATGGGATCTGGAGTGAACTGATAGTATGTGCCTTGCACCGGTACGGTTCTTGTGTCAATCTGCTAAGGATTGCACGTTGTCAATTGCACTCGAACTTCATGCTATTTTAGTTGGAAACGCTGCTGATTGGTCTTTTCATATCATGGGAAGTTCAGCCGTTTTCAAGTGTCAAAATACATAGAATACAGCGCATACACTGGGTGCATATCACTGTATATATATTGTTTGATAACATGTAATATCAAATCTTTGCTCAATGTCCCGAAAATATCTCATATTTCCCGAAAAATTTTCCAGGTTTCCCGATTCCGGGCAAAATCTCCAGATTCCCGGAATAAATTTGTTTTTCTTCCGAAACAGCCTTTGTTAGAGTTGTCACCCCGCGTAATTATCCGTTTCCATGCGGGGGAATTTCATTAACTTGCGGGGGAATACATTAACGCAGATAAGGTCATGCATCTCATTAAGATAGGATGATGTCATAGTTTATTTTCAGTTGGTGAGGTGACGGCAGCATACCCTAGGGGTTGGCTTCATCAAGAAATGTTGAGATCATAATGTATAAAAAGAAAAGTGATATTATGTCCCTACTTGGTCATGACGATGCTAAATTTTTTTAGGTATGATAATGCAATAGTTTATTTTAATTATGTGTGTCATGTCCTTATGTGGGTATGATGTCATTGTTTATATGGCCTTAATAAGGATTTTATATATGATCAGTAATCTGATCTGAAGCCAGCCAAGGAACGGAGACTTCCCAAGAAGAAACAGAAAGCTTAGAGCCTTGGTCACGCATTTTTGATGAAGCCGAGAAACGCCATGAGACCCAGCTCAACGCATTGATCAATGAATACGAAGGGAACGGAGATTCAGAAAACGTGGCTCGTATTAAAGCCGAAAACGCTCTCGTTCCTGTTTACAGAAAAGAGCTAAGGAAAGTACTCTTAAGGAATCTACAGTGGATGCATGCAATAAAAAAAGACCCCACCTTCATAAAAGTGATGGAAACCCAAAAAGAGCTTAAAGATACTGACGGATTTGATTTGCTTGAATCGACAGAACTAGCGATCGATAAAAGAAAAATCTTACTCAATCGACTGTATGAAAAGCAGCCTATTCCACAAGATGAAGACTAGACCTAGACCTAGACTGGACCTCTTTGTTGTTGCGTTTCAATAAAAGACTATAAACAACCAAAATTTAATTGTGTTTTATTGATCACTTAACAATCTTTACAACCTTTTGTCTATACAGGATAGTACTAAGATAAAGACAAACACACACTGACTCAAAATGTTCTCGCCATCATACGATAGTGATACCCATTTTTCAGATTACTGTTCCATATATAAAGTCCTAATTAAAGTAATATAAACAATGACATCATACCCACATCAGGATATGACACACATAATTAAAATAAACTATGGTATCATCATACCTGAAAAAATATGCCATCATCATGACCAAGTAGCGACATGATATCACTTTTCTATTTATAGATTATGATCTCAACATTTTTGATGACGTCAACCCCTATGGTATGCTGATGTCACCTCACCAACTGAAAATAAACTATGACATCATCCTATCTTAATGGGATGCATGACGTCATCTGCGTTAATGTATTCCCCCGCAAGTTAATGAAATTCCCTCGCATGGAAACGGATAATTCTGTGCCTTACCCACTACTTGCGTTTACCGATGTTGAAACTTAGCTTTCAACGAACCAATTCCCCTGAATTATTCTTTACTTGAAAATCTATCTAAATACTAAGCTCAACTGAGGCCATCTTCGTCTTTGACAACGATACACTCAGCAAAACAGACTTCAAAACCTTAGGGACTGATCAAAAAGTATGGGGGGGGGGGGTGGGCCGGAGCATTTGGAAATGTGATTGATAAAAAACACATGGCCCACCCCCTCCCTTCGGCGCAAAAATGACTGACCCACCCCTAAAGCAAGGTTGGAAATTGCATGACCCACCCCCTAGTTAAAACATGGATGTTTGGTTTCCTCTTAATAATCCAATAAAACCTTGTTCTGTGCTTTTACAAAATTTGTTGATACACTGCTACAAACAATATCAAAATCACAAAAATCATACCTTTCACTGAATAAACGAATGTGAAAAACCGACCATTTCTTGTTTCGATGGACGTTATGAGTCTTGACACAAATATACAGCTAACCGAGGGTATACTGAAATTGTCTGTCACAAAGCATATGAAAATTTCTACAAAAACAACCCATTCCTACACATTACTTGCCGGAAATGCTTAGATTAATCCTCAAAGAAAAAATCTTCCACTTCAATGGAAAGCACTACCTACGAAACCATGGAACTGCAATGGGCGCAAAGACAGCAGTTTTGATTCGTTTGCCAATATTTTCATGACATATATTGAAAAAAAAAAGGTTAAAGGCTTGTTTATAGTGGAAAGAGCACTTAGCTTGTCCAGCTAATTTACAGGCACTCCACTCAAATATTAGAAACAAATAATTCAAATACAACAAAACAGGATTAAAAACCCCAACTGACAGGAGACAACCAGTTGGCTATTTACAAGCATGGCCGAGAATTTGAACTCGGGACGACCGAGCACAAATCCAGCAAGTGGCCAGAGCGGGACTCGAACCCGGGACCGCCGGATTGCGAGTCCGACGCGCTGACCACTCGGCCACGCTGTCTCCTCTAACAACAACTCTAAGCAAAACTGTCTGTAGAACAGTTTGGGAATGGTACATACAGGATCTCTTTTCCTTATGGGACATGAGTAAACCAGACATCAAGGCCTTCATTGAACAAGCAAACTTACATCACCCAACCACTGAATTCACGGCCGAAACATTTGACACTGAGACTGCGGTTTTAGACACGGTTGTATACAAAGGTACAAGATTCAAGGAAAACCTTATCCTGTATGCAAAGACAAATTTTAAGCAAACGGAAACCTTCTTGCACACACATTTCACCTCGTGTTACCCTTCAAATGTTACAAAGGATTTGTCAAAGGAGCAGCCTTCAGAATTCTATGATAAAACTCCTCAGAAACAACCTTTGAGGAAAATAATTCAAATTTAAAAAGAAACGCTTGATGGGCGGAGGCTACCACAATCTTTGATAAAAAACCTACTATCAGAAATAAAATTCACAAAAGGGAATCTAAACTCCTAAAACAAAACAATAAGGAGGAAAAAGAAATATTGCCATTCGTGACACAATACCAGCCCTCAGTGTCTACTACAAAGGAAGCTTGAATGAAAAAATTGAATCTTAAACAAAACCGACTATAACTTCAATAAAGTTTAAAAGAACCACCAATCATTTCCTTACAAAAAAGGGAAATCATTAAAGGACATGCTCGTTAGAGGAAAAAAAAAGGGTTAACAGAGGGTTACACGCCAGTATAGATGTGCGGCCTGTCACCCTTTGTATTTTCTCGCACAACGGGTTTGTGAGTATTTTAGCAATAATTCCAGCTGGCTGTGTTTTATATAACAAGTGTAGTCAACTGTCTCGTTAGTAGTTAGTGCCTATCTATGTAATAAAGTAGGGTGACCCACCCCCTAAGGGTAGCAGAGAATTGCACGACCCACCCCTTGCACAAGGCTCAAAACCCCATGACCCACCCCCTCTCTGCTCCGGCCCACCCCCCTATACTTTTTGACCAGTCCCTTACAACTGAAAAAGTCGCCACTTTTTCTCCTGGCCAAGTCAGTATCCACTGCAACCTCAGAGAAATGAGTCTGCACTATGACAATGGTGAATAAGTACTTGCGATCTACAATGCTGAGAGAAGAGCCGATCACTAGCTCGCTTTAGTCATACAAGTCAGACACGCAGAAAGATACTTAAGTCTCTATTGACCTTGAGAGATGCATGAGTGTTCAGAAAGTTCTTTATGAAGAATCAAAAATCGCTTATCGTGTTCAGATATTCCTCGCAGATGTTGGTTATGATAATACACTCTTCAACTAAAAGAGCCCGTTCGTTGATAAGTCACTGTTTTTTAAAGCAAAATGAAACTGTGTTGTGATTGATTATAGGTCAGCGTTAACCTGAGCAGGGACTTGTGTAGGGAAGAGGAGGAGGGAATGAAATACTCCCCTGTATCAAAGCCGCTCTAATGTTACAGGAACTGGGATAAGCTGTTACCGACTATGCTATCTTTACCGCAACCTGTTTACTTATCTACTTAGAAAAGAAACAATCATTCTTTCACGTTTTCCTCGGTCAGGGTGGGGGTTGAGCTTGGCCTCAAAAAGCGGCTGGTAAACACGCCTTGAAAAGAGACTTGGACAAGAAACGTTTAGAGCGGTAAAGGATTACCAAGGGAAAATAGATTCGCCACAAGTTAACTTCAGCGTCTAGAATTCCCAATGAGCATCAGCTCATAATTATTCCTATGCATGCCAACTGGCAGACTAGTTTTATATGTATATATATATAATCTCACGGGCACCTAGATCTCCCTCTCTCTTACGCTGGAAAGTCATCTCCCTTACCCTAAGTCGTGGGAGATTTAGGTACGAGGTTAATCCTAATCCTATTATTAACTCTCTCCCTTTTGTCATTTAGATCGAAACTATTCACGAATTCAAAGATAAGTTGCCACTGTGGCTTCTCCGTCGATTGCATCAAACAGAATCTGTAAGAAAGCCAAACAAGAAGGCTGTTTCTGTATTTCAGAAGATTAAAGTAAGCCTTAAATTCACCATTTACTCAACTCTTTACTTGATACTTTGACTCATTGACAACAATCAGGTCAGAACTCCTTCCAACGCAAAGGGATGCTCTGCTCTGATTACAACACCTGTTTCCAGTGGTCCTTTTGGAAAATAGATAAGATTTGAATAACTGACGATGTAAAAACTCCTCACTCCAGTTTTTCGGTCTTTCCTATGGATAACGAAAGACCTGTCATCAGTGATATAATTATCAGCATAAAATTTGGTGTATTTTTGCTTTGAATTCCTTTTAGAAATTATTAGCTGTTTCCCAAATTTATTCTGTTTACGCCTCGAAAAATAGTAGCTAATTCATTCATTAAGAACATGAATGAAAAAATACTTATAAAGCCAAAAAGAGCTGAAGTGCAAGAGATGCACTAGGTAGTCTGGAAGCATTTGTACTCTCGTGGGAAGTTCGTGCGGAAAGCAAGCAACTGGTCTAGAAGTATTAAGAAGACCTCAAATAACAAGAAAAATCTTGTTGCCAGTTTTGTAACCCGCAACGAGGCTTTTCAGGGGGGGTTAAAAAATTAGCCTAACAGACTATCCATGAAAACGAGGTTGGGGAATAAAATGTCTTACAACTTTACAAACAATTGATAAAATGACACCAAAATAAAAGCACATGTAAACCTCGATGTTGTCAGTTTTTTCCATAGCCAGTGGGACACTTCACTAGTCACGTGACGAGGCTAGCATGAAAACAAGGCTGAGAAATGAAACTTCGTATACTTTTATTAACTGTGGATAAAACGAAACCAAAAAAACAGGAGACATATAACTCAATGTTTCCAGTGTTATCCTAAGCCAATGGGATACGACACTAGTCACGTGACGAATCTAACATGAAAACGAGGCTGCAAAATAAAGCTTTTTACAGTTCGTATAACTGTGAATAAACCAAAACCAAAATAACAGGGATATAAAACGCAATGTTGTGAGTGTTTGCCTAATCCAGTGGGACACTGCCACTAGTCAGGTCACACAGCTAGCATGAAAGCGAGGCTGAGCAATGAACGTATTATAACGCTATCAACTGTGGGTAAAACGAAAACCAAAATGACAGGAAATATGAACCTCAATGACTTCAGTTTTGGCCTTAGGCAAACACTCACTCAGTAGTGGCTGAATTCGGTATTCTCTGGCATTTTACGTGTCTAATCACGTGGCTAAAGTAACATAGAAATGTGCTGATGGTTTGTAAAATTTTTGAATGGTCCTTTAATCTCGATTAAGAAACTGTATTTACATCCAGCATCCAATGTTTTACAGATAAGAGATCGATGTTTCAGCTGTGGTGTACAAGAAATTGTCATGCATATTTTGTCAAAGTTCCCCACTGTCTGAACAATTACATAAATCGGTGGAGTTTAGCTCAGCATCTCTCCTTAGCGTATTTGCTCTTAACAAGGTAGATAATTGCGTTTGTGGTAGTTTCGTCATGACAGGCACCCAACCATTTTCATCTACCGTCCAGCCAAAGTTTTCTGGGGATGGAAGGGTGGATTTGCGACTTCGTCATTATTCCACAACGGAAGTTGGTACTAAGCTCTTACTATTGCTTCAATTAGTGCAGCTTGGGTTGGTGGTAGCCTTTCTGACTGCGCTTGCTTTTTTCGAAACAACCACCATCTCAGCTATTTCACCGTACAAATATTTGTCCTTGGTAGATCTACATCTACATTTTATTACGTCGGTAAAGTCGATTAGACATCACACCAACTTTTTGTAAGAAGTAGAACACATGGCAAGTAGCAAAAATGGAATAGGTGAACCTATTTATGTATGTACAGATATAAAAAGAAATATATCAAAATGAATAGACTTAATAAATACAACATCCTAGTTGTGTCTCATTCATATCTCAGATAATTTGCTAAATTTGTTTTAAAACAGTTCAGTGACTTAGAATTTACAATCTCTGAAGGCAAAGAATTCCATTCACATATGGATCTAGGAAAGAAAGAGAACTTGAAGACATTCTTTCTATAAATTTTGGGTTTTCTATACTTAAACGCATGGCTCCCATGTGTTCTGGTCTCGCTATTCGTCGGCACGAAGTTTTTCGATCTGTTTTAATACCTACCAGACTACCATACTAAGTATCCCATTCCAGTCCCCCAAGCATATCTGTATCGCTGGCTGTTCGGTTGAAATTCTAGAGGCAAAAACGTGCCGCCTTTCTTTGAACTCTTTCTAATGTGTGCACGTCTTTCTCGTAGTACAGGTCCCAAGAGGCGCTCGCATACTCTAGTTTAGGTCCAACAATGGAGCAATATGGAGATTCATTCACATTCTTGAGGCAATTCCAGAGATTACGTGTAATCAACCCTAGGGTCTTACTAGCATTTGTTGAGATTGGAGCAATATGCTGGGACCTCTTCAACTTGCTCTTCACGGTAACTCCAGATACGAGATAGATTCAACTTGATTAAGTTTAGTTGCAAAAAAATGTATACTTGCTCTTTGGTGGATTTTGTTTCGTCGAGATGCAAAGAATTTTACATTGTGAGGGTTTGAACTCAATTCGTCATCGGTGCTGCCATTCCTCTAATTTGGGCAGATCTTTCTGTCGTTGATCGTAATTTGCATCGTTTGCGAGAATATGATACAACAGTGCGTCATCAGCAAAGAGTTTCACTTCAGAATGCAGTCCATTGGGCAGGTCATTTACATACGTCAACAATATAGAAGAGGGCCCAAAACTGTTCCCTGTGAGACCCCAGAGGTAACAGGGGAAGCTTTAGATGCCCAGCTGGGACATAAACTTCTTGATTAAGGCCATCGTCTCTCTGATGGGATCTCACTTACTCCAAGAGCCAAAAAGCCACTGAGGAATTCATCTTCGTCACCTTGTATGGACATTTTCCAGCCGGATGCCTTTCCTTTTCCAGTTAAGACTCAGAAAAGCATCCTGTGTTGCCAGATCCGTTTGAAACATGAAAGGCAGGAAGGGCTGCTGCTTTTTCAGGGCAAAGAGCGTGAAACATTGTTTCATGCTTGATCTCGCGATGATTCTGGCCCGTGCTGGTGACGAATGAGGTGTTTTTGCAGAGATGTGGGTAACGTCTATCAGACAAGACAGAGACATCTGTTTCGGGAGAATGAAAGGCATCTTGTTGGAAAACGTTCATAGAAGCTGATGAAGAAGTCATCAGTGGCTTTTCAGCTCTTGGAGTAAGTGCAATTCCCAGCAGAGAGATGACGGCCTTAATTGAGAAGTTTGTGTGCCAGCTGTATGTAACAAGGACATATATTTGTACGGTGAAAGAACTGAGATGGTGGGTGATTGTTTCGAAAGAAGCAAGCCCAGTCAGAAAGGCTACCACCAACCCAAGCTGCAAGTCAAGCAATCGTAATAGCTCACTATCAACTTCTAGTGTGGAATTATGACGAGGTCGCAAATCCCACTCCAGAAACCTTTGGCTTGACAGCGAATGAAAATGGATGGGTGCCTGTCATTACCTACCTTGTAACGTGCAAATGCGCCAAGGAGAGATGCTCAACAAAACGCTGCCAATGTAGAAAAGCATGGACTAAACTGCACCGATTTATGTAGTTGTTCAGACATTTGGAAACTTTGTGAAAATATGCAAGACAACGATGGTGATGATGACGGTGGTGATGATGACGATGGCGATGATGATGATGATGGTAATGATGATGACGATGAAGATTAAGAGGAAGATTTTTATGACTAGGTTTCATGGGAAGATAGTGAAAGTAAAACAAAATTAGTGTTGGACACACTGAAATATTTCTGTATGAGCATTTTACTTAGCTGACCACTTCACAGTAAAAAGAGTTAAGCTATTAACTATTTCGTCACTTTTAAAGATTGGTTAAAGCGAGAGCATCTAATATCCTGGTCTGGTCACAAAATTTCTTGTACACCACAGCTGAAAAATCGATCTCTTATCTGTAAAACATTGGATGCTGGATGTAAATACAGTATCTTAATCGACATTAAAGGATTGAAGGACCATTCAAAAATTTTACAAACCATCAGCACATTTCTGTGTTACTTTGGCCACGTGATTAGACACGTAATATGCCAGAGAATACCGAATTCAGCCACTACTGAGTGAGTGTTTGCCTAAGGCCAAAACTAAAGTCATTGAGGTTCATATTTCCTGTCATTTTGGTTTCGTTTTACCCACATTTGATAGCGTTATCAGGCGGTGAGCGTTATAATCAGTTATTGCTTAGCCTCACTTTCATGCTAGCTATGTGACGTGACTAGTGGCTGGGTCCCACTGGGTTAGGCAAACACTCACAACATTGCGTTTTATATCCCCGTTATTTTGGTTTTGGTTTATTCACAGTTATACGAATTGCAAGAAGCTTTATTTAGCAGCCTTTTTTTCGTGTTAGATTCGTCACGTGACTAGTGTCGTATACCATTGGCCTAGGCTAACATTGGAAACATTGAGTTGTATGTCTCCTGTTATTTTGGTTTCGTTTATCCACAGTTAATAAAGGTATAAGAGGTTTCATTTCTCAGCCTTGTTTTCATGCTAGCTTCGTCACGTGACTAGTGAAGTGTTCCACTGGCTATGATGGAAAAAACTGACAACATCGAGGTTTACATGTGCTGTTATTTTGGTGTCATTTTATCAACTGTTTGTAAAGTTGTAAGACATTTTATTCGCCAACCTCGTTTTCGTGCATAGTCTGTTAGGCTAATTTTTTACTCCCCACCCCCGAAAAGCCTCGTTGCGGGTTACAAAACTGGCAACAAGATTTGATTGCCGGTTGGATATAATTTCAACTGAAAAAAAGAATGCGAGGTTTGTACACCAGAGTGAACAAGACAAAAATCAACTTTTAACAGAGGCAGAGGCGAAAGCCACAAAAGTTCAACAAGTTGGGCTGTAAAAGTTTTTAAAGGTATGAAAGAACGTAGAAAAACAAATTACTTCGTTACGAATAAGAGAAATCACTGCGAACTGAAATAGCGGGAGTTCGTTTAGGTAAGACAAAACAAAGCAACTAGAAAAAAACCCAGTTTTTTTAGCACAAATAAACACCCGTGTTCTATACGATTTGTAATACGTTTCGGTATCATCTGCACTAGCATATTGTAAATTGACGCTTTATTTATGTGGAATGGTAGTCTTAAAGAAACTACACTTTTTGTCATAGAATAGAGGGCTCAAAAATTGCCACGCTTACTTGAGCTACAAGAAATGGACGACAAACAACTGAATTAAAGTCTCTCATCGTTTTACACCGAAGTTCCAAGTAAAAAGGGCGAAGAATACAGAAAGTCGTTGCTAATTTCGTTTTTTTCTGAACTTATTTGCGAAACTGTTTCGTAAACAGTTTCACGGACATTTTGCCGATTGGTAATGATTTTAAAAGTAGTTCGCAACATTCAAGATTTTGTTCTTGTAAGGAGTTTATCGATGTTTACATATGTTTGTCTGATTTTGTCTTTTCAGTTCATTAAAGAGTTAAAAATGAACTTTTTGTTTTGTTAAAGAAATAAAAAAAGGATTGTGTTTTATCTATAAGGAAAAAGTTTTTAAAAAAATGTAAAACTATGTCGATTGATTTTTAATTTGATCGTTTCAGAACAATTAAGGGCACCCGTTTTTGCGTTTCTATTTTATAAAAGAAATAAAAAAACTTGTTCCTCGTGCATTGTCGAGTTATATAAGCACTTGGGAATTTTCAAGAACACTCTAGAAGTGCGAGAAACACTCGCCTGCGGTTCTTGCTTCTCTAGCACTTCTCTCGTGTTGTTAAAAATTCCCGCGTGCTTATATAACTCAACAATGCACTCGGCGCGTTTTTTATTAATTTAGTGTTGTTTTTTTCTTTTAGGGATTCGGGGGCAAGTTGGTCAGTGGGAGATCAAAATATTCACCCGAAGATGCGGAAAGAAATGTAGTTGATCAGCTGTCAAAGTTGTTTACCGAGAAAATGAACCAACAAAACACAAGGTACAAGTATTTTATATATTCGTTATTTGTTTGTTTGTTTTCATTAGTCACTCGCACAACATAACATTTAACGCGTTAAAAAAAAAGTTGTTAATGAAATTATAAATTAATGTGTCACGAAAGCCTAACGCAGCTGGGAGCTTACATTAATAGCCTTCCTTAAGCAAGATTACTAATCACCTGCTTGAGTACAGAGTGTAAAGAACACAAAACTTAAGCAACAGAACTACTATCAATGAGATAATTTTTTGAGATTTTTTTAAGAAACAAATAATAAAGAAGGGCAGGTTAGTGAAATAAGCGACGAATTCCAGATTGTTAGTCCTCGATAAAGGATTCTGATACTGCTATTCGTTCTACAAAAAAAGTGGTTTATACTGAGAGGCTAGTTAAGTTCCATATTGGTGGACCTGATTACTGCTTAAAGCTACCAGGTAGAAGATATAGTAATACAAAAACATAAAAGTAGCAACAGAAATTAAAAAAACGAATTAAGACGGAATCAATTAGGAAATTGAGTAATTTTAATTCTCAGTGGACAAAAACCTTGTACCAGAATATTTTAAGCCATATCGCATTCTTTTGTACACTTTCCAAGGGCTATAAATGTAATAAGTTATATGAAATAACTCCAAAGAAAAGGTTCTTATAGGAGCCCGAGAAAATAATTTCAAATTTCTCAGGAATTGAGAAAACACAGGTAATTTTAAATTGCCATTAGTAAGATTTCATTTTGTGAAATTTGAAGCTTTTGAAGTTTGTTTTCTTGGGCTCCCTTAAGACCCTTTGCTTTTGAGTTATTTTATATAACTTATTACATTTGTAGCCTTCGAAAAGTGTAAAAAAACCAATGCAATATGCTTGAAATTATTCTGGTATTCTACTGAAAATTAAAATTATTTAATTTTGTAATGGATTCCATCTTAATGCTATATAGTCAAGGATTTTAAGTTGGCTAAGTATAGGTGCGGTATTGGTTAGAAAGTGAGCTTTTGCTATGAGCCGCTCTATGCGCTTTTGCAAAAGGTAAATACAGTTTAGGTTGGAGTAGTAGGTGGAGGACCAGGCAACATTACAGTATGTTAGGTAATATAAGGTCAGCAAGGTTTTGAATGATAGATAAAAGCCGGCTTTCGTAATAATCCCCACAGTTTTTGACCTTTCTTTTTGATAATATACTAATATGAGGTTTCCAGGATAGGTGCTGATCAATAATAACACCAAAGAATTTAGTTTCCGCTACTTGCATAATCACAGTAGTTTCCATTACAAGACGAACATCAGCAGGTTGAGTATGATCGTCCGGGTGAACGTAGTCCTGAATAGGACTGTTGTTGACAGAGACTGACGTTTTGACAACCTGTGCGATAGTCATCTTCAAAGTAAAGTGAGTTGTATCACGTCAGTTGATGGTATTTGAAAAATTCTGGTTATTGATGTGATTGGTCAATCAATGTTATTGGCCGTCTATCAGTTAAGCCGTGATGTTATTGGATTCGAAGACTCGTAATGTCATTGGTGCGTTTTGATCCGTCTATTGTCACAGTGAAACAGTCGTTTATTGTTAGTCAAATTGTCGGTTGTCCAGTCATTCTCTCGTAGTTAGTTTTGCTTGAGTTCGTCAATAAGGCGTTTGTACGGTACCAGTAATTGTTGACTACGATTCAGTGACGTTTGTTCTAATAAACGAGCTTTTTAAAGTGAGTCGTTGATACTAGTCTGTAGAATACGCAATACATGTGGCAGTCCCAGTCGATTTGATGTTTCGTCTGTAAATGGTGTCCAGTAATGTGAACGTGTTAACGTCATCATTTCTTGTCGCTCGTTTGTGTTCGGTCAGTCGCGTGCTAAGGTTTCTGCCGGTCTCACTGATGTAAGTAGCCTGGCAGTCGCAACATTTGATCTTGTATACTGCTCCCTGTCTGTCCTCCGGTTTGTCTCTTTCCTTGACGTTAGTAAGTAGTCGTCGTAAAGTGGTTTTAGGTTTGTGTGCAACACGTATATAGTCAGGTTGTAGTATACGTGCGATAGTTTCACAGGTGCCTCTGATGTACGGTATAGTCGCTGTCGTAACAGGGGCGAAGTTGACGTTGGTCTGAGTGTTGGAATCAGCCTTGCTGTGAGTGTTTCGTCTGATAAAGTCTGCGTTGTAGTTGTTTTTACAAAAACCGTTGTTCAGTTTAGGTAGTCAGTCTCGTCTTGTAGGCTGTCAGGCGAGTCGCAAACTAATTGCGCTCGTCTCGTCACAAGTTCGTATGGTTGTAGCCTTGTGAGAGGTCGGGTTGTACGATGACTGGTCTAGTAATCTGTCGGTATGTGTCGGCTTTCTGTAATTGCCGTTCGTAGTCTGTTTTTGTCCCGAGTGACCAAGTAGTCTAGAAAAAGTATTTTACTATTTTCCTCGATTTCCTCGGTAAACTGTATGTCCCCGTTCGGTTTGTTAAGGTGATTGTGAAAATCGTCTATTTCGTCCTTGTGTACAGTGGTGAAAGTGTCGACAACGTAGCGTAACCAAAGAGGTTTAGTTTGCATATGAGCAGCTAGCGCTTGTTCCTCGATGTTTTGCATAACTATTTCTGCCACAACAACAGAAACTGGAGAGCCCATAGCTGTACCGTATAGCTGTTTGTAGTGTTTGCCGTTGCACTATAAGTACGTCGAAGTTAGGCAGAGGTTGAGTATCTCCATAATGTCGCCCGTAGGTAGTGGTAGTTCAATAGTAAAGTTCCTAACAGCTTTTTCCGTGCAGTCTAGAGCCAGTTAAAGTGAAATACTGGTAAACAGTGATTTCACATCAAGAGACACAAGTTTTCGGTCGTCAGGTATCTATACTGTCTTGATGGCGCCAATAAAATTCTCAGTAGACTGAAGTTTATGTCTAGATTCGTCAGTCAAAGGTTTCAGTACGTTAGTTAAGTATCTTGCATTGACAGTTGGTATGTCGGGGACCCACGGAAACAATCTATGGGCCGCATAGGTATGTTGGGTTTGTGTAAATGTAGGTAGCCTATACGTATATTGGGTGGCTGCGGAACACTACACCTCAGTCTGTTGTAGCGTCGAAAGTAGATCTTGTCGGTTTTCTTCAGAGTATTAAAGCAGTTTGTTGTTAAGTTTGCGTTGCAGTGCCGCTTTCGGGTCTCGTTTAAGTACCTCTTAGGTCAGTTTGTCGTTAACAAGGGCGTCTTTTTTGTTGTTGTAGTCTGTCTTGTCCATAACAACAGTCACCCGTACCTCTCTGGGGGAAGTATGACTATGTTCTCGTCGGTTTTCAGTTTCAGGTTTCAAGTTGCTGTTCGGTAGAGAGGCTGGTTGTAAAGTAGAGGTCACTTTACTTCTGATGTTATCCTTAGTCGATTCTGATAGCTCGTGTTGACGAGACAGAACGGCCTCAACGCTAAGTACAATAGCCTCAGTTGGCATTTGTTTAGGTGTCACCGGGTGTTTAAGTCCCTAGGAAAATAGTTGTGTTTCAGTCTCATCTGAGGGACGGAAAGAAATATTCCTGACCCAGTTAGCGTCTGTTTTACGTCGTTTAGGGATTTTTGTGTCTTGCAGTCGTGTCCTTTTCTGTTTCTTTTTCGCCCGGTCCTGTTCAGCTGTCCGTCAATGCGTTTGTCAGCAACTAGTCTGTATAGCGCTAATTACTTCACGGAAAGAAAGCAATTCGTGCACTTTGATTCTCAGTCATCTGAAGAGCTTGCCGTAACTTCTGGAGTGCCGCAGGGGTCCATCCTCGGACCCCTGTTATTTATTGTGCACATTTATGACCTATCACGTTGTGTCAAACACTGTCACGGGACGAAAAATTGGATTTACAACACTTTTGACACGCGTCAAAAGTTAAATCAAATATGGTATTGGCTTTGACGTCACCTTTGACGCGCGTCAAAGATGTCGCCAAATATATAACCTCTGTGCTTACTCCTTTGACCTCGGTAAAGGTGAAGTCAAATTGGTAACAACTTTGACTTCTCCTTTGACGTGCGTCAAAGATCAAGTCAAATGCATCAATGCTTTGCTATTCCTTTAACCCTTATCAAAGGCGTTGTCAAATATGCTGGTAACCTTGACTTTACCTTTGACGCACGTCAAAGATAAAGTCAAAAGAGTAGTGGCTGTGACCACACCTTTGATACTAGTCAAAAATGAAGTCAAATACGACCGCTACACTTTTACAACACTTTTGAATGGTGTCAAGGGTTAGAGCAAATATGCAATGAATTACTTCTACAAACACTTATGTCGAAACTGATTTTAAGAAAGGAAATTAGCTGTATTTGAATGCTGTTTTAAAGATATTTATACGACAATACCGAACACAGACTGGTAATCATTGTAATTGGTGTTTATAATTATTTTTGAAAATGTTCTGGAATATGTACTTTTTCGAGGTGAATTAAGTGAGTTTTGTTTTTGTCTTATCTTGAGTGGATCATTTTCCCCTTGATCGATTAATATACGATGAATAAATGATAGCGACGCAAAACAATGACTCAACAACTGGACGATGGAAGACTGAACCCAAGCAAGACACCCTGTTTTTGGCGCGAAATTGTCGCGGCTGCAAACTGTCTCCGCCGACAGGGCTTAAAAACGGCTGGACATGCGCATTAAAACTCTGGGGTTCTTCCCGCCATTCGATTTTCAAAATGGCGGACGACGAATGAAAATTCTACACGTCATTCTGACGGCTATTTGCGACATCTTGCTCGCCCAAGGCCTTCAAATTCTGCGTCACTGAACACAACGAAGACTGTTGTTTGGGTTTGATGCACGACGGCGCAAATCGGAACGGTGGTGTGATTTTAATGAAGCGATCAACACAACGCCTTTTAAAACAATATTTCACCTTTTCAGAATTCAGTCAAGGTACAGTTTTGCCGTGATATAAGGTGGTCTCGGCTTCTATAAGGTTTTAAAGTGCATTTTCTTGTAGCTTATTCATTCTTGTACAAAATATCAAATATGACTTTTTTTTCGTTCTGATGAAAATTTTTTATCGCTTCTTGTTCGTGGGCGTCGTTGACTTTGCATATGGATGAAATGAAGGTGCAGTTCGTGAGTACAGAACATTGCATTTTTCTGTTTTTGCTGTCTTTACTCTCATCTCTTGCGGCTGGTAAGAGAAACTGAAATAGGATTCCGGCCGATAGTTGAAAGATTAGTTCATATTTACTGTATATTTAGGCGTACAAAGTCTTGTACACACTGTTGATAACCATAATTTTGCTTTGTTTTGTAAGTGACGGTGTTCAGAAAACTTGAAATTATTAAACTTCATGCGACTTCATTGTGTACCATGTTGAGTTTTAATTTCCTGTCACCGCGAGCTACACTCTGCGGCTGGCCGCGTGCGTCTCCAATGTTATGATGTTATTTGAGCTTATAACCAGCCTGTCATCGGCCTATTTTTAATCTTTTTCATGATGTTTTGTTTTTATGAGAGAAGGCTCAATTCCGGCCTGTTGGAGACGTGTTTGTATATACGGGTATAGAAGGACGATCCCGTGGTTATTTTGGAAGTGTATCTGTTTGTAAAAGTACCATTTGCAGAAAACTAAAGGAAACAAACGAAACTGTTGCTCATGAACGTCCACAGACCAGAGCCCAAAGTATGGAGAACTCAAACAAACGTTTGTAATCCTGGAGAAGGAAAGGGGCCTGGGAAAGGAAAGAGAATTTAAATAATACTTCTAGAAAAAATAAGGTAGCCATTGTAGTTTTTGTACACAATTGCAAACAAGACATATACATGTGTACTTTGGACCTATTTACACCATTACTGATGTATACAAAATGCATCCAATCACCGTATTGATCATGAGACTCTGTTATGTATTATGTCATATCTGACAGACATTTTTCAGCAAAAGTGCTCAACTCCAGAGGACTTTCTGAACGATACTATAATATTGTAGAAGAGAAAATTGAAAGGTAACCACTTCTAAAAGTCCTTTTAACAGTCCCGAGCAAATATACACAATTGACTGTAAGAAATTAAGTAAATTAAAGTTTTATCTCTGTAGTACATAGGCAATTCTCACAAGTAACATGAAAATGGCAACTGCAGTTACATCATTACTTCTGCCTTATTGTAAAATTCTTTTTCATAAGGGAGAGGGGGGGAGGGGGGCACATTATTTAGCACACTGTTCCTACAATTCCACAAGGCTCTCATCAGACACTATAACAATGGAGGAAAAACTCTATGTCCCATCTAAAATGGAAAATGCTTGTGACAAGCATGCAGCTGGAACTTAACAAGACATTTTTGATGCAATATTCATTGATGAAAACCACACCCTTTCAGAGAAAAGAAGAAAGCCCCAAAAATCAAGGGTTGCATGCGGCAGTCTTGCATAGCCTGAGTTTGTTCCGAAACCAAGTAGTTTACTACAAGTAATAGCCAAATATTTCAGTAGAGCCAAGAGGTTTCTAAAATAGGGCTATACATGCAAAAACTGCGAAATGTACATGAAGTACAAAACTAAGTAGTCTGAGTAAAAAAAAAAGTAATTTTTTGACTGTTGCTGGTCATTCTGACCAGCCAAAGAAAATCAGCTCGGTTAAGTCTATTGTTTGAGGGGTCATGTCCAAAATATTAAAAATAATACGATGATTTATACCAGGAGGATAATTTAAACATAGTAGCTTAAAAAGAAAAAATATAAATAAATTCAACTCCATTAGCAGTGTACATGTCCACTCAAAATGGCTGGCAAACCAAGAGTTAGTCTGGACAAATGGTCACCTTGGCCTGACATTGTTTATTGATTGGCAGTTATTTTGAGCCCTGGTAGCAACCAGCGAAACGAAACAAAACATTAAACAAGCAGTCATTGAAGCCAAGCGAGTGGCTGACCAACTACAAGTAATGGCTGGGCAGCTAGACCGCTTGGCTAACCAAATCTTAAGACAAGCCGGGAAACAATTTAAATGTGAAAATAATGTTCAATTTAGAGAGCAGTACTAAAGATGTGCCAAAAGACAGAAAAGAAACTTAGTGGTGTACATCTAGGTAAAAACTGCAAAACAATGTATTACAGAATATTTTTTTCTTTGGTCTTTTGCACCATTCAATTCTAACTTCCCCTGTTTTCTCTCTTTTTTCTCTATCAACTGCTCCTCTTCATTATGCACTCTGGGACATCTCTTCTTCACTACTGTGTCTTTACTGAACTATGCAAGAGAAAAATTCCCCATATCTGCTGATCTTCAAAGTCGTGTACTCCTGGACTTTTCTTCTATCTTCTTCATAACTTTCTGTCAAAGCATAATATATTTTCATCAGGCATAATAATTTTTAAACAGCTATGTAAATACAGACCACCACCTCTATCCCCCATCCCCTCTCCACATCCTTCCCAAAAGAATTAAATAGATGATTTCAATTATTATATTAAAGATGAAACAACAACAACAAGATATTAATTTGAGGAGGACTCGGAAAAAAAAAAAAAATCCGAGTCCCAGATGGGATTTGAACCCACGACCCTCCGTGATCTAGTCGGATGCTCTAACCACTTGAGCTACTGGAGACTCTATGGTGAGCAAGGGCCAATTTGTGGGTCTCAACTGGAACCGCATCACGCGGCTACACAGCCAAGTAATGATAGGCACTTCAATGATAGGCATTTCAATTATTCCTTGAATTATTGCTGTAGCACTGGGCTGCAGTGTGGTTTGTGAACTATTGTGATTATTGACCTGATATGTGGTTACTGAACTACTTTTTTTCCAGGCAATAAAAATAAATACCATATGTAAGACTATAAATGGCCATGCATGCACCTAGAATGGAATGTCATTAGGCTTGTGTATGTTTACTGAACTCGTAATGTCATTACTGAACTATTTGTCTTCATTGAACTACAACAAAAATAAGGAATGTTCAATTCCTGTGTGGGCAATGCCACCTGAAATAAGAACAACATTCCATGCACTCAGGGGTAGAACTATGACAATGAGTTTATTGAATGGTTCCTACCTCAGTGCACAAGTGCGAGAGGAAGGAAAAATTTGCCTGCACTGGTATTTTCGGCAGCAGAATTTTTTATAAACATCTTCAGTGACGTGTGGATGAAGAAGAGTGAAAATGCAAAAAAAATTCCAAAGAAAGAAAAAAGTATCAAGTATTGAAAAGATATAATATTTATACTGGTATTATTATTATTATTATTATCTACAGTCTCTGCATCTGTCACTCAAGAAATTTCTCGTCATGTAAACAAAGAAGTGAAAATTGATTCTATCTCAATAACCCGGCCAAGCCTTGCAGATATATTTTTAATTCTCATTAGTTTTTCAGCCCTAGGCTACTAGTTTCCATTTAGCAATCCTAATTTAGACCAGCATTGCTTTCCCCTTGGCTATGCTTTTCCTGGTCATGAGCCTAATTGTTGCCTGAAATGTGACATGCCAACCTATGTGCACAACAGCAACTTCGAAAACATAATTCAGTTGTGCATAACACAAACCAACAATCCCCAGACCACAGTTATTTCTGGACGGAGGGAGTAAACTGCCCCTCATGTTACCCTTTAATTTGTTGGTACAAAGGATGAAAGAACTGGCTCAGTCATTAAGCAGGTAAAAAGAAATGTGTTATCACGTGAACAGTGTTTCCTTACTATCTGATCTCGAGACTGATCGTTGTAACAATGAAAACAAGAAATTACTACATAAATTTTATATAATGCTTACTATTCATGAACCATTTGAGTTTTTTAGCATGTAAAAGAGAAAACAATAACTTGTACAACTTCAAGTAAGCTCACAAAATTTCAGCAAGCAAGCCACGCGTGATCATTGTCACAAACGTCGATACAAACATGCATTTAACATAACCAGAACGTTACAAAAAATATATTTCCAGATACCTTGCCGGAGATGATGACAATAACGATGGCGACGATAAAGATGATGACGAAGGGAATTCATTACACCAGAAAGCAGATGATGATGCAGAAGATTTCGACGAGGGCTGTTTAATATGATCCAGAAAAAGAAATTTCCCGCTTCGCGCATCTTTAAACGTACGAAATCAAATGTCAAGCTTGAGGGGCCGTCATCAATCCATGGAAAAGACTTCTCCAACACAAAACGGCTCTTCTAGAAGCCACTCCATACAAAACAGGCAATGACCAAAAGTCGCAAACCACTTGAGTTGTATGTTGTTGACGGTTGATTCCCTTGACGCTTACTTGCATCAAAACATGTTGCTCTTTTATCTATTGATTAAGTAGCCAAAACACTATGTTTTGTGTATTAGGAATTTAATACAAACTGATAAATCTCAACTACTGTAGCAACACGTCCTGATATGGTAAGAAATTTGAAAAATGCGCCGAAATACAGCTCCCAATCGGCCACCGATCGTCCGCCATATTGACAACAAGATCATTCATTCTTAACTTTCCGCATGCGTAGTAACTACGAGATCGCTTTTCACGTCACAACCTCTCGACCAATCAGCCGTTTTTAAGCCCTGTCTCTCCGCCCGCGCAAACAAACAAACTACGCAGATCTGAAGAAAACAAAAGCTGCTTTTTTGTACGAAGCAGTCCAGCTTTTTTTTAACAAATATTTTCGCCCTTATCTCTGATAGAGTTTAGACTACAAACTTGTTCAAAAGGTACGTGTCATTCTTTTCTATGTGTGCATGCAATAGTTCTTCTTCAAACTTCATAGTTGTTTTACTATGTTAAGCTTACAGAAACCAACTCCGAACAGGCGTGTATATCGTGCTTGGGAGCTTTTATGATCGTTAAATCTGGTTCAGTAAACTATAAAAATCTTTCTGTATCACAGTAGAGTTTACATTAGATCAAGCCCTTTTTCTTAATAGGGTTAATGCATTTCTGTAAAAGTAATGCCTGGCTTATATTTCACAATGCAATTCAACTCAAAACTTCATGCGAGAACCTACTAACATCAAGATTAACCAACTCTGGTTTTTCTAACAGTTTATATTTATCTGCGAGAACTACTCAGGTAATGAAATAATATAAGACTTATACATATATCTTTTTTCATTGACAGTGTACTTCAATAAAAATGTCTTTACCAGACTTTGATGGGCATATTACTGAAGCAAGTACATAAGCTTATTTGAACAGGATTCAGTGCAGTTTATCAGACAAAGAGGTGTGATTATTTGAAGACTTCGGATGTTTTACGAACGTGAGTATCTCTTCCTATTGATTTTTCTGGGTTCTATACGTAATGGGGCTCATACTGCATAATTAATTTTTAAAATATTCCATTGATTTTTTTACCACTACAGTGGCAGCTGGGTATGTTTCAACATTTAATAACAATCATTCAAACATACCGAGCTGTCCCTTCATTATTATTACTGGACAATAACTTTGGGGGTTAAAAAGGTAGAAAAATAGCCGCGTAGCAAGCTTTTCCGCGCGAGTTTTGTGCAAGAATGCAAAAAAAGAGGAAGGAGGGGCCGGGAGGGGCTAAATCGCGCAATAACTCGATTGGAAACGCTTGTTATGCAGGCTAGGTATAATATAAAGTGTTTCTTTAGTTTAATTTTAAGCTTTAGGCATAGAGGGAAATTTTGATTGAATTTTCCTGGACTTTATTATGTGATAATAAGGCTCGATTCAAACGTCAAATTTCACAGGTGACGAACTTAATGACAATACATGTACACGAAATGTGATGTTTCCATTCAAAAGCATTAGGTTCGCTACACATTTTTAACAGGGTCTTTAAGTTTTGATAAAGGTAAAGAGAAAGGGGGATTTTCTGAAGAAAAGGAGCGATAGTAAAAAGGGAGTGGGGCCAAAAAATTTATTTAAAACACTATGACTGAGCTTTTTATCTCAAATTTCTATATTTTTTTTACAATTATTTCACAGATAAAAGAAGCAAGGCAAAATGATAAGTCTCCAGTGGGAAAAAAAAGCACACGACAGAGGAAGATTGAAGTTAGATACATGGCGTTTGTCTTTCACTTACATCAAGAGTCAAAAGCCCTCTAGAATATACCGGTCATGAATTACGAATAGGTTTTCAGTGTAAGGGCTTGTGTAAGGGCCCTTACACCCTTACAGCAGTTTCAGATTATAATGCGGGATATATTAAGACGCTTACCTCTTCTTTTATCAAAGCAACAATGATCAAAGCAAAATGGCGTAGCGAGAACCCAGCCTTTTACAAGGGTCTAGGCTGTTGTCATGGCAACAGTAGTTTTTTGGGGGGAGGGGCATAATAATGCCTTTTTTATGACATTTGATTCCGGCAGGTGGTTTATTAGGCAACAAGGGTGGCTTTGTGAAATCGTCTATCCCGTTATGCTCGTTTCTATTTTGGTTTACTTGGTTAATTTTTTACCTGTTTTTTTTTTTTTTTTTTTGACATACATGAGTATTATCACAATTGTGTAGCCTCGGAGTTTTTACCAGATCTTATCGGAGAGTACAAGAAGTTTTTTTACGGAATTATTGCATTCAATTTTTTTCCTATTTTCTAGTTTCTTTCTTTAATACGCTTGGAGAAACTATAACGCAAGTTCTGTTTCATTTTTGTCTTTCATTTTAGGTTTCTTTTACGCTCGACTTCCTTTAATTTTAGTTATATTTTATTGCGTAACGCTTGTTTATGTCTTTTCCGTTCTCACCATATGCTTCATTGATACTGCAATAAACGAACTTTAATCGGATACGGAGCGTAGGGTTCATAACAGTGAACTCCACCCGTGGGAACCTAACAGGTGGACAGTACATTTTGTGCGAAACACACAACACCCATAGTCTAATTTATTTTGCAAGAGCAAAAACAGATGTATTTCTGGCGTTAACGGCTTGTCTTTTTGCTTGTTTTTACGCTTGCTTTGCTACCCAATCGTGTACGTTGCCCATGAGGTACCTATTATCTGGCCTACCAAAACAAACAAACAAAAAAACCCCAATTTTTCCCTATTTAATAGTGGCTCTTTTTTTTAAAAGCGATTTTGATAGGGGAGAGTTAAAAGGATAGCTTGCAGCCCTTACAGCCCTTACAGCCCTTACAGCCCTTACAGCCCTTACAGCCCTTACACCTTTACAGCCCTTACACCTTTACAGCCCTTACACCCTTACAACCCTTACAGCCCTTACAACCCTTACACCTTTACAGCCCTTACAGCCCTTACAACCCTTACACTTTTACAGCCCTTACACCCTTACAACCCTTACAACCCTTACAGCCCTTACACCTTTACAGCCGTTACAACCCTTACAGCCCTTACAACCCTTACACCTTTACAGCCCTTACACCCTTACAGCCCTTACAGCCCTTACAGCCCTTACAACCCTTACACCTTTACAGCCCTTACAGCCCTTACACCCTTACAACCCTTACAGCCCTTACAACCCTTACAACCCTTACACCTTTACAGCCCTTACAGCCCTTACAACCCTTACAGCCCTTACAACCCTTACACCTTTACAGCCCTTACAGCCCTTACAACCCTTACACCTTTACAGCCCTTACAGCCTTTACAACCCTTACAGCCCTTACAGCCCTTACAACCCTTGCATCTTTACAGCCCTTACACCCTTACAGCCCTTACAGCCCTTACACGTTCAACTCCAGTTATGGGACTTGAATTAATTTATAATTGCATCCCCTGGATCCATGTTTCTTCTAGCCTGCGTAGTATAAAGCAATCTGGGGACGTACGAGGTGCGAAAAACAAACATGTGCGTCCAGGAGCCCTATAGTCATGGGTTGCTAGCGTGTTGGACGAGCAAACTTTTTAAAACTTTCATGCTATGCTTGCAAAACTCAAAGAAAGTTATTTTTATCGTTCCCTGGTCAAATTGGTTTCATATCCCTCTTTTTAACTCGACAAGGACAATTTTTGTTTGGGGCACTAAGTATAATGGACTTTACCGTAGACCTAAAACAGCATTATTCTGTTAACATAGCCCCTTCAAAAAACACTAGTAGGTTCCAAAAGAGACAGCTGTGGCAACAAAAACTTAAAGAAATGACAAACACAACAAGAAAGAGAAAGTAATATCAATACTAGCACCTTTAATAACTTTTCAGTTCAATTTTTTCCATTACCAACACTAGCGTCACAGCCGTAATCTGTATATTACATTCAACAGGAACTCAAGTCCCAAAGTTTGGTACGTTGGGAATCAATAGATAATTAAAGTTAATCGCGTTCCTTAGAACGCACCCTCATCTGGTGTTCCTGCGGTATAAGGCAGAAATTTTCGAGCTATCACGGGCGACTGTCGATTAGCCGGTCCTATTAATTTTAATTTTTCCTGCGCCCGAGATACCCCTGATAACATTAATAGGGCCGGCAAATCTATGGTCGCCGGCAGGACAACTCGAAAATTTCTGCCTTTGTACCACAGGAAGACCAGACTAGGATGCGTTCTTTAACAACAATTTCAAAGCGAGAACAACTAACTGGTGAAAAATCAACAGCATTGTAAATTATACCTTTTAGTAAACTTGTCAGGCCCAGCAAGGGGAAAGGGGGAGCTGAAATAGTGATATACCCCAATTATTTCCTCATAAGATACCACTATACCTCAAGATTTTAAAATAAATCTTTCATACGGACTACCTAAAGGAGCCTGAAATTGCCTTGAAACCAAACTATACCTACAATGATTTGTAAGGTTACTAAGGGATAACACACCCTGATATAGTTTTTTTTTTGGCCTGGTGCACTATATTCGGTCACGCGCGACCTTCTCTCATTCTCTCCTTTGCTGGCTGCACCCCTGGCGATCCTCAGTTGTGTATATATAAAACAATCGCTGTGTCAATGTACATTTATTTATATACGAGAAAAAAAAGTCGGAAAACTTGGGTCTTTATACCAAATAACAAAAAATCAGGAATCCGGAACAAACCGTATTGTTACATCAACAAACAGTATACCTGAATAAAATAGGTCTCAAACATCCAAATACCCTATAACCCTAGTCATTTTTAAGTAGACCCTAAAGAAGAAAGGCCGTGCTTTTCAAAATATTGGCACCATATATATATAGATATTATATTCTAGTAAACAGACTTTCTTCTTTCCGTTGCTCAACTAATTTATAGCTGATTATATTAGGATCGAGGCTTTCTATTTTCCAAAGTTGATCCTTGCTCCCTGGCTGGGCCTGACTCGTACTATGTTAATGCAGGGCTCCTGTATACACATGTGTATCCGGTTAAGAATTTCTGCATCCTGGACACTTATATGTTTTATTTTGTTCTGCCTCGCATCTACAGTGTACCCACTGGCCACAGTCTATCTGGGTACACTGTTGCCAATCTACTCCCCCTGCCCTTTTCTTGCAGATTGGACACGTCTCCAGGTCTTTTGCTTGGCTAGTTCTGCGGTTATTTTTTCTTGAACAGACTTCTTGAGGTTCAACAGTTACTTGCAGCATTTCACACCCCGCTAAAAATTGAACAATAAAAGCATTAGTAAACATTATTCGACGGTATTCAATTACTAGTGGGTATAGCTAGAAGGTGTTTTCAGGCAGAAATGGAGAGTGCAATATGCCGCGACAATCTTGTGGGCTTATACTGTGACCTACAGTAATTGGGGCTGGAATCTACGCGGACAGTAGTATTTTCCGGCAATAGCAGTGCGAAATAGTTTTTGTCATGCAACCTCACACCGGCGTCTGACAATAAGACGATTGTGTTTCAATGCCATGAAAAAATCATGTAAACCTTAGAGTATTAATCACTCTTAAACGGAGAGAAAGAACCTATGCGTCAGAACAGTAATTGCATGTGGGAAGCTAATAACTTCTCTTATTATGTACTATGGCCGAGGGATAATTTGTGTTTTACGTATCTTTCCCTAAACCTAACATCCGAAATAACAGTCATCAGCTGTCCTAACCTTGTACAATATCCAAACTTCTCTTACTGGAGCCTTGTTCTGTCAGGAGGTAAAAGACAATAGATACCTGTATTAAAATCTCATTAAAGGAAGACAATTTTCTCACAATGGTGCTGTTAAATAATAATAATGTAATAATAATAATAATAATAATAAGAAGAAGAAGAAGAAGAAGAAGAAGAATATGATGATGATGATGATGAGGAAGAAGAAGAAGATTTGAAAATTTTTAACGCTGCTTTTCCATGTGAACATTATCAAAAGTGTAAAAAACGCATATCTACCCAATTGGACTAAATTAGCTGCTTTAAACGTGATTCCAAAATGCCTCATGAGAAAAAGTAATCTCGAACCCGTCGTTCGCCAGCAAGTTGCCATCCCAATCAGTAGCTAAGTTAAAGAAATCTGCTTGTCGCTCGGCACTTTGTATAAAATATAGATATATTTTTTTCACTTTCAACTGCAAGGAAACATTACTTCAGTCTCATAGCAGTTTAAGGTATTTCCTTTTTCTTTTTTCGATCCAATGTAGTTGCCTTTTGAGGTCCTCGTATCTTAAATTCAATACTCCCCTAGGCACTTAAACATCTCACCTTTCAATTTCGTCAGTTCATTTCTCACTCCAATGACCTCATTTTCTCTTTCTCTGACTTCCTTCTCGAGTATTCCTTTCTGGCTCTCTTCTCCTTTTAATCTCTCTTTAAGTAGAGAGTTTTCTTGCTCCAGCCTTTCCATTTCGTTGTTGAATTCTGTCCTCATTGCCTCCATTTCTTCCTTCAGTTTTTTGTTTTCTCTCAGAAGATCATCATCCCTCTCTGTATATAGTACCAGGGTTGAATCAAACTGTTAATGCATTGCACAAATACTTCGAAATTACAAGAAAGAAACTGGACTCACCAGTGTTTTCCGCCATTGTTTCTTTGGTGGTTGGTTTTACGTGTGCATCTGCTGCTGAGTTTACTGTTGCCCCCGTTGCTGAAATTTTACAAATAATTCAGTTTCTATTAGCCGGTAAATAAATTACAATACCCTGCAAGAGACTTCTCCTGAGACTTTCTGTGCAATAGCAACCTCCTTGCTATGTTATTCACACACTATTCTCTCGCTCTCTTTTTATTGAGAATATCCACGCGCTTACTTTAAAACATAGATGTTGCGAGGCTTGCCTCACGGTTCCTCAAAGGTTCGTTATGTGTACGTTACAGTTAAAAGAGTGAGATGTATCTCGTAACTGTTACTAGAGTTGTTCATTTCTTTCCTTTATTCAGTTACCTTCATCTAGTACATCAAGAGTTGACTGCTTAAAGAGCGATCTTTTTACCATAACGCAGCTCTTTAATTTACGTTTAGAGGGAACCTTGGATGATGGTGACACAAATCTTTGTTCTGCACGTTTTATTCCTAAAACAGATGAAAGAAGAAAGTATCTGTCAATTGTATGTTTTTTCGGGCCTTATCGTCACGATACTGGTAAGGAAGAGGGTAGGTCCTTGATAAAAATACCCCTCCAGTTCGTTTGAAAGTTATGCACCGGCGTTGCTAAAACGAGGGTAAAGGTAACACCAAGGGTAAGGGTAAGGGTAAGGGTAAGGGTAAGGGTAAGGGTGAGGGTGAGGGTAAGGGTAAGGGTGGGGGTGAGGGTAAGGGTGGGGGTGGGGGTGGGGGTAAGGGTAAGGGTAAGGGTAATTTTAAGGGTGAGCGATTGCTATTATAAGAAAAAAAAAGGAAAACATAACTAATCGAATGGCAAAATTTCAATTGCGAGAAGTTCGAGTTATGGGAATTCCACAATTTTCATCCAAAATTACTACAAAAAAATTTGTCTCCTTTACTCAAACAATCATGATGTTGATTACCAATATTTCTTTGAATTTTACAATTCGTACGTCTTGGACTTGGCGCGGTTTAAAGACCATACATTTGCCTTTTTTGAGGGAAAGTGTTAGATGTACAGTTTGCTCGTCTCCAAATGTAACATATCTGAAAGATTGTCGGGATATCTTTGGGGTATGAATTGATATTGCGAACAATATCAAATTTAATAAACAAGTTAGTACATCAGTTAAACTAATGTAGGTTTGGAAAAGGAAAGCTAGCCAAACCTTGAAATTAGACCAGCCAAAGAGGGCAAATGCTGGAAGTAAATTCACGTCCACGCGAAATTTACCATACGATAGGTTTACTCTCTAATTAGTTTCCATGAGTAGAATAATATGAGAACTCTGAGGTCAGACCAGGGGCCTGTGGGAGATTAGTAGACAAATTTGCAGTCATTGATTTCCGGTCTTCCTCGACTCTTGGACAGATTTTTTTTCTACAGCCTTTGTCCGCAAAAGAACGCAATTTCTCTGAGAAAATTTCTTTTTTGTGCTTAACAAAACCAGTAAGAGTAACGGATGAATGGTAGCTGCATGATCATCGCTACAGTTATGTTTCCATACGCTTTCACAGTCTCCTTAAACTCACCCTCACCCCCACCCTTACCCTTACCCTTACACTCACCCTTGGTGCTACCCTTACCCTCGTTTTAGCAACGCCGGTTATGCACCTATCAATGTAAAGCCGGCGGGGGGGAGGGGGGAGGCAGGGCATGGGGTGGGGATTTGATTGTCTTTGTTGGCCCTGGGGTAGGGCATTTGACTGATCTTGTTCTCCCAGGGGAGGGGATATTTCAATCTTTCTTCGCCCGACGTGGGACCCGACGTGGAGATATTTGGGAAGCGAATTCCCACATCCAGGTTGTGACCCCCTTCCACGATATCGTTTTTATCATGTCAGCGGTCGCTCTCATTATTAATAATAAACCAGCTGTCAGTCAGCGGTCAGAATTCGCGCGTTTTTCACAGATGTTTTTATCCATGTCTTGTGGATTTGTAATAAAATGTCCGGCGAATTATCAACTCATACGATCATTCCTGACGACAAATCAGACTTACAAGAGGAGCATGCCACGCTTGTTGAGAAAGAAATACAATTTCTGCGAGTCAAACTCATGGAAACAGCCATGGGAACGAAAATGGCCGTAGCTTTTGCTAACATATTTATGGCCAAAATAGAAAAAGAAATACTCAGACAAAGCACCACGAAACCAATTTTTTGGAACAGACACTAGAGGGGGACTTATATCTGGGGAGCTTATAATCAGATGTGTATTTTGTTTACAGTCTTATAAGCGCGATTTGTGGCATGTTATTGAACATCTCACCGCCACTCCTACACTAGCCTCTAATCTTATTAAATGGCAAACTCAATGATAACCTCAATTCCTCTTGTACCGTACACATGATCAAAATTTCATACAAACGTAAGAGAAAATAACCGCCAAGAGCATCCGGTTTTTTCGGCTCTAGTTTCACCCACCGACAAAAACTGGATGAAACTAGAGCCAAAAAAACCGGGTGCTCTCCCAGGCTATTTTCTATAGGCTATAGAGAAAACAGTGTAGTCTGAGACATAATATGGTTTCTGTAAATTTATTATTCATATTTATTTTTTAGTACAAAACATGTGAATATCAAGAGAAACTTTATGGCAACTCTATAATAAAGACTCAGAAATAAAAATAATTTTTTTAACAGTCATTTTGCTCAAGATTAAATTAAAGGCTTTTAACCAATGAAAAAACGATTGTTAGCTTAACCCATTCGCCCCTGAACCACCCGTGCGGATCCACGTCCTTTCTACCCTTTGTGACGTCATCAGTTTTAACGGTCAAGGACAACTTTTTCCACTAACTTGTGCAGAGTGAAGAGATCTTTCAAACCATACCAGGATGAGCACAATTCAGTCAAGGACACCGGAGAAAGAGGCAAAAAACCATGTAACATTGACCTGAAAATCTCCATGAAAATCTTGTTCCATTGCCCACCTACCTTTCCTTTCACCTAATCCTAAGATCCTAAAAGCTTTCCTAAAAACTATTCCCACCAAAATGAAGCCTACTAAATGCCCAGCAAGAGAGAAAAAAAATGAGGCAAGAAAAGCCAAAAAAGAGGGGAGGAGAGAAAGCGAAATTTTGCTTTCTGCGCATGCCCGAACTTCGCAAGCTGATATTTTGCATCTGGATCAGAAGGCCATGAAGTGTACGATCTGCAAACCGGTTTGGGGTAAGTTTTAGCTCTTTATAGCACGATAGTGACCAGAAAACCACTGTACTAGCTTCAAAACGCGTTTTTCTGCAAAATCTCCAGGAGCGAATGGGTTAAGCAAAGTACCAAACTTTTTGAAAAAAATCCACTTTTCAGGATAAAACAACCAAATCTGTCTATTCCATGTCAAATCAGGTGAAAAAGTTGGTAAAAGGCCATTTTTAGGTTTTTTTATTAATAAATTACTCATTTGTTTAAATGGAAATGAGCCAACTAACCTCAGAATATCTTTCCTCTAAAAAGCCTGGTTGGTCAGTCATGTTTCAAAATGTTGTAGTGTTCTCAACCCGGGACAGAAACATGAAAAAGTTGGAGCTATTTACCAAGGTGTGTTCTGCCTTGGAGAACTCATTTGTCTATGTGTCTTTTGTTCAGGGCCATTTTGCGCATCGGCAAGTGCACTGTTAAAGCTCAAGTGATCCTGTCATCACAATTATTGTGCTATATTTGCATTGGCCTGCCATGGGACTATTGAAAAGGAAAACTATCACTGGCAGGACGTAACACTCTTAGTGGAGAGCAACTGTATGGATATTGATATAAAAATGCCACTAAGATGGTACTTTCTGTACCATGTAAAATGAGGTAACAAGAAGATCCATCCATACATTCTAAAATCTATAATCCAACTGAGTCTGGTGTGCATCATCACTTTGATATCTAGCATCCACTAATGAAGGGTATCACTGATTTTATACACTTGCAGGTTTCTCTAAAAATATAAATGAGATAAACACCTCAATCACAAAATATATATAAATTATTTGGCAATAAAACAGTTTAAAAGAATGCTAGAAAAGCCATGAAAGCCATTCTTTTTTCACCTTTATGAATCCAAAGAACTGACATCTTATCAAAGAGACCCATGGCCAGATTTCAAGATTTGAAGACCTTCTATTAATCTTTGTTAATAAGGATAGATTTTAATTTTAATCACTTTGTTATTTCTTTGGTATTGGCTACCCTGCCTAATGATAAAGCAAATGAAATTGATTTGATTGAAGATTTGGCGCGGGTAACGCATGGGAATGTGAGATGTTTTCATAATTTATAAGGTTAATTAAGTCTATCTTCTCATCACTCCATACTAGTTTAAGTGGAATCAAAACTGTATAATAATATATTGGGAATGTTTGAAGTATCTAACAGTGTTCAGATTAAGCCATTTTCCTTAAAAATCGGAATCATTAACCAAAAAATCCCTCTTTCAGAGTCTCCGCATTTCCTGAGTGATGCCACGTTTCGCAACATTCCGTAAGACTTATCACAAAACCGCCAAAGTTGATCGATTTCCACGCCTTCAAAATGTTCTGAAAATTCCTGGGTCACTGTGGGTCACTTTAGTAAAAATAAGAAGATAAACCTCTGAATTAAACAATACCCCACTGACACTACAAAAGAAACTACAAACATGTTTTCGGAAACATTCCTAGGCAGTGAACGATGACAGATCAGGATATCACAATTCAAATACGAAAAAATATACGTTTCAGAAAAAATACTCTTGTAAAGCTTCCTTTTATGAAAAGATAAAGAAACAAAGAATGTATAAATAGTCTTACTTACCTCTAGTTAGGATTCTAACCCGGTAAAAATGTCACACAAAAACACCGTAAAAACACGACGTGCCAAGGAAAACTCCGCCATCTTGTAAGAAACACAACCGCAATGCACTGTGGGAAGACGTTCACTCCTCCTCTGGAAATTTCGAACCAAAATTTTCGTTCTAATTATATGAACATTTCTTTTTTATGGGCTAAGCCGCTGTCAGATACGGCCGAGTACGGGCTCAATGTCACGATACACAAACATCACGGTATTTACAGTCAAAAAGGAACCGCTGAACGAAAATACCGTTCTGAAATGTCTTAACGTGCAACAAATTATCTCTCGAGTGAGGGGTTTTGCATGAAATTTGGACGATTTTTCGCGGAGATATTGCAAAGCGAATATCAGGAAATTTCGCCGTGGAGTCCATACTGAAATTTACGGTGTTTTCAAAGTTAAAAACCGAAAGAAATTTCAATCGGGAAGTGCAAAGTGTAACTGGACCTGAAAGTCATTAACTCGCAGAACCGATGCAAAGTGGTTGTACCCGACGAACTTGGACGCGAACAAGAACACTTTAACTGGGCTTTCTCTTGCGCTATTTTGGCTTGGCGAGTCATTACAGATGCAGAGAACGTTTAACATATTTATATACCCACCAATCCCATAGGCTTGTACTCCGGATCGAAGTTCTTCTGGCTTTATAGGAGAAGTATCGCTTTCCATACAGCGATCTTGGAATTGTTCGGCCCTTATGGCCAGCGCGCGTTGTACACTACCATCGGCTGACAGCTTCGAAGTTGAACAATTTGTCGTCAGGAACTGACCGACCTGCAAAATCGGTAATAATTTCTATTCACTTGAAGTAATCAACATCCACTGTGCCACTTTTAAGGCTGCACGAAGATTTAAGAAGTTTGAGGTGTTGGGGTGGTAAAAAAATTTTAAGTCTGACATATTTTTTTTGTTGAAATTCCTCAATATTTCTCGCAGTTAGTTGCCTGAAGGTAAGTTCAGTTCCAGAGGGTGACGAATTTTCCGTCTGGTTAGAAAAGATGACCTACTGTTGATATTAATTACTTTGTATCTTTAATAAATGCTTCAAATTACTTCACCTTAACTTCTCCCCAGTCAAAGTCCTGTGGTTAGAACCTCTTGTAAAGAGACACCTAGCTACTGCAACCGCTCAGTTTTTTTTTTTTTTTTTTTTTTTTAATTTTCGACTGTTTTGCTTTACCGTGTTAGTGTCCATCCCTTGTACTACTATCTCCATCTTGTCTCCAAGTCTGTTCACGAAGGCTTCTCTTCCTTCGACAGCATCGTGGGATGTCATGAAGTCAGATGCAGAGGATTGTACGAAGACTGCAGATTTCTGATAATGCAGGACGTGAGGAGAGACTTTATTCATAAAAAAACCAATAACCTGGTCATCTGTTATTGAGGAGGTAAGTTCCTGCATCTGTCAAATAAGAAAACGTATTTTAAAAAAAGCCTACTAACGCAATTTCTAAGATTTCCACCACACTGTCCATGTCTGGAGTAGGTGTTCAGTGCAAAAATTATACAGCCGCTGCAACGGCCCTTCAATTAGATAATGTGCATCAAGGACATTCATTTTAGAAAGTTAAGGCGTCTTGCGCTTTATATTTTGTATTGAATGTTGGCTTCTGTATAAAATCATGTCAATTTTCAAGGTTCGTTTCTTGACAATTTTCTTTTTAACTAGATCATCTGCCTAGCAGCAATCAGCGCATTATTTTATAAACAATTCCTTATAAACAAAAATTAATTCTACCAGTTAATGCCGGATAATCGAAACAAAAATGAACTGTCCAGCACTATACCTTCCTGGCGGCCAGAAGTCCACAAGCCCACATTTTGGAGAATCGCGTTCCTCTCCCTTCTTCTCCAAATCCTTTGAGAACGATTCCCACACACTCATTATAGAAGTCTCTTCCCTCTTGTGTCAACACCCATTCCCCCAGAGCAATGACCTTTCCAACAACAGAGGAGACTTTATTTATCAAACAATCGAATATCTGCTGCCAAATAGAAGCTTCCTCATCTGAAATAGACCTCTTGACGCTTTCAAACGGAATGAAAATAATGCGCGACATCAACCTGAAAAATTCAAGCGAACGGTAACTTTGTAGAGGCATTGCTAGCCCCCCGAACATTACAACAGATTTGCCTGTAAATGTTACTGAGTTGATCACTTTTTGGTACACAAACCAAACACTGAAGACTTATATCACTCATTACCAAGCAAAAGCCTTTGGCTCTTGGCTTTGGCACTCTATATTTCTAATGAAAGCAGCTTTAGAGTAATCAACCCATTTGTCATTTTTTTGGCTCCCATTGCCAGAAATCATGGACATTTTAACCCCGCGCATAATCGTACGGCGGTGTGTTACATTACCCTGCAATGTCCTGTGCAATGATTTGAATTTGCCAGCTTCAGAAGGACACTTTCAAGAGGGTAACAAAGAGTTTATGCGTGACGTGGGCAAATTTACATAATTCGAAGCAACGTGGTCCGTGACATCATTTATGGATAGCAGGCGCACAGTGATTTATCTCTGGGACCTAGAATTTTCCCCATCAAACACTGCCATTAACAAACAAAATGGCTTCTCGCCGTACCTCGAGTTAGTCTCCTCATTAGCGAGAGTCCGTAATAGCAGGAGTTCATTTCAGTCAAACTTTTGCAATAAATTTTTGGCCGGTATTTAATCGCTGTCCGTATTATCAGGCTGTCCATAGCGAGGGGTCAGCAAGGCCAGAGTTGACTGTATCAGGCCGGAACCAAATGGGGTTTACAAATGAGGTTAGATACGTCATAAAAATTCAATACTTTTCTATTCCAAGATTATGATTCTTAATATAACAGTAACGGTGACAGTGGTCTTGTTACCTATCACGTTCTGGTTTAGAGAGCCATTCAACGACATGATGATTGATAGCAAAAATAGGGCAACACCGTGGTGTCCATTCTTCATTGCAATTAATGTTGCTCCCTTCATTAAAAAATTTCTTGGCAGCTTCACCCACATCTTGGGGCTTTGTCGGGTCGTCCACTACATAACCAAGTGTAGTAACGCTTGCCACCTTTCCACTAACCTTGAAATAAAGTTAAGATTACAAAATCTGTTAATTTTTTCCCCTTTCTCAGTATGACCTACACGTATTACTCAGCGGTAGATGGTGCCAGATGCTTAGATATAAATGAGTGACAAAAGAGTTGTTAGCTACACTTTGCTCAATGTAGCCAGGCAAATCCCTGCTTGTAGTTAAAACTGTTATGTAAAAAATAATTCTTTTTTATACCTTCTCAGATACCGAGGCAAAGAAGTTGTGTTTCCATCCACCAGTACAGGCAATGCCCACCTTGCATGCGGTTGATTTTCCGCAGTCGGGGTCTCCCACTGCAGCTGGCAGGGGACAAGATCCTGCCAGTGTCTGCCACTATAAAGTGAGAAAAAGGAAAAGTTGCTCTATGATTTACAAAGAAAGAATAATTAATGTAAAATATAAATTTGAGTTGTCACTTGGTCACATTATAATTTTTATCATTGCTTACCCATAATAAGCTTAGCAAAGGCAACTACTTCGTTGTTGTTAAGGGAAAAAAGATTAGGGGGTTCAAAGATGAAAGGTTAAATCTGTGAGCTCCAATGTTAAACATTAAGCATTTTATGCAGGATAATATACATATCATATATATTTTGTAGGTATTTGAATAACAAAAGAAAGTATTGTGCTTATAACTAGTTCTTTAAAGGATTCTGACAAGTAATTGATCAGGTATTCGGAAGATGTGCATGAATTGTCTGTACTTATTAACATGTCCCCAAACTTACCACATCATAATGGGATATGATGACACTCATTGACAGCGTAAAGAAGGTAGATAAGAAATTCCCACTCTCTTGATCTTTCAATTTTGAGATGTCTAGTCCAGTGCCTTGAAATACTTCCTCGACTGTATTGAAAAGATGAGGATCATTACTTGTCGCTTGTTTTAAGGAGCCATTGAGAAAGTGGCACATAATATCGAAATAGGTTGTAGTCAAGGGTAATTGAATTGACGCTTTCCGAGACTCATGAGCTAATTCTCTTCCCCCATCTTTGACTAGGTGGCTGATCCACTTAAAGCCATAATCTTCCGGGCTCACCAGATTCCCTTTGGCATTGATGAAAACATCTTTGTTTAAGGCCCAGATAACGGTATTGCGCTGCGAGTGTCTGTTTTTCCCGACTATGTAAACTGCTTTGGGAATGTCATCGGTAATGGGTACACTGGTTTCCAATTCGGCAAGCAAGGCTTCCAGCTGAGTATTACTTAGTTGAACACTGTATGTTCTAAAAAAGTGGTCATTTTCTGTTGAGTTCAATACTGCAATGAAACGTTCCACTTTGGTTTTCGCCACTGATTTAGCATAAAAGAATTCCCTTTAGAAACAAATAATAACAAATATTATGAGTCAGTTCCTTATTAGCCCGGGAATAAATTGAGAAATATTTTGAATAACTGAGTAATGTCATTTAGGCTACAATATTAGTGGAAGAAGGAGAGGGGTTATGGGAATTCAAGTTGGAGTGGCCATGGGGTAGAGTAAATGTAACCATAAAATGTGGCCATAATGATTTTGACAGTAGTTAAAAAGATGCTCTCCCATTTCCTCTCTTGGGATGTTCCACATCCTCTCCTCACTCTGGGGTGGATCTAGGGGGAGGGTGGTGGGGGAACACCTCCTCCCCCCCTGAGACCACCTGCAAGTAATACAACTGTTATTTTGCAAAATATGGGGTTAGGTATTCTCAGCAGTTCATATATGTTATTGCCTAATCTCATACCCAGATCTCATTCTGTTTTACACTCCCTTGGCCGTGGGAGATCTGGGTACGAGATTAGTTATTGCCTAATCAAAAGTCTTCTTCTTCATATTCCTTTTTAAGTCACCATTCCGTTACATAATTCCTTAGTGGTGCACCCCCTCCAAAGAAAAATAAAGGATCCACCCCTGCCTCACTGCCAGAGATGACAGCTATTTGAATAACAGGGTTCGGTTTTCCCAAGAAGCCCACAAATTTCCTCCCCGACAGTTTTATTAACTGCCCCACCACACCCTGGTCTCATTGATCACGCTTTATCAGCTTTCAAATATCTCAGATTTCTTCTAGGTTTTCTGTCCCAACCATTTGCTCACAAAGAAAGTATTTCTTTTTTAACTCTTCAAACAATGGATTGACGTGCGCCTTGATCACGATTACAAGAAGCAAAAAATACTGTTGGGGTAGGGTGGTGATGTAGCGCAATAAAAGCATATGTATTAAAAATATTCTTTATAGAAATATCTCACTGTTTAATTCAAAATAGGCATATTTTAGAGTGAAATATTCAACTGAAGGGAACGATGTTAATCGCTGTAGAAGAATCAACAAATGCCCCACCCCCGGGCAGAGGTTTTCTTACAAATGGACCGACAAAATGAGAAATGCACGTCAGATAGGCTACCTGCGCGCGCGAATTTTCTTCCCTCCACGCTCGCTTGCGGGGTTATTAGCCGCGTGGAAAAACAACTCAAATTCTTCTTGCTTCCAGATAAAATTCTCCTTTTGTTCACCCGACAGAATCAAATATAGTCAAATTTAACAGATCGGCAAATGGGACATTCTAACAGTTAGGGCCGGTTATTTAAATAACTTAAGGCGCTGTTTAACAAATCTTTTGACCACCAGGTCTCTTCCTTAGTGGGTTATAGAAGATAAATGCTTTTCTGGTCCACTCTATATGCCTTCCTAAAACTTTGTCACAATAAATAGTGTTTAAATAAAACTACTGGGCTTAGAACGCGGTTTTGTTAAACACTGGCTAAACTACGTTTAAATAACTGGCCCTTAATCTCTAAAGACGCACTTACTTTTCATGACCGTCTTTATGTATGGCTCTCCCAAGGTATCCTGACATTGATCCTGCCAAAACCGGCGAAACTAAGCGGAAAGTACAGTTTGAAAGTGCCATGAACACTGATCCCTTCTTCACGCCATAGCATCCATTTTGGCACACAATCCCGTAAGCCGACATCTTTCCGTTAAAACAGAACTTCTGTCAAAGAAGAGTCAAAACGTGGGTGCGACATGTGCAATAAAAAGGATGACGGGACAGCACTCTCTGTTATTTTCTCACGAGAATTTTTTCCTCTCCATTGGTTTGTGCAGTGATTGATTTTTATCTATTTTTAGTGTCTTCTGTTACTATGGATACTTGGCTGGGGGTGGGGATTTTAAGAGTGCAAGTTATTTTCCTTTCATCCTTGGTTTTAAATTTTTTTGGCCAGGATCCGTAGAAATTTTTTTTATTAATTATTTCCTGGGCAAATTTTGTTTTTTGCTTCTGCCCCCCACCCCCTTCCGCACCCGCCAATCCATAACTTTTCTAATAGTCCATCCTTAGGGGCCGACCATTTAACTCTTGAGGGGGGGGTGGGTGATTTTGAAAAACAATTTCCTGCAAGCGCTTGACGGAAGAAAAAAATTGCATGCAACACAAATGTAATAGAAAGCTTATGGGAAAAAAAGGGAAAAACATATCCTGCCCACCAGATTACTAGAAAAAAAAAAATTCTTGATGACCAGAAATCACCCACCCCTCCCCTCAAGAGTTAAATGGTCGGCCCCTTAAGCCGCGTTACTGCGCTTTTCACAAACATGCGAAAACCAACTGACGATTGCGTTTTTCGCTGCCGTCAATCATCTTAACGGACCTCTTAGGAAACAAAACTTTACTTTAACGGGTTCAAGAGGTCAAGGTTTGTGATTTGTGATTGGTGGATTTCGATCCGTTTTGTGTGTTTCTGTGTGCTTGTGATTGTAATTATGATTGACGGCAGCGAAAAACGCAATTGCGAAGGCGGCTTTTGAACTTTAGAGTTCGCATGTTTGTGAAAAGCGCAGTAACTACGGTAACGGGCACGCCGATGCTGCACGTGCTTTGGAAGGACTGAATCAACAATCTGTTGAAATTTGCCTTACAGTCTGCATCTGCCTTATTATTGTTCGTTGCGTGAAAGTCTTAAATCGCTTGTTTCGACTTAACGGCATGGATCAATCAGAGAATTTATTTCTTCATAGCTTGAGAGAGCGGAAAAGAAAGAGATCTGACATATCACAGGCTTTGGAGACTGTGAAAACTACATCCCTTTCAGATTTAGAAGATATGAGGAACACTTTAAACAAAGAAGACCTTCTATCGATCTTTAAATTAAAAGTACCAAACGCGTTAAAGCTGGCCAACATCATTCGGCAAATACCAAGTGGCCTTCCAAAGCCAACTAAGAAGGTGCTCTTAGCGTATTATTGTGCCAAATTTAGTGAAATTAGAGGAGAGTTAGAAGTAGAGCGTTGCGTGAGGCTCCTAAACTTTTTAACCGAAGGACTTGAAATCCACAACTACGAGCAGGAAGCAGTGGAGATCCTCGCACCACCAGTAGAGAATTGTGTCAACTGCAACAAGGCGCTGGTGGCGCAGAACCAAATCTGTTCAGTAACTGTGTTTTTGACGAATTATGTGAAATCTGCAATGAAGTTTTCTTCCTGCTGCAAGGATTGTAACCTCAACTACGGTTATTCAAAGTTTGGCAACGCCCAAAATGGTTACAAGTTTTATGAAGAACAGCGTGTGTATATTGAGGCAACTGATAGTGTTTTCTTAGACAGAAGCCTTTGCCTCTTTCAAATCTCTTTGGCGTAAGTAGAAACTTTTTTGCTTGTTTGCGCCCATATACGCTATTAACTGCAACTTTTTCTTCTTTCTTATCTGAAAATCGCAGTAGCGAAGCGCAAGAGTCTTACACGCGCGAACGCACGAAGCGCGTAAACAGGGCGTGCGAGGGGAGACAAGCGTAGGCTGCATAACAGGCACTTTAATATAGAGCCCAGCAAGGTGGTTATTCGATTGGAGTATATATAACTTCACTGAAGAAGTATCTTTGCTGGAGAATAAGAATATTCGGCTGACAAACCTCGCAAAACATCCAACTTTAATACTAGTCCGTTTTGATCCTCAGTGCCGCTGAAAGTCACAAAACGCTTATCTTTTCAAAACTGCAGGTTCTGGAGATTAATAGCATCTAGCCCAACGAATTAAGTTTTCTTAAGACGAGTTATATCGGCTTATGATATGGTCTCTAACGCATTGAGCGCGCAACTGGAAATTGAAAGTGGTGACCACTGGTTGGGATATTACATGAGTGTTTCGATAACGTCCTAATGTCATGGAACATTACTTTTTAGGAACCACGCATGGGTATCATTCGTCGGCTTTGCTGAAAGTTACAGTGAGGTGGTGAAAGATGGATTCGTGGATTTACCCCTTGCGTTGCAGCAGCTTGCCACAAAGAAAAACGGTAAAAAAAATCCAACCAACCTTTAACAAAAAAGGGAAGTAACGTTCCTTTGCGGCCCCTGACTTATAGATGGTTTTCACAGTGACGTCATCAAATTGTAAAGTCAAAATAGCGAGATCAAGGGCGTAGCTAGGGGGGGTCCTGGGGTGCCCGTGACTCCCCCTTGGTAGGCCTTCTTTTGAGCAAACAACCTACAATATTCAGGTGGCGAAGACGCCATGACAATATCTTGGCCGTAAAGCCGCCATTGTTGAAAAGCCCACTTTTTTAAAATTTGTTTTTTGGTAAAGTATTTTCGTCAACGGCTCTTGTCTTTAGTTAATATGGGCCTTCATGCCGCAATAATACGACTGAGGCCGCTGATACACGAGGGAGAGCAGCGGTATAAACCATATATAGTCTGGTGAGTAGCCTCTGTGACCCCCCCTTTGAAAAATCCTGGCTACGCCCCTGGAGATGTTACGAATTCTTATTTACACTAGGTTAAAGACAAACAAAAAGTAAATCTTTGTACAAGTTTCCATTCCCGTAGCATGTTTCATTTTGAAAATACAGCAATTTAAGAGAGTGTCTCTGTAAGAGCGGTCCGGTTGATTTTCCTTGAGACACAGATTTAGCTCATTTCTTGTGTGTTGTAAGACATTCATGTACCTATACTAAAACCACAATCCGTTTGATCGGATCTCTTTACTTTTCAGAGTTTTACGGAAATTAAATTTCACTCGAGCGAAGGCCTGTCGTGACACTTTTCAAGACGTTAATTTGAGGCAATTTTGCCGGACAATTTACAACAAACTACGGGACTCAGCAAAAAACAAATACCACAGCCATGTATATTAACTCTATCTTATCCGTCGAGGCGACTTTCGTGAACATCACGTTTCAATCAAGCAAACAGGAAGACTTGAACGACACCTTATCGGTTCGCTTAAGTCACACACGCGAAAACCGATCAAATTCAAGGTACATTTTTGAAAAAGTGAGGCGTTCTTAACTGATCCAACTAACATAGCTAGGAAGTAGGTGCCATAGAAAAGGTAACTACAGAAAAAAACTTTGCGGCCCGACCTTTACTAAAACTTTATAACTCCGTGAACTTACCTAATTTTCGGCAATCTCCAAGTTTTGCCGCTATTTTGAGGGACTTGTCAACATGAAGCGTAGCAGATATAAATCGAGCAGGTAGATCTAAAACAGTCAGAAATACATACGAAAGCATTCAAATGAACTTCACTTTCAATTCAAGGGGCAAAATTTGAAACTGTTCGTTAAACCTACCATTCCTACATCCCCATGCGACCATTTCTTCCAACAATTCAAACACTACAACTAGTGACCACTAGTGTTCGAGTTTCCCTTGTCGATTCCACCGTAAGAAATAATCTGTGCCACCCAAGCTTCGACTGGAATGTGAAGTACGAATCGAACAACATAACTGCGTCATCTTCGAGGCCATATCACGCTGGTATTTTGATTTTCTGATCGACAAGAACAAGAACGGTGATCAGGAGGTGATCGCCATGTTTACCTCATAAAGGTGACTGACCAGCCGCTGAGTGAAAACAGTACGCCACGGGGTGGTGTGGGTGGCAGACTTATCGTCATAAGATATTCGAATACATGCTAAAAAAGCTTTAGGACTCTCAGGCATGCTTCGTGGTACAGACAACTTTTATTTTATTCTCATAACTTTTTCCTTTAAATTAGAACTGGTATTAATAAATAGAGTTATTTAAATATTTTTAACTGAGGTACCCATATGACCTTTTTGCTTGTCCTCAGTGGTATAAAATAAGGTGTCTTTTCTTCCAGAACCTTTTATTTATGCGTTATTGCACCGAATGAACACTATACTTAGAAGGTTTGTTCTAAGTCATTTTTGCTGTTCCCAAGAATGTATGCAAAATCATAGCTTTATACAAAGCTGACTCTAAAATATGATTTTCCGTAATAGTAACTAATGTCCCAGCTAATTTATTGTTTTTATTCTCTTTATTAAGAAGGATTTGTATATAGGATTTTAAAGATTAATTTTTGTTTTTAAATTGTTATTTTTACTAATTTTTAGGAACGATCTGTAAATTTCTTTTTTTTTTCTTTTTTTTCTTTTTTTTTTTGGAATATGTACTAGGATTTTATGATTTTGTTGAGTCAATGTTATGCGCAGATGAAAATTTCTTTCCCTGGATTGATATTTGCGCAATACAAATCAATAAAATTATTATTATTATTAATTATGTCGCTTACGTAAGGTGTTAATAAAACTAGTAATGTACAATTTTTAGCGTTTTCCACTTATAAGCCTGACATACAATTGTCAAGTGAACTATGTTAGTTTCAGCTCATTTCTTGATTCGATGTGACCTTTTATCACTGAACCCTATTCTTTTCATTTGCAATTTTCCTATACTTTTTTTTTCATGCGACAACAACAAAGAGTTTTATAAGTAAACTGATTTTTTGGTTTACCACGCTTATCACATTGTATATACAAATACATGCAAAAGGCCGGCTAAATAAGCTCCTCCTCCTGCTCCTAATTTTTTGGGTTGCCTTCGCCCCATGCCTCTGCACGACTCCCATTTAAATGGGAGCTCGAACAAAGTACAGATTTCCTTAAGCATGGAAACAGTAAAATAGTTCAATTTTCCCTCCTTGACGTGGTCACACAAGCCATAAATGTCATAGACAATCGGATGCGCTAAGCCAATTTCTGTTACAACTGATTCACTTCTTCCTCGTCAATTAATTCCTCGTCAGATTTATCGTCAACCGCGGTGCTCGGAGACGAACCTACCCGTCTCCATCTCGAGGAGGACAAACGGAAGAAAAATCCTTGTATTTGGGCTTTGGTCAGCCACTCTTCCCGGGAAAACAGGCCCTCCCCGTTTTCCCCCTTCGCTTTCCTCATATCTTGCGAGACTTGCCGCAGATCCTCTTTCCTTCCAGATTGCTCACCAATTTCAAACTTGGAGGTGAGATACTGCCTTACTTTCTCTTAGAAGCGACCCATGAGACCCATGAATTCCAGTGCTCAGTGGAAGGATAATTACACCATCAAGGAGTGACCCAATGGACCTTGTAGCTGTCTATAATGGAGAGATTGTAAGTTGGCTATGAAAATTACACTTTTTTCTCTTTTACTTTGACTTTTGTGAGGTGAGGTGGTGGTGACACGCGTCACTCTTACGTAATGTTTTAACGGGAAACCAAACAGCATCATTTTATTTCCAAGTAGGTATATATTCAGCCGTTCTTAGCCACCATTTTGCGAGAACAAAGTATATGTATATATTAAGAGTGGTACAAAAAAAAAACAGTTTACTTGTAAAAACCTTTGTGTTTTTTATATCTTAACATACTTATAAAAAATTGTAGAGGGTAATTGAAAATGAAGAAAAAGAAAATGTGTCCTGCATAGCAGTCTCTCAAATTTCCTTTTAGCCGACAGGGAGTCGTGCAGAGGCATGGGGCGAAGGCAGCCCAAAAAATTAGGAGCAGGGGGAGGAGCTTCTTTAGCCGGCCTTTTGCATGTATTTGTATATACAATGTAATAAGCGTGGTACACCAAAAAATCGGTTTACTTATAAAACTCTTTGTCGTTGTCATATGAAAAAAAAAGTACAGGAAAATTGCAAATGAAAAGAATGGGGTTCTTGGGAACAGCAAAAATGACTTAGAACAAACCTTCTAAGTATAGTGTTCATTCGGTGCAATAACGCATAAATAAAAGGTTCTGGAAGAAAAGACACCTTATTTTATACCACTGAGGACAAGCAAAAAGGTCATATGGGTACCTCAGTTAAAAATATTTAAATAACTCTATTTATTAATACCAGTTCTAATTTAAAGGAAAAAGTTATGAGAATAAAATAAAAGTTGTCTGTACCACGAAGCATGCCTGAGAGTCCTAAAGCTTTTTTAGCATGTATTCGAATATCTTATGACGATAAGTCTGCCACCCACACCACCCCGTGGCGTACTGTTTTCACTCAGCGGCTGGTCAGTCACCTTTATGAGGTAAACATGGCGATCACCTCCTGATCACCGTTCTTGTTCTTGTCGATCAGAAAATCAAAATACCAGCGTGATATGGCCTCGAAGATGACGCAGTTATGTTGTTCGATTCGTACTTCACATTCCAGTCGAAGCTTGGGTGGCACAGATTATTTCTTACGGTGGAATCGACAAGGGAAACTCGAACACTAGTGGTCCGTAAAACTCTGAAAAGTAAAGAGATCCGATCAAACGGATTGTGGTTTTAGTATAGGTACATGAATGTCTTACAACACACAAGAAATGAGCTAAATCTGTGTCTCAAGGAAAATCGACCGGACCGCTCTTACAGAGACACTCTCTTAAACTTCCGAGTTTTTACAGTGCGTGACACCAAAATAGGAATGCTGTCTCGTTGAAAAAAAGTATCTCCTCTTGATTTACAGCAGTATAACCATTCCAAGTATAAGGAGATATTTTTATGCGCACGTATGCTAGTTTTCGAGTGAAAAGAAGGAGCTTTTATAGAAAAAGTGAACCCCAGATGTTTTTGTTGATTTTCGGCGGCCATATTGGTGCACCAAAACTGTGCACCAACATGGCGTCTCCATACAAAGCTCTACAAAGGTGCGTGAAACGTTTCGGCAAATAACTCAGAAACGGTGGGCCACAAAGACCTGAGACTGGGATAAATTGTTTAAAAATTAGTCCTTTATAACATTTCATTTTCTTGGCTTCTTCCATTGGGCGGTTTCCAATTTATATTTTTGTTGCGTGACAGTGAAAACGATCTATAGCCAAATTCGTTGTATCGCGCTGCGCGTTTTGCAAACTTCAAAGGAATTTTGGGTTTTTCTGTTCCGTCAATCATCTTAGCGGACCTCTTAGGAAACACATGTTTACTTGTGATTGGTGCGTTTCGATCCACGTTGTTTCCGTTTCTGTGTTTCAAGGTTTGTTGCTTGTGATCGCCCTGTTCGGGCAATAATCGACTAGTTTTCTTCGAAGATTTTTCTGATCTTTCTCATTCTTGTCTTTTGCAAGAATAAAGCAATGTCTGCCTCCTGCCCTCGACAAAAAGTCCACTCATCATCGCCATTTCCTTCGCTTTTCTTGAGCAGTCTACAGTCATTCTCAGTTTTGTTTTTGCGGGCCAAGCTGGGCGAGTGCGTTGCATTGTGATTTGCATAACTCCGCCCCCACTCAAATGATTGACGGAACAAAAAAAACCCATTCGAAGTTTGCAAACGCGCAGCGCGATACAACGAATTTGGCTATAAAACGAGTAAAACAAAACTGAATGCAGGGCTGGCACTACGGCAAAGGGCTGATTTATCATAGGCCAATATTTCGGCTAACAAAATTAGCCTTCCTCAGGGCCAGAGCTATACCGAGAGAAAACATCTTTTAACGGCTCCTAAAATTTGAATTTAAAATTCACATAAGTGGTTAATAAGTAAATGTTATATCTCTTTCTACAGTGATTTGCGTAGGGCGCTTCACACCTTTTGATCAGATTATTAGAGATTTCTCTTAAATACGAAATTGGAAGCTTATTTTAAGAGCGCCGGTCAGGAAAAATCGACCAAAATCTTAATTTCGTGGCAAGAGTTGAAAAATCAATTTCTTTCATTTTTTGTTTATAGATAGCTTTTAAGTAGACAAGAAACCTAAAGTAGATTGTTCCTGCCGAAAGCCTTTTATTTGTGAGAAAAATTAGAAGATCGGTTTTCGATGTCGGAGTCTCAGACTGCCCTAATTTTTAACCTGAAATTCGCTAACATTAACTTTCCTCGCGTTCGCAAACGAAGCCGCATGGAGAAATTTGGACTCTTTCCATGAACAGAAAAATTCTTTGTCTTCCACTAAAAGATACTTTCAGGGCAATAGCGAAGCTCGTCGTACTGAAATAATTCAAAAATGAGGGATAGGTTTTCAAGATAACAAAAACTTAAGTTCGTTACTCATTTTCGACGGCAATATTTAACATGTGGTATAACTCCAAATTCTCCTAATGCTATTTAAATCACACATTTAGACATTCATTTAAAACATACCTGAGAATTGGCTTGGGTTATGGAATGTAATCTCCGTAAGACACCATCGAAGTTCAGGAATTTTCATGGTCGGCCGGCGGTAATTGTGTAAACACTTCCAATTTCGAAACGCACAAAAGTAGATATTTACAGCCTAAAGGCTCGTTTTTTGTACTTCCTGTGGGTTTTACCGTCGCAAAATTTCTTTTTCCAATCAAAGAGTGGGGTAAAAAGGTGAAACTGGGTCAATTTTAGCCATTTTGAAACGCTGAACCCTACCAGGCGGCGACTCTGCGTGACAATCTGTTCCGTGGTTGCACGTGACATAACGTACGTTTGAAGAGACGAAGCCGTTAAAATGACAGTCACGGAATCACTGTAGTAACACAACGCAATTCTTGAAAGAGTAACATTTAAAAAGTCAAACGCGCTTTTTCTGATACTCACTTTTTATCGAAATATATGGACTTTAACAATGGTAACTCGCTAAGGATGACGGAACAAGAAGATATTTCGTCTTCTTACCTTACGATCGTGGAAACTTGGAGCCGTTAAATTAAGTTATTTTGGTCACGCTTCACTATTTTCACCGGACTTTGATGCTTTCGCTTGGAGGCTGCCTAAGGGAACCCAAGCCAAATCTCAGGTATGCTTCAGATGAATGTCTAAATGTGTGAATAAACGAGGACCGGGAAAATTTGGACCTATACCACATGAAGAAAAATGCCGTAGAAAACAACTACTAAATTTAAGTTTTTGTCACCGTAAAAACCTGTTCTTCGTTTCTGAATTATGCTAGTTCAACGAGTCTTGATATTGCTGTGAAAGTATCTTCTAGTGAAAGAAGAAGACTTGTTCTATTGATGGAAAGTGTCCAAATCTCTCCTTGGGGCTTTATTTGCGAACGCGAGGAGAGTTGATGTTAGCAAATTTCGGGTTAAAAATACGGCCATTTTGAGACTCCCACCACTAAAACTGATATTCTTACTTTTCTCGAAAATAAAAGGCTTTTTGCGAGAACAACCTACATCAGATTACTTATCTACCTAAACGCTATTTATAGACAAAAAATGAAGACAATCGATTTTTCAACTCTTGCCACTCGATGGTCGATATTTCCTGACCGTCGCTCTTAAAACTGGAAAATACGATTTTGGTGTTGTCGCGGAGTGGGGCATTTGTATCCTTTTTTTAAAGCCCCACCGTAGATTTTTTGTAGGAACAACCGGCGCCACCTTGGGGCATTTGGAGCTTTTCCAAAACAAAATGAGAAATGCCCAGCAAATGCCCGGGGGGAGGGGGGCGGGGATGGTAACGCTTGGAATTGACTGAGCCATTGAGTAACTGTTATTGGTACATCAATTTAGTATTAATCAATTTTATTATTATATATAGTTCGTAGGCTGGATCGGAGAGTAGTGTCCGCCGCCTTTTATAATCACGAAATGGAGGCTGAAATACGAGAAAGGAACATCCAATGGCAGTTCAAAGGAAACGATGATGACGCTCGAGATGAATTCATGAATTTTGTGGAAAAAAAGAGAAGAATTGAGCTTTATAACCATCCAGCAACAAACTGTTCCACAATGTGCAAAGAAAGAGGTTGTGTAAATAATTTTTTATTGAAATTTTATGGTAGTGTTACATGCAATTTCCTAAACGTGCGAAGTAACTCGTTTCAGTGATGGTTATCTAGGATACTGGGACGGTCACGAGCCAAGTACCAGGGGCAGCCAACGTCAATTTGTGGAAGCGATTTGAGATCTAGACTTTTCGGAACATTTGTTGTAAAATTTCGTGCTTGTTTGCCTCTCCCATGATTTTCGAACATCTAAAAAATGGTACAATTGTCCATTTTTAACGGATTTTTACCCTAAAAAGGTCACCTAGAATTTTCGGGAGCCTTTTCGGATCACTAGACTTTCGGCTAGGAAATTAGAACAGATGAAAAATTCAATATGCCTATATCTAACGTTAAAATACTAAAATACGTTTAACAATGTTATGCTGAAGTGGTTTTAAACTATATTCTCGTCGGATGCCCCTGAATTACCGTACTGTCCGTACTTCGGCTCATTGTGAAGGTTGTGTAGTACAATTCAGTACACATCAAGTGCAATTACACTGAGGGCAGTCTGCGATATAAGCTCACGAGGTATCAGTGAGCTATTGGATCGAAACTTGGTTCTTGTCCAGCTTGTCGCTAAACTTATTTCTTAGTTAGAGAATCACTCACGGCTTTCGCTAAATAAATATCTTTCATATTATTCTCTTAAGGTTGCGAAAACTTTGTTTCAATGGACGGCATTTGGAAACTCCGTCATAGCCACTGTTTGTACCCTGTGAGAGCAGAAGTGTCTGGCCTACCCACCATTAATTATCCAAATGTGTGCACGGAGGAACCGGTAAGCCAAACATCAGCGTTTTGTGCAGAACACAGCGAACTGGCAAGAACACAAAACGTCCCTACCAATTTAAGAGAGTTCATCCACGATTACTGTCATGTAGCAAGACGTGGAGACGGTAAGTAAAAATAGTAATCTTGTATACAGGGATGGTTTGCTAACAGTGGGATTACGATTATCTTATCCAACCGCAAATTAGATTGAATTTCATCCGATTGCTTCGAGTCGTTTTCTCCTCTCGAAATAATCGGATAAAATTCAGCACCGTAATTTTTAGGGAGTTATTATAACTCCAAAAACGGAGTAAAAATTTTAGGTACAGGATAACCCCTTTTTTGGGGTTATTTTAACTCCTAATTTAACTCCGAATTTGGGGTCATTTTTACTCCAGAAAAAGAGTTCTTTTTACTCCCAGTCTGGAGTTAAAATTACTCCGAAATGGGGTTACTTGTACTCCTTACATGGGTTGTTTTTACTCTTTTTGGAGTTAATTTAACTCTGAAAGTGGAGTAAAAATTTTAGGTACAGGATAACTCGTTTTTGGGGGTTATTTTAACTCCTCAATATCTGGGGTCACTTTTACTCCTGAAAAAGAGTTCTTTAAACTCCTTTTTGGAGTTAAAGTAACTCCACGAAAAATAACTCTACTGTAAGGAGTCAAATTAGCCCCACTAGAGGAGTTATTATAACTCCCTGAAAATTACAGTGAGGCTAAACGCGAATTCACGTAATTTTAAGGTGATTCTTAGATACCCGTATCAGGCGGATCCTTCTAACGTTTCTTTGCATATTTTCTGCATGCACAACGAATCTTTTTGAAAAGGCACTAGCGAAGAGCCTTCATTACCCGTTGATCATTACAGTTAGGTCATTAATTCTGTTACTTTAGCCAATAGTGAAACGAATGAATTTGACATAAATTTTCCCTACCTAATAGGTGAAATGGCTTAACGGTCTTTTATCCAAAAAAAAGGAAATCAAACTCTAAGGGCATCCAGATCTAGATAATTATGCTAGTGGATACCGATAAATACAAATGATTATTATCCTTATTCTAATTAACATATTCAGGTTCAGATCCAGGGGAATTAAATGTGGCAAATGCCCAAAAAGTAAATGATGCTGCTCTCAAACTGCCAATTGATGAAACACATGAAGGGTTACCTGCAGCGGTGGCTCAAGGTATAAGTTTCACTTACAAAATAAAAGTCACTTTTAAAAAATCAATATGGCAACGCTACTGTAGAAATAACAGCGCAAAAATGCTCGGGAGATAATTAAGGGGGGTGAATTAACCCGGCTTCTAGTGCTTACATTTAACCCCCCTCTCCGCTATAAGTCCAGTTACCTCCTTTAGTAGATCTACGCGCGCCGTCGGCACTGCTGTATTGTTATCATAACTAGATCTGTATGAACACTTTTTCATAGCCGTCGTTAGCGACTGCTCAAAACCAATTCAGAACATTGCCGATGAAGACTAAAGACGGAATATGAACGCTGAAACAATTTCTTTTATACCTACTTTACCTCCTTAGTTAAATTCTAAACAAGGATGCGTACACATTTTGTGACTCGCATTTCCCTCTAAACCACTCCCGGCCACACCCTAGGAGTGTCCGCAATAACAGGAGTTAACACATTGATTAATACCATCGATCCATGAAAAGTTCACTGAAAAGCTACAAGTTTATTTACTAGCGCCTTTTTCTATTAGTGAAACAAGGTATTTGGTTAGATATATACGCCAGTTCCATTTCCTGTATCCGTCCAAATGAAAACGAAACCATGGCCGTATAAGGCTTTCAAAAGAATTCTTAAACTTTAAACTTCTCCCTTCCGTTATTATTATTATTACTTTCGTGATTATGATTATTATCACTGAGATCATTATTGTTATTATTCGTCTCCTTCGTTTTTCGTTCGACCAATTGTAGTAGAATTTTAATGAAGGTTTATTGCCACATTCCTTAATAGGGACAGACAAATTTATCCGTGAAAATCAGAGGATATTGGTAGAGTGCGAAACGGAAGAAGCCCAAGAACCCGCTTGCAACAAAGACACTGGTGAGATCCAGAAAAGTATGCGCAAATGGTCACGTGGTCTACTCCATTACGTCAGAGGAGGTGGTTTCATTGAAAAGTGGTGCCCCCTTTATGTGTAAGAATAAGAGAGACATAAGAGATTTAATGCTGATATACCTTAATTAGGTGTTGTAAATGGCAGCCTGCAATCACTGGGGGTATTGCCAACCGCTTTCGTTATATCCTCGGCAAAGGAAAAGGTAAATGAAATGTTCAGTGGACAAAATACTAGGCACCACAGCCAGTTTAAAGCCAACACTAATGAATTTTTGAAGAGGGAAAACAAATGAAAATGAATTGTACATGACCATCTTCCTGGAGTTTAGAAAATACTGAGTCAGTCCTATCCTACGGAAAAGCGCATAGTCATCAACCGAAAAACAAAAATACATTTTTGACATGAAAGCAATATGCAAACCGTTACTTTTTAGTAGTAAACTTTCAATGGTAATTAAACGAGTCCAAAGTTAGTGACCTGTATTTCAAATGCTTTTCTTTAACAGTGTGTTCCAGTAAGCCCCTTTACTGTATAAATAAATGTAATGGCAACATTGTGATGACCAAAAAACTTTGCCTTTCTATATTTATTCCTTCACAGATCCGAGGGACCAGGTCAAGTCTTTCTGATTACGATTCAGTACCTTTTGCAACGGTTAAAGGACATGCCCGAAGAACAGTGGGAAGATTTCATATTAAGTTATGATAACATGTGTAACTTAGATAAATTACGTGTTGCTAAAAAACCGCTCCCTCTTCCCGAGCCTTATGACAAGATTTGGCTGAAGGTTAGAAAGATCGTCGACCGACTGCACATGCGAAATCATAAAAATCCAGAATGCCGTGTGAAGTATGGAAGTGACGACCTGAAGGAGAAATTTCCCTCTCTAAACACACCCGTCGCAGAACAGGTTTTCGTTTGGGCTTCTCGCTTTAAGCGAATCATGTGCGCCATGCCGAAACGGCGATCCTTGTTTTTTTATCACAGAATGGTAATTCGACGAAACAATTACGTAACGAACTGCTACAAAGAGAAAAGGGTACCCGAATTTCCATCGATCCATTGAGAAATATGACCACTACCCAGTTTGTGTTTACCACTGACGATAGTAAAGTACCAGTAAAACGCGCTTATTATTCTTGTTGTAACAAATATAAGCGTAACAAAGGCTCCGTTTTTTCATCAAAGCAATTGCCTTTAAAAATAGTACCCATCCTTAGCTCTTTCCACACTATCGCCAGCTGCATTTGAAACTTTTCTAAAATTGGGTACGTATTCAGAACTGATAAAATGCCACGGGCGGGTATATTCCAAACATTTTATGTCGTTTTATGGATTTTTCTTTTTACTTTTGAATTATAAAGGGCATTTGGCGAGGAAAACAAGTTTCACTCCCTGGTTGTCCTTTAGAGGCTCCCTTTAGCTACCAAAGCAAACAAGTTGTAGATTCTTCCTTTCTAACTACTTCTTGCTACTAGAACGTTAGGATGGGCAGCTGAGGTGAAGTTTTTTGGGTTTTACAACCCTCTTAGAAAGTCAAAACAGTGATAAAAAAATGCTGGTAATGGGTACAGGGGCATTTCAGTTCTCAATTAAAAATAAATTATAAAATTCAGGGCAGAAATTCTTTGCTGAGGTTATTGTTGATGTATTTTTTTTCTATGCCTTTTACAAATTAGGTATCTTTTCCACCTCCAGTCCTCTATTTCAGTCATGTATAGATGGATGCTTCCTTATGTTTTGGAAACGAACTAATGACAATACCTTGTTGATGTAAAATATTGATAAGGTTAAACCTCATTCACCTTAATAGACATGAGAAAGAATTATAAATATTCTCCGTACAACTGTCAAAATGTAAAACAGGACTCACCGGTGGTGGACTCAATGATATACAAAATACAAGGGGCAACAAAGAGCACATGAATATACTGAAAAACAGTCATTATTTGAAATATCACAGGTATTCCAAGCACCGTGATAAATATCCTTGTTGCGGAAAAACTGTTATAAGAGTTTGTATGGAGATTTCAGCAATCGTTATTTAGGGGTAAAAATAGCAATAAAGATACATCAGAATTTCTTAACATGTGTTTTTGACTAAATTATGGTATTTTCTTAGCATTTCATTTACATGAACTACAGGGTTAAGAACTACATGAAAGAAGACCAAGGTTTTTCACTGGCGAATAGAAGTCCTGGAAAAAATTCAGGCGGCTTGTACGGGATTCGAACCCTTTTGTACCGTTGTACTTATGTCCTGCCTTGTGAATATGTCCTCTGACGTAATGTGATATGCAAGCCAATCAGGTCATGCGATCTATCGTGGTAGTCGCGGCATATGACTGGAAAAGAATCTCCGTCGCAGTTTGGTCTTCGAGCAAAATTTTTATTTCTAGCGGGTCGGGGACGGTAGTAAAATTTGTTTTGTAAGGTTAAGTAAACATGGCGGCCGAAAGGCTGAGGAGGAGAGCATATTTAATGCTGTTTTGGCATTGTAAAATAAGAACTTCGAAAAAAAGAAGACCAGCTGTGCGTCGTTAAAGTTAAATTTCACGTTTTTACATGTTATGAAAATATGAAGAGCGCACTGAGCAGTTTTTCTCCGGCTCTCATTTACGTATCGATCAGCTTAATTTTAGCCAATATTCAGTTAAGATAGCTGAAACTTGTCGGAGAGGAAAAGGCAAATCGCTTTGTTTAAAATCTTTTTACCATCTACGTCCCTATACAGATCATAATCAACTCTGCATCCTATGTGAACTCGAATAAAACGCGAACGCTTACGAAAATATGTCTATGACTGATCGTTTCCGTTTCTGATTACATGCAAATCAAGCGTTCATAGACCGATCTTTTAAGCATCTTTTAAGCATGAAACGGTTGTAAAATCACTAGTTTTTCTAGAAAGGTGTCTGTGACTTTCAGTGATTGATTGCTAGGACACAGATTGAGTTATCGCAAAATGTGACTCCTTTCTTAAAGTCCACAGTTTGCGAAAACTCAACTCCTGGCCTGAAGAGCGAAGCCTGTATAAAGTCCACGATTTGGGAACCACATGTCGCGCTGTCGCAAAATACGGAATTTATTCAGGGGCACCCAACGAACGTTTTCTGTAAAATATCTGTTCGGAGAAGCAAATATTGCCTAGAATTTTCTATCACTTGGGGACGACTAAAAATTTCTAGATGATCGTTCCGTTTATGTAAAATTTTCGACGCCTATCTAACAAATTCCGTACGATTTTCTGAAGTTTAATTTTTCCCATTTTACTGCCCAGGTTAAGCTATTTTTCTTACAAAAATGGAAACCTAAAATTTTCGGATTCGAAAATGTGATGGAGAGAGGAATCACGAAAATTCTCACTTTCCTAATACGTTAAATTGCATCTAAAATTTTCGGGAAAATAATACTGAAGCCCTTGAAGATCTAAAAGTTCTCTGGGTAGCCTAAAAAGTGTTTTCAATGTATTTAGGAGGACACAGTCGTTGGGTGCCCCTGGTTACTGGAAGAACATGGAATGTTTTATCTCAAAATGTGACTCTTTAAGTTCGCCATGTTTTGCGATATTTTTTTGGGCGCAAACCTTGGTACACAGATTGAGTTAACGCAAAATACGTCACAATTGTCAGACCACATAATGCGTTAGCGTAAACGGTGACGAAAAAACGGATTTGCTTAAGTTTGCTAGTTGAGCAAATCTATTGTATGTTCTTGGTGCAAATTTTGTTCAAAAGTGAAAGTTTACTTTTCTGCAAGGGTGGCGTAAATGTGGAGTAAATATCACGTTTACACAGATTTTGTTTCACTTTCGCTCCTAATAGTAAATTTGGTGTTAAGATTCAAGTTTGCCGCCATTTTGTTCTCTGTGTAAAAATCATACGTCAAAAATGAATGTTTGCTTGATATTTTCTGGCATAGCAAAGTTACAGTGTAAATGTATGGTTACTAGAGGCGTAAATTTAAGCAAAATATGATCAAAGAACTATTTTTACGACCACTTTAACCAACGTTTGCACATTCACCAAACTTGTTATTTCATGCAAGTTTTGAATTTCCATTGCCTCGTTTCAATCACCATCACAGTCTTCTCAAAGTTTATAATATTATTTGCTGCAGCTGGTTATTTCAGGTAAGGCCACCTCCCGCTTTTTTTTTCGTTTAGCGTCGAATGCGTTCGGTCGGTCAGATTGAAAAAGAAAAACTGAAAAAAAATATCACAAGATGTCTCTGAATAGGACGCCCAGGTAGCCCAGGATGACGTTAAAAGTTAACATTAACAAAATGCACAATGTGAAAGGTTTGAACCCAGGAGTCATTTCAATAGTTGGTTGCAGAGTTTGATCGTCCGGGTGAATGTGGCCCTGAATCGCAAGATTAGCCGCCATGTTTGTTGTTTCCCAGGCTTCCACGTGACTTTGGCACATGCGCGATTTGATTTACGTTGTCACGTGCGGCTTTTGAACCAATAGAAGTGTAAAATGAACTTCCGTTGAATAGTTCAAATTCACGCGGACTTCACAAGCAGCACAGCGTCGCAAACAGAGTATTTTTGTTATTTTCGGATAATAGAAAGCCTGTCTTTCTATTAATTCCCATGTTATTTTCGAGAGAAAGTGATCCGTTGCGAAGTTCTTCACGTAAAGCATGTTTCCAAGTCATCAACTCAGCTGGCCGGATTGCAGAAAGGTATGTTCTTCTCGATCGTGGTTCGTTTACTTACTTTGGTTTTCTAATAACTTTGTGTAAGCTTAAAACTTCACAGATAAATCTTAAAATTTAAGATGCATGCACAGATATGCCATTGATTGATTCCTTTTTGTTTACTGCAGAAATAACTGTACATCTTTGTTGCGCATCGTCTTCATTAGTATAGGTAATAGCATGATTTGTAGTGATATTTGGCATAAATACGAGTGATATTTCGAAATTGTTATACGTGATTTCACGGGCCGTTAGGCGAGTGAAATTTGAGACAATTTTGAAATATCACGAGTGGTATTTATGCCAAATATCACGTACAAATCATGCTATTATTTGTTTATACTACTACCCGCAAAAGGTTTGTAATTTTCACATGTAGGTATTTCAAATTACTGCGCTTTTCACAAACATGCGAACTCTAAAGTTCAAAAGCCGCCTTCACAATTGCGTTTTTCGCTGCCGTGAATCAGAATTACGATCACAAGCAACGAACCTTGAAACACAGAAACACACAAAACGGATCGAAATCCACCAATCACAAATCACAAACCTTGACCTTTTGAATCCGTTAAAGTAAAGTTTTGTTTCCTAAGAGGTCCGTTAAGATGATTGACGGCAGCGAAAAACGCAATCGTCAGTTGGCTTTTGAACTTCAGAATTCGCATGTTTGTGAAAAGTGCAGTAAGCTGAAATACCACTGCTCTTAAAGCCAATCAAATTGCAGTAATTTCTCATGTAGTGGTATAAATGGAATAATCTTAAGTAGCCAGATCTTGAGCTGTGCAGGCAAACATTTACACCAATGCAAGTCGGTGATGTGACCTTTGCATGTCCATAATTCAGTAGTTTGGCTTGTTGTACAGTTGAGTTAATATGTTAGATCTTTTGGGTTACCGTACTTTTCAGGTGACAGCACTTGACAAAGCAGTGACCACTATAATTTATTATTGTTCTATTACATTTCAAATGACAAATGATTTTCCTTTTGAAATTTTTACAGTCGACAAAAACTCTTGTTTTACATCTATACATAATTATGGTTCAGTGATATTGTGAAATCTTAATTTTGGTTCATTTTGCGAGTGACGGCACTTGCCAGATCTTGAAGCCTAACCGTGTAGCATGAAAGTTTTGTGGAAGTTTTATTTTGCGGATTGGCGATTTTTTGTGGTTTGCGGGAACAAGTTTTTGCGGTTCGAGATGACTGAAATTTCTGGTGGGAACTAATTTTTGCGATTCTCTGTTCAAGTAGCAGAATATTTAAGTGGAAGAAACCTTAATATGGTCTTTTCAGCTTTTATTTTACGGTATGTTGAATCAAAGTTCACTCTACACTCTTTTTTTTTTTTATAAGAATATATTTTATAAGAATATCGAGGCTGAAATTTGCGATATTTTAAGAATAAAGGCGAGGCTGAGATTTTGAAAAGGATAGATATAATTTTGTGTGTTGAAACATCTGTAAATACGATACAATTTTATGTTTTTAACTTAACCGTATAAAATTATTCCTTTCTCTGAACGGCGAAACTAGCCAACAAAACGAAAAAACCTGCACTAGCTATAGCAAAATGTTCAACGCTAATGATAGTTCGATGAACGGTACATGTAATACATATGTTCAGTATTCAGCACAAAAGACATAAACTAAACCGCAAAAAAGTATTATGACAAATCCTTTCCTTTTTAAATAACAAAACCTAGCGAAAACAAAAACAGCACTAGCCTTTATTGCCTGCAGTTTGGCTCCAAAATTACTTCGACGCTATCAAAGTCATTGTAAGACAGGTAATCTGACGTTTTGTCCGCATAGTCTACTTTGTATTACTTTAACTCTCTGTTAAAATAAACAATTATTCCTGTGAACCATCCATTTTCATACAGGGCAGTGACTTTCCTTCCAACAAGTACAGAGAACCCTTGCTGGTTAACAAAGAGTTTACTGCAGTGATTATACTTAATTGTCCTTGACATAGTTGAAACAAAATCGGGTACTTTCATTTCCATCACGCTATTTCTGTGCGAAATGCTTTTTTTAAAGCCAAAACGGCCAAGTGTCGTTTGACATGACATCTTGACCTCGCTGACTGCAACGAAAAGCGATGGAGCACGTGCACAATGTAACGTAATAGCAGCAGAGTTTTTAATTTGACTGAAGGGAGTTAATTTTTGCAGCGTTTTATTTTGGGTTTTTTTTTTTGCTGCGGGAACTAATTTTTGCAGATCGAGGTCAATCCGCAAAATTCGCAAAAATTAGAACCCGCAAAATTTTCATGCTACACGGTATGTCATTCTGTGTGACCACTGTGTTATTGTTCCACATTTAAATGACAAGTGATTCTTCTTTCATAAATTGTACCATCCAAAACTCTTATAGTTTATAAATAATTGGTTCAGTGATATTGTGAGATCTTAATTTTGGCTCATTTTGCATGTGACGGCACTTGCCAGATCTTGAAGCAAAAACTGTATTATTGTTCCACATTCTAAATGACAATACCTCATTATTTATACCTTTTGTACAGCTCAATGATGTTGAGGGATCTTTGTTAGTTCATTTTGCGAGTAAATGCTTTTGCTTTATCATGCCAAATAACCCCAATTAACTAATTATTGCTCTAAGTAACATGTGGGCTTCCTTAATAACGTTTCTCAGGTTCTGACTGGTTTTACAGTTTATGTGTACAGTTCAGTCATGGCTGTGAGACACTATCAATTCTGCCCTTGAATGACAAGGGAATTAATCTATTTCAGTTTTTATTTCCGCTTAAAAAAGTCTTAATGAAACAAATGCAGATTGGACAGAAAGAGGCATTTCTGCTTTCTACTTTAACACCCGTTCCAAAAGGTATCATATATTTCATGAAAAAGGTAGTAGGAATAATATGCAGGGAGAAAGTTTTCTCACAAATATCCTCAAATTGTTCCTTTGATCAAGAGAGTGTTTTCAGCTTTTAGCATAGTGTCATTGTTCTGCAACCCAATCATTTACGCTCAGTATGAGCAGTACATGCTTGTTTACCAACTGTGGGTTACTTGTTGACTGCTAAATCATGGCTCTTCATTTTTCTTTCAGAAAAAAAAAATTAAAGGGCCAGTATGCTCTGAGGGAGTCAACTAGCATCAGTTAGTCAGACAAGGACAAGTACCTTTCATGTATGTCTGTCACATATATGTCCTCAGGGGAGTCTTTGTCTGAAACAGCTGTATCAGAATGGCATGAAGATAATTCTTCAGGTTCAGATGAGGACCTCCCAAACAGGGAGTGTAAGGCCACTTTTCTGGCAGAGCGTGGAGGTTAATGGTTTAATGGCCCGGTTGGACCGCAAAGTTTCACGGTGTCAAAGCCAATGAAGTGAAAATAATGGTAATAGAGCACACAGTGAGACCAGCATCAAACCAAGGAGCACCAGGTGATGCTCCTGAGTTTGCTCTGGCACCCACCACGTAGAAAAAGGAACTTGATCATAAGCATAACACAGATAATTTTTTGAAGAACATTCAGAAAAGGAGAAGGCATTTTAGATATGTACAAAATAATAATAACACTCAGGTTGACGTTGACGTGCATCATGATTCAGTTCCTTTTCAGTTAAGTTCCTCTAACCATATTTACTCAATAGACAATTGCACAATTTTTTGAGTTTTGATAAAGACCTACAATGTAGTAAGTCAATACCCTTTGACACCCATTGGAAGGAGCTACGTTAAAACTAGGTACAGGCTGTAAATTACCAAGTCTAAAAGTGATTTGTCACAATCCAATGAAGATATTGCCTGTGTTCAGGGGTTTCAATAAGCACCGACGGCCGACGAAACACGTCGGCTACTTTGCTCATAGAGGTCGGCTACTTTTTACAGAAAGAAGAAGCAACTTAATTTTTTTTTCCGAAAGGCCCACTGGTTTTACGTTATGCTTCAGTCATGTGAACGCTATATTTCAGTCATTTTTGCAAAAGTTTCTTACAGGTTTACGCAGAACTTGTTTACGTGCAAAAGTACGTAATTTAGTTTTCATCATTTGTTCATTGCTCGTAGGAATTGATTGTGTGACTGGTAAATTGAAAGCAACATTTTTTTGAATGAAAACACGCTCTTTTGTCCTCAAATTTAGTCCCCAGAAAGCTGAAAATCGCATTTTTAGGGCTTTGAAATTTAAAAATTTTCTGGGGCGGAGCGTGCTTAGACCCTTCCCCCCCCCCGGCTAGAAAAGGGGACCAACGGCCCCTTGTTGATACAGTCGGTTACTCTGTTCAAACCGCTGGCTACTTCAATTTTTATTGAAACCCCTGTGTGTTGCAGACACTCTAAACCTTCTGTTTAGAGCATGCCGTCTGACAATTAGGGCACAATATCATGTTTGAATCCCACAGAGTCACAAAGACATACATGTATGTCCAAGTTTTGTGATTGGCTAGTTTCTTACGCAGTTTGTGATTAGTCCAATTTGAAATAAAGTGTTGACACAAAGTCGCATAATCTCAATGACCTTTAATTTGTATGGTACGGTGGAGCCACAAACTTGCCCTTACCAGACAAATGTCTGCAAAATTTGCCATCTTTGCAGAGCTGTCTTTGTTAGTTTGCACCGAATCACTCTATAACTTGGCAACTTTACTCAATTTTAAAAACCTTCTTTCTAGTAGCCTGTAAATGCAGCTGTATTTTCAGTTGTTGTGTCTATTCACCCAACATATGTAATTGGAGAAACATCTGCATCCACTTTGCAGTGGTGACAGATCCTAGGGCTACCCTAAGCACTGCCTTAAAAAGAGCCCCTTTGGTAGAGTAATTACTGGACTCCAAATGCAGTGATCCTATTTTGTTCTTGGCATATTTTATGAGAAAAGAGAGCAGTTATGTTTTGTGCAAAAAAAGTACCGTTTGGGATAACGGTTTTTTGATAAGCATGGCTTAAATTTAATCACCTGCATGCCAATAGTAATAATAATGATGATGAATTAAAGACGTTCTACAGAACTTTCACAGTGTATAGATTGTGTTTGGATAATTTGGATATTTAATCAGCCCAATACTGCAAGCAAAACAGCTGATCATGTGAATCAGAAAAAATTTGCTCAAATTTTTAGCCCATAATTTGATTTTAGTAAAAAAAGTAGATGTAATATATTATTTATGGTGATATAATAATAGAAGAATTTCACCAAATCATATCATTTACAGTCATATAATAATAATAATAATAATAATAATAATAATAATAATAATAATAATAATACAAGTATTTAACCAAATCAGTGAATAGCAGATTTGCTTCCATAACTTGTAAAGCTTTTGGCTACCTATAAGATGAGAGTAAAATTAGGGTGTCATTTCATGCTAGTTTTAGAATTTTAGCAGCAAGTTAAGCACCCGTAAAATAAAATACATGTACGTACTAAAAAGGTGACAAAATTGACCTTATAAGTTTCTACTGCTGGGTAAAAATATATCGAAGTTGTAATGTACCCAAATCATAAAACTGCACAGAGCTTTTGCATAGTAACACATTTTATTTACAAAAAATATTTTTATATAACTGATTTGGTTAAAAATAAATCATATCTGCCCTTGGGGTCAGTGAATAGCACTAGATACACTATATATGGCGAGGTACAAATATATATTCACTGCCTATTTTGGGTAGTGGATAATATTTATCAGATGAAAATAATTATTTGAGGAATATCGCTTATCATAATAATTTGAAGTTAATTTCATTTCCTGTGGTTGATGTTCTGTCCATTAGTAACGATGTCACACCTACATTGGGGGTGATGTGTATGTGTTGTTATCTTACAACCATTTGCCAATAGTATCAATTGAATCTAGAAAGTGTATATTTGAAGTATACCACTCAAATGGAGTTACGTTTAACCTGTGCCAACCTTAGATAATTATGAACCAGATAGTGTTGACTTGTACTTTCAAACCCAATGTATGTGCTTTTTATTTAAAGGCATACATTTTGTGATACATGCAGTGCCTTGCAGAGGCCAGTGGAACTTTCTTTTAATTTAACTTACTTTTTATTGTACAGTGTATATTAAAGATAATAAAGTCATTTTATTCTTGAAATTTTGGTTGGTGTCTAAAGTGTTTTTCAGTCATTTATGGTACCAAATAAAAATAAGAAACATCTGGATAATGATCTTTTGATCAAATTTGCTATCTTGAGCGAAAGTTTAAAAAAGTGATATTTTGATCAACTTTGTTTACCTGACTAAAAGTGTGGAAAACTGCTATTATGGCAATATTTGCCATCCTGAGCAAAGATACAGAAGAACTGATATTTCATCAGCTTTGCTACAATGGGGAAAAGTATGGGAAACTACTGTTTTGATCATATCTGCCATCCTGAGCAAAGTTGAGAATAAAGTGGTATTGGGCCAAATTTGCTACCCTGAGCAAAAGAGTGGTAAACGACTATTTTGATCATATTTGCCATGCTGAGCAAAGATACGGAAGAAGTGATAATTTGACCTCATTTTACTATACTGGGCGGAACACAAATATGATGATTTTTTGCTCAGATTTACTGGGGCAAAACTGTTGAAAAATGAGTTTTGGTCACTTTTACTACGTTAAGCAAAAAGGTGGGAAATTACTACGTTGACCGCATTTGCTATAGAGAACAAAAGCGTTCAAAAATTCATCTTCGATCGCTTTTGCCCATTTGGGCAAAAACCTGACAAATGTCAGTTTTGCTACCAAGTTTGACACCCCTGTAAACGCCTTGATAAAGTAAAGGTTATCCTTATTTTTACACACGGGGCAAATTTGACGCAAATGCGGCATTTAGCACAGTTCCATTAATGCAAAATTATGGCAAATTTGATCCTACGTTATTAAGCAAAATTGAGCAAAATTAAGCAAATGTGGCATTTGCAGATGGTTTGCTCCAAATTTGCTATAGAGGTAAATCCGTTTTTTCGTCCAGTGTTATACCATGGAAGGAGTACTTTCATTGAGTGTAGATGAGGTTGATCGGCAAATCTCCCTGTTTTAAATCACAGAAGGTTTAATTTCCACTGCCATGCCATTGATGTTCTATAGTGAATAGCTAGGTGGATGAATGTCCTGTCAATCATAACTTGGAAGTGTCTACTTTCTTGAGCTAGTGTCATTCTCTGAATCCTGACTGCCAAATTGAAATTTTTGCTGGGTATATGCCGCTGGCCTTTCAGAACCCTAACCCATTATTATACTGTCTATCCTGCGGGCCCTATAGAAGCCATCTTATCCACTTTTTGACAAAGATCATTTTCGCGATCACAATATATGTACTCACTTTCTTTCTATGCATCTACCTTACAAAGTCAACTTTTCAACTGCGAATCTTCTGTTGAATTCCTACTAAAAAATGTGCGAAACCATTATAATGTTCAACCTCATTATAGTTAATCTAGATGTGAAAATGCGACCTCGTCCAGCAGCACATCCCCATCAGCAATTAAAGAAAACAAGAAAATACTATATATATGTGATGTTTCAATTCGTGGGAAAGATAATCAAAAATGATGCTATAAAACTGATCTTTTCCCCCATCGAGTTTTTCTGTTGAGGGTAGAGGGTGGCGGTACACAGGTTACTGCCAAATACAGCTAAAAACGTTGTTTTGTTGATTACTTCTGATGCACCTATGACTACAGGAAAAACTTGCGTTTCTATGGCCACATTTGTTCAAGCTTATTTTTACTACGGTGTTCTTAATTAGTTAATTCCATCTCGATGCATTGATGGAAGTATTCCAGTCAGAGGATATACCTTCGTCAACGACAATAAAAACGCTTTGTTTTTCCTTGATAACAATGTCACGTCTATTGTCAAATATTCCTCTGTCATTTCAGCACCATTAGTACCCTGCTAGCAGGGTACACCATTAGATGAGGGACCACACGAGGTTCAATCTCAACTGGTACTTAAATTTTCACATGCTTTCTTTTTGTTAACATATCTATGAGTTTTTGCCAAACATTTGATTAATTTTTGCCAAATTCACCATTTTTGGCAAAAATTTGCCTTTTTCGAAAAATCAGTAATTGTCAAGGTAGCCTTTTTTGTCATCTCATTTGAATTTTGCTCAAACCATTCATGTATTATTCCCAAATTTGCCATTTTCGCCAAAATTTGCCATCCTCGTAAAAATCTCTGATTACCAACAGGCCATTTTTCGCCATCTCATTTGGCAAGCCATTCATTACTTCTGGACAAATTCGCTATTTTCGCCAAATTTGTCATTTTTGTAAAAATCGCCAACAGTCAACATGCCTCGTTTGTCATTTCATTTAACGTTTGGTAAACCTTAAATGTATTGTTGCCAAATTTGCCATTTCTGTTATAATCGCCATTTGTCAAGATGCCCCCTTTTTCATCTCTTTTGTCAACTTTTTTAAAATTTTTGTCAAACCTTTGATAACTTCTTGAAAAAATTGTCATTTTCCTAAAAATCGCCAGCTGTCAAAATGCCACTTTTTGTCATCTCATTTGAATATTTGGCCAAACCCGTATCGCCTAAATTTGCCATTATCTTACAATTACCATTTGTGCAAGATGCCCGTTTTCGTCGTCACATTGAAATTTTGCCAAACCTTCGAAGGATTTTACCAGAAATTCGTTGATTTCGCAAAAAATGTCATTTTCGTAAAAACCCACAATTAACGACATCCTTCCTTTGTCATCTTGTTTTAATTTTTGCCAAGAATGCCTCTTTTGTGGTCTCATTGAAAATTTTTGCTAGACCTTTGATAAATCCAAACTCGCCAATTTCGCAAAATTTGTCATTTTCGTTAAACCCACAATTATGGACGTGCCTTTTTTGTCATCTTGTTTTAATTTTTGCCAAACCTATAAATTCTTGCCAAATTGGCCATTTTCCCCAAAGTTGCTAGTCTCGCTAATTATCAACAGGCAATTTTCCCAGACCTTTGATGAATCCTTGCCAAATTCGCGAATTTTGTAACATTTGTCATTTTTGTAAAACCCACAATTATCGACAGACCTGTTTCGTCATCTTGTTTAAATTTTTATCAATCCTTTTATAAATTCTTGCCAAATTTAGCATTTTTGCAAAACTCACAATTATCGACATGCCTCGTTTGTCATCTCATTTGAACTTTGACAAACCTTAAATGAATTGTTGCCCAATTTGCCATGTTTGCTATAATCGCCATTTGTCAAGATGCCCCTTTTTTCTTAGTAAATTCCTGTCAAACCTTTGATAACTTTTTGCCAAATTCGCCACCCTCGCAAAATTCGTTATTGTCCTTAAAATCGCCAGCTATCAACATGCCCCTTTTTGTCATCTCATTTGAATATTTGGCCGAACCCTTGATGAATTTTTGGCACACTCGCCATATTTATCGAAATTTGCCTTTTGTCACTCTTTTGCTACCCTGAGCAAAAGAGTGGTAAACGACTATTTTGATCATATTTGCCACACTGAGCAAAGATACGGAAGAAGTGATAATTTGACCTCATTTTACTATACTGGGCGGAACACAAATATGATGATTTTTTGCTCAGATTTACTGGGGCAAAACTGTTGAAAAATGAGTTTTGGTCACTTTTACTACGTTAAGCAAAAAGGTGGGAAATTACTACGTTGACCGCATTTGCTATAGAGAACAAAAGCGTTCAAAAATTCATCTTCGATCGCTTTTGCCCATTTGGGCAAAAACCTGACAAATGTCAGTTTTGCTACCAAGTTTGACACCCCTGTAAACGCCTTGATAAAGTAAAGGTTATCCTTATTTTTACACACGGGGCAAATTTGACGCAAATGCGGCATTTAGCACAGTTCCATTAATGCAAAATTATGGCAAATTTGATCCTACGTTATTAGGCAAAATTGAGCAAAATTAAGCAAATGTGGCATTTGCAGATGGTTTGCTCCAAATTTGCTATAGAGGTAAATCCGTTTTTTCGTCCAGTGTTATACCATGGAAGGAGTACTTTCATTGAGTGTAGATGAGGTTGATCGGCAAATCTCCCTGTTTTAAATCACAGAAGGTTTAATTTCCACTGCCATGCCATTGATGTTCTATAGTGAATAGCTAGGTGGATGAATGTCCTGTCAATCATAACTTGGAAGTGTCTACTTTCTTGAGCTAGTGTCATTCTCTGAATCCTGACTGCCAAATTGAAATTTTTGCTGGGTATATGCCGCTGGCCTTTCAGAACCCTAACCCATTATTATACTGTCTATCCTGCGGGCCCTATAGAAGCCATCTTATCCACTTTTTGACAAAGATCATTTTCGCGATCACAATATATGTACTCACTTTCTTTCTATGCATCTACCTTACAAAGTCAACTTTTCAACTGCGAATCTTCTGTTGAATTCCTACTAAAAAATGTGCGAAACCATTATAATGTTCAACCCCATTAAAGCCAATCTAGATGTGAAAATGCGACCTCGTCCAGCAGCACATCCCCATCAGCAATTAAGAAAACAAGAAAATACTATATATATGTGATGTTTCAATTCGTGGGAAAGATAATCAAAAATGATGCTATAAAACTGATCTTTTCCCCCATCGAGTTTTTCTGTTGAGGGTAGAGGGTGGCGGTACACAGGTTACTGCCAAATACAGCTAAAAACGTTGTTTTGTTGATTACTTCTGATGCACCTATGACTACAGGAAAAACTTGCGTTTCTATGGCCACATTTGTTCAAGCTTATTTTTACTACGGTGTTCTTAATTAGTTAATTCCATCTCGATGCATTGATGGAAGTATTCCAGTCAGAGGATATATCTTCGTCAACGACAATAAAAACGCTTTGTTTTTCCTTGATAACAATGTCACGTCTATTGTCAAATATTCCTCTGTCATTTCAGCACCATTAGATGAGGGACCACACGAGGTTCAATCTCAACTGGTACTTAAATTTTCACATGCTTTCTTTTTGTTAACATATCTATGAGTTTTTGCCAAACATTTGATTAACCTTTGTCAAATTCACCATTTTTGGCAAAAATTTGCCTTTTTCGCAAAATCAGTAATTGTCAAGGTAGCCTTTTTTGTCATCTCATTTGAATTTTGTTCAAACCATTCATGTATTGTTCCCAAATTTGCCATTTTCGCCAAAATTTGCCATCCTCGTAAAAATCTCTGATTACCAACAGGCCATTTTTCGCCATCTCATTTGGCAAGCCATTTATTACTTCTGGACAAATTCGCTATTTTCGCCAAATTTGTCATTTTTGTAAAAATCGCCAACAGTCAACATACCTCGTTTGTCATTTCATTTAACGTTTGGCAAACCTTAAATGTATTGTTGCCAAATTTGCCATTTCTGTTATAATCGCCATTTGTCAAGATGCCCCCTTTTTCATCTCTTTTGTCAACTTTTTTAAAATTTTTGTCAAACCTTTGATAACTTCTTGAAAAAATTGTCATTTTCCTAAAAATCGCCAGCTGTCAAAATGCCACTTTTTGTCATCTCATTTGAATATTTGGCCAAACCCGTATCGCCTAAATTTGCCATTATCTTACAATTACCATTTGTGCAAGATGCCCGTTTTCGTCGTCACATTGAAATTTTGCCAAACCTTCGAAGGATTTTACCAGAAATTCGTTGATTTCGCAAAAAATGTCATTTTCGTAAAAACCCACAATTAACGACATCCTTCCTTTGTCATCTTGTTTTAATTTTTGCCAAGAATGCCTCTTTTGTGGTCTCATTGAAAATTTTTGCTAGACCTTTGATAAATCCAAACTCGCCAATTTCGCAAAATTTGTCATTTTCGTTAAACCCACAATTATGGACGTGCCTTTTTTGTCATCTTGTTTTAATTTTTGCCAAACCTATAAATTCTTGCCAAATTGGCCATTTTCCCCAAAGTTGCTAGTCTCGCTAATTATCAACAGGCAATTTTCCCAGACCTTTGATGAATCCTTGCCAAATTCGCGAATTTTGTAACATTTGTCATTTTTGTAAAACCCACAATTATCGACAGACCTGTTTCGTCATCTTGTTTAAATTTTTATCAATCCTTTTATAAATTCTTGCCAAATTTAGCATTTTTGCAAAACTCACAATTATCGACATGCCTCGTTTGTCATCTCATTTGAACTTTGACAAACCTTAAATGAATTGTTGCCCAATTTGCCATGTTTGTTATAATCGCCATTTGTCAAGATGCCCCTTTTTTCTTAGTAAATTCCTGTCAAACCTTTGATAACTTTTTGCCAAATTCGCCACCCTCGCAAAATTCGTTATTGTCCTTAAAATCGCCAGCTATCAACATGCCCCTTTTTGTCATCTCATTTGAATATTTGGCCGAACCCTTGATGAATTTTTGGCACACTCGCCATATTTATCGAAATTTGCCTTTTGTCACTCTTTTGCTACCCTGAGCAAAAGAGTGGTAAACGACTATTTTGATCATATTTGCCACACTGAGCAAAGATACGGAAGAAGTGATAATTTGACCTCATTTTACTACACGGAGCGAAACACAAATATGATGATTTTTTTGCTCAGATTTACTATCCTGGGGAAAACTGTTGAAAAATGAGTTTTGCTCACTTTTACTACGTTAAGCAAAAAGGTGGGAAATTACTACTTGACCGCATTTGCTATAGAGAGTAAAAGCGTTCAAAAATTCATCTTCGATCGCTTTTGCTCATTTGGGCAAAACCTGACAAATGTTAGTTTTGCTATCAAATTCGCCATGTTCGCAAAATTTGTCATTGTCCTTAAAATGGCCACGCCAGATCATGGATGGATTCTTGCTCGATCAATTCCCCATTTTCTCAAATTTGCCATTTTTGCGAAAATCGTCAACGGTCAATATGCCTGTTTTGTTATCTCATTGTGTCAATCCTTGCCAAATTCACCGGTTTCGCAAAATATGTCATTTTCGTAAAGCCCACAATTATCGACATGCCTCTTTTGTCATCTTGTTTTAATTTTTGCCAAACCGGAAATAATTTTTTTCCAAATTTGTCATTTTCGTAAAATCGCCATATGTCAAGATGCCCCTTTTTGTTATCTCATTTGCTTTTGGCCAAACCCTTGAGCTCTCCATTTTTGCCGATTTTTGCCTTTTTGGCCTAAATTTTACCATTTTCTTATAATCGCCATTTGTCAAGATTCCCCTCTTTGTCACCTCATTTGAGGTTTTGACAAACCTTTGATGGATTCTTGCCCAATCCTCCATGTTCTCAATTTGCCAATTTCGTGAAATCGTCAACTGTCAATATTGCTGGTTTGTACTTGACGTCACGGCGGCCATGTTGGTGGTCAAGAACAAAAGCATTTCTCTCCTCTGGGAACCAACTCTATTTTCATGTTAATTCTTTGAGAAAAATTATATTGTATTGACTCCCATCATGGCCGCCTTGTCTCGTGGTTGCAAACCAAGAATGCCTCTTTTGTGGTCTCATTTAAAATTTTTGCCAGACCTTTGATAAATCCAAATTCGCCAATTTCGCAAAATTTGTCATTTTCGTAAAACCCACAATTATCGACATGCCTTTTTGGTCATCGTGTTTTAATTTTTGCCAAACCTATAAATTCTTGTCAAATTTGTAATTTTCGTAAAATCGCCATTGGTCAAGATGCACCTTTTTGTCATCTTATTTGAATATTTGGCAGAAGCCTTGATGACTTTCTCGCATACTCGCCATTTTTGCCGAAATTTCCCTTTTTCGCCCCAAATTTGCCATTTTCTTATAATCGCCATTTCCCTCTTTGTCACCTCATTTGAGGTTTTGCAAAACCTTTGATGGGTTCTTGCCATTTTCTCCAATTTGCCAGCAGCCAAGAGGCCGTAAATTTTTTGCCAGACCTTTGATGAATCCTTGCCAAATTCGCCAATTTCGCAAAATATGTCATTTTCGTAAGACCCACCATTATCGACATGCCTCTTTTTTCATCACGTTTTAATTAGGGCTAGGGTTTTAAATATTTTATAAACTCTTGTCAAATTTGCCCTTTTCGTAAACAGTAGAAAAGTGAAAAAGCTAAAAGGGAGAATTCGCCATTTTCACACCTTCCATAATAGACCTTGTTTTGCATAAGCAGTCTTTAATTTCTCTTGGGACGACTGTAATACACAGGGGAAAGAAAGTGCAACGGTTATGGAAAAGTATTGGGGGCAAACAAGGCGTGTTATGGGAGATGTGGAAATGGCGGATGAAGAGTAAAAAATCGCGTTTCGTGCTATACGCCACTTCCACATATCCCATAATGCACCATATTTGTCCCCCAAAATTTTGCATAAGCACTTTTTTCAATTTGTCTTGGGACGGCTGTAATACCCAGGAGAAAAGAAAAACAAAGGTTATGCAAATTTTTTTCGGGGCAAGTAAGGGGCATTATGGGAAATTTGGAAGTGGCGTATATTACATTTTTTTTGCTTTCGTCTTCATGACTATGCACGATTCCCATAGTGTGTGCCTTCCCTTCTTTGAGATTCTTCCCAAAGAGAGGTCAATTCGGTCCTTACTATACTACTTAAATAAAGAGGCACAGCTTTTGATGCACTTTGTACATGGACAACGGATTACCCCAATGATTCAAACGCTAGGGCCGTTTATTCCTGGTATAAACTGGGAAAGTCAATATTTAGGTCAGGTCACGTCACGATACATATTACCGGTAAGCCATTTAACGCCTCGTTTATATGTAGAAACGTTGTTCGGGGTATAAGGGTTTAGCCGCCCTGGGCGCCAACGTTTGATACATTTACCCTCGTCTAGAAGGGTGCCGCGCCTAGACCGATCACCCTTTCAATGGAAGGGGGCCAACGTTTCTCCACACAAACACTTTGAAAGCATGCGCGCTCGCTGTTTTAGACAATCAGAGCCTGCGCGCGCGCTGTTAGCTTTGGCAAAGGGGTCAGTTTTATTCTCATAAAATTGATTGCTAAAGGAAGAAAGACCCTTTTTCCCGGGACAATTTTTCTTCATATAAATGTGGCCTATAAAGCCAGTGCTACCTTAGCTTCCCCACCAACGTACAGCCTGTGGTCAAGCAGGGTACGAGGGCACGCAGGGGGACCTATTTAAGGGTGGATGAACTTGTTAGAATACAATGGCCATCCCCACAGGCACTGTCAAACCCCCAGTTATAGATGAATATAAAAGCAACTAGTTAACCCATACAAAACTGACTCTGGGTCAGTTTATACATCAGTGAAATAACTGCATGCTTTTAACCCTTCCATAGGCTTAATATAAAATCGTTCCTTTCTCATGCATGTCTTGATACCCCTGTACTCTGAGAGAAAAGGAAGTGCAACAGAGATAACATTCCCCACAGGTTAGCATCTCAAAGCAAACATTCAGATACTGTAAGTATGAGAGGAGGACAATTGATTCAGGAAAAGGTGAAGATCTGTTCATTCAAAGAATGCTATTCTCTTGTAAATTTTCAGTTTATAGCTGAAAAAAAAAATCCATGTGATATGCCATTTTCCCAGTAAGTTAAAACATTATGTTTGGTATGTGATTTCACCAGCCTTTGTGATGGAGATACGTAGAAATAATAGCAACACATGCACAACTGCTGAAGAGACGTTATACAAAAAATACCAATTTATAAAATACAATCGGACCATACTTATGAGTACTTAATTTTGCACGTTTCTTTTAGTTGCTTTATACCATGCACTGAAGACGAGGGAGAACCCCGCCTAAGATCTAAATTGAAGGAATCCATCCCAAGTACATAATGATAATAATAGTTAATGCTTACAGTGTATTGGCTGGGCTGTCATTAGGAGCCGGGGGGCTGGGGATCTCCTCCGGCTACTATGAATGTGGTCCCCAGCTACTTTCATACGAAAATAGCAGAAAAATAGAATCAAAAGAAATCCCTAGCCGTTTGATCCCCGCCTGCTTGTGTGATATTTAACCGGCAACTTGAAATCTTAGCGACAACCCTGGAACTATTAGGTAACCTTAAACCTAGTTATCTATTTTACTTGGGCTTGGGTAACATTCCTATTGAATGAAATTAAGGTAAGAACTTAAAAAACTCACTTAAGTCCAGGTTTCCACGTAGAAGCTATCATAAATCATTCTATGACACTCCAATATCCTTTATATCCTAGACGCTATGATAAACCATAATAGGAAAATTTTTTATGGTTGACATTTATGGGTAGGATACAAATTTCAGAGTGAAGTATCAGCAAAATATCTCAACAAAGTCAAAATTGCTAGCAAATAAAAAAGGAAAGCACCTAGCATTTGACTTCTGAATTAGTACCATTTCATGTAAAATCTCTCCTAGGATTAAAGGTTATGAGAGCAAATATCCCAGCCATATGAATTATTTCCTTAAGTTTGTTTATTTTTGACACTTGATTTAATAATGAATGATAAATGACAGAAATTTGAGAAATCACGCCCATAAATTTATTTTTCAGGAAAAATGCCATCTTGAATTTGGAGCAATTTAATAAAAGCTGGTTGCAATGTTATCGCGTATCTTTGAAAATTACCTGACTCTTATGAGGAACCCAACATTTAATCAAAAGATACAATTTTCCTTTTGACTGCCTACCATCGTATACAACATTTACAGATCTTTATGATTTGATCCCTACCCTTATCCGCTCTTTCCTAATGTTAATATCAATACTACAAAACGTTCATTTACTGAACCAAATATCATGACGCAATTGTTTTCCTTTTCTAGTTCCTTAATTTGTGAAAATATTGTTCTGTGACAGGGTTCTGTCCATGGAAAACCTGACCTCCCTTCTGAACAGAGCATCTTTAGGTACAAAATCTGCAAAGATAATGGATCAACATTAGGACCTGTTGATACTTCATTTGGCAGGTATTAAGTATGGGGTTGGTGGGCTGAAGCATTTGAGAATGGGGTAAAAAAGTGACTTATCCACCTGTGGCTGAAAATTCCCACCTCTAGACCCACCCCTAAATGTAGTAAACATGGAACCTGCATTTTGAGTTTGATAAAATCAAAATACCCAGCCTCTTACCTCCCTTCCCCATAACATAACTGATAATGATAAGTTCCATGTGAAACCAACTCTTGTACATTGTAAGTGAACACCTCCCATAATTGACTAGGGATCCAAAAACATCAAACTTTTACCAGTCATAGACCTATAAAAAGAACTTCCTGTAGGGTACTGTCTCTTGTAATATCCTACACTACTCTTGCAGTATGGAAAATGTTTTTCTAACATAGCAGCTGTGAATTCAATATAATAGAGCAGAACTTGTTTGCCTATCAAGAAACCTCTTACATTCATCTGAACTTGAGTTCCTTTAAGAGAACAGAAGATTAAAAAAAAGCAGTGGTCATCTTTCTGCCATTTAGCCCAGCCAAGGGTTAAATTGTTCGCTAAACTGGAATATGTTTTCTTGCAAAATAAGATCGAGTCTATAATAAAGAGGTTTATTAATAAGGTGAGGTAGAAAACGTAGGCAGGAAAGTCTTGAACACGTAAGCAGGTAAGAAATGTCTGACACACTTCCACTTCAACTTTAACCAATTGCTGCTGAGGTAAAGTCACTATATGAGGAAACTGAGACTACTCAATTGGTCCCGAGAAGAAACCACATTCTTTGATGATACAGCAGGGTACTAAGGTTACAACCTTGCTCCTGTTATTTCATTATTGTGCTAAACTACTTTCTGCATCTGTTCCTCGACAGACTAAATAAGTGAGGTCTACCGAATCAGCGTAGTCAGAGCAGAAGACAACCTACTGTATGTGAGATCTTACCAAGCTTGAATTCACAGACGACCTAGCACATGTGGCAGGACCAGAAGAGGTTAGTAGAACTTGCTGTCCACACATTAATTTCATTAGGTGCTGCTACTTATCATTGGGCTGGTGGACACTGATGAAAAGGCTAACCGTGACCACAACCAAAATCTGACGAACCTCCTCAATCGTTGCAGAGCAACAAATATCAAGCTGAACAAGGAGAAGTTCCATTTAAAGTGCAGTGACGTGTCATTTATCGGGGATGTAATGACAAGGAATGGGCTTAAAGAAGATCCTAAAAAAGTCAAAGCAATAATTAAGATGGAGCAACCGGCAGAGATTCATTGGGCTTGTGAAGTATCTGTCTAAGTTCCTACAAGACCTATCAGAACTGTGTGAGCCACTGAGCCGTCTAACAGACAAGAAAGCTGAATGGAATTGGACTCACAAACAGAAAGATGCCTTTGACAAGATAAAAGATGCTGTCTCCAAAGTGCCCGTGCTCAAGTACTTCAGTGAGAGTGACCCAACCGAAGGCTTTGTACTAATGTACTGATCTTGATACATGCCCAAACCACTTTAACTTGCGTTTCTTTACAGTGGTTAAGATATCATCATAGGGCCCAATGGCTTGCCTGATTCTTTCTCTGACTGCATCGTTAGTGACGTAATCTCTGTATGAGATGCCAAGCAGTTTCCGAAAGCATCTCAACTCAGTGGCCTGCAATTTCTTCAGGATGTCCACTGTCAATGTCCAGGTTTCGCAGGCATACAATAGTACAGAGATAACTAGGGAGCGCATTAGTCTGATCTTTGAGCTTAGACAGATATACTTATCACTCCAGATGGTCTTCGGCCTCGCTAGTGCTGCTGTTGTCTGTGCAATTCTGGACAGTACTTCAGGCTTGGAACCCTGATCTGTGACGATTGCGCACAGATATTTGAAGCTGTCAACCTCGTCCAGATGAGTTTGTCCTTATTAAGCGTTTGAGACTGCTATTGTTACACTAATCATAAAATTGTGCAGAGTCTCTAAGAGTTTTGATGTTGTTGAGAATTTAATGACAGCAAGTGTCCTCTGTGAAAAGTCAGTCTCCAGAAAAAATGCATAATTTTTTTCCTGGTAGACCTTCTTTGTTGTATGTGATCAGATGGAAATTTTGAACAACTTCTAAATACTTCTTGCACACAATCAACAGCCACCAAGATGTTTCATTAGGCTGGCACAAGATTTTGAGTGACAAATCATCTTACCATAACTTTATCTAGTAGTTACTATTCTTTGCTAATGCATTTTTCATGCACACCATAAAACAGGGCTCGAATTTAATTTTTGGATCACTAACCCTTCGGGTTAGTAGACATGTTTTTTACTAACCAAATTATAAAGTTTGGTATCCAAGCTCACAACTAAAAAATCTTGACAATCTTGAAATCTCAAATATTGAACATTTTGTCAATAACCACTAGAACAAATTAAAAAGTAGTCGAAATTGCATGGTGACCTTAGTCTCGTCGAACTGAAGCCACCCAAATGTTTTCTTCCACTCCTGTTGAAATGATC
>NC_133206.1:165000-210000 GCF_958299795.1 Porites lutea
TTGTTACGGTCATTTTTTACATGCCCGGTTAGGTAAGTTAACTTACCATTTGCAGCAAAATCAAAAAAGCTCACAACTTCAAGATCTATAAAAACAGCTAGCCTAGCTTAGCTTGAGCTCATCTGTACCATGACTCTAATCCTTTATATAAAAAAGCCTTTTGAAAGAACTGCAAATAACGGGCGCGATCCATTAAACCAAAACTTCCGGAAATTTCGGTCCAAAACTCAATGGATCGGTTCGGTCCAACCGGAAAAGTTTCAAAAAAACAGGTCCACCTTTTGAGATGGACCACTTTTCCCGGTCGGACCGGTTGGAATTTTGGTTGAATGGATCGCGCCCGTTGAACACCTTACCTCAGAAGCTCAAAAATCATTGCATCACTTCGAATCTTCTTCTGGATCATTCTTCTTGCTTCTGTCCTTCTTCGAACTCTTTATTTGGGCACTTGTGCTTTCATCCTTGTCCCAGGCTTTCTAGCCCTCCAACATATGAACATATGGGTTGACCGAGGAAAGTTTCGAACATACTTCAAACTTCTGTAAAATTCTCCAAAAACCCATCGGGGAAAACGCTCCAAAACTGCTTCATACACATGAGATGAGGCCCAATTTTAGCGGTTCTCATACATTCTCTCTAACGGCTGCTCGTTAGGGCCAGATTTTGGCCATAACGCTGATTGGCTGTTATAACAATGCCACAAGATCTGATTGGCTGTCGGAAACGCCGGAAGTTGAAAGCGCTTCTTCCTCGCGTGGTTGTTTTCGTGAATGATCCGCCGTCGGCGGAGATGAAGGTCGATTTTGCTGTCTTTTTTATTGTTTTATGGTCTTATGGTAGGAAAATATGCCTTAATATGCACCATGGAAATTCAGAAAATTCATATGGTTGTTCATATTCTCGCTGGATTTGCTTTATTTACTGAACTAATGTGAGTGTATCGCGGAGTTGAATCCCTCTGCAAGTTGTTGACCGCTAACAAGGTGCTTTTTGATTTACCAACAAAAATACTGTCCATCTTAAAAGTGGTTTCAGTTGAAAGTTTAGCCGGGAATGACTTTTCTGAACGGGGTACGCAAGCGGAGGCTCATTGCGAAAGAAACCTCAATCGCCCCCTATTAGACGAAAAACATCGCATCGCTGTTCAAGGAATTTTTGCAGGCATTATCATAAAAGCTGGTGGCGCTAGTGTTACGGTAACAGACTTGTTTTTTGCCTTCGCTTTTTGTGAAAAACAAACCAGGAAAACTGGTGTCCTCGCTCGTTTAGCTTTTTGCTGATTGTTAATTTAGCGAGCCAAGTTTTTAGACCTGCAACAATACAACTAAGGAGAACTACAAAGTGTGTTTGTAATATTGTTTTTCGTTTTGTTTATAGGTCAGTTGAGCATGCAGTTTTAGAAGTGTCCGTTCGTTTTTCCAAAGTGGCAGATAATATTTAACTGGATTTAAAAAAAAAAATGTTTTTTTTAGACGTTTGTTTCTCTAGTAAATTCGCAAATTGCAAGTGTACGCACGGGAGTAAATCAGCTACATTAAATGCACTTGAGAACTCGTTTGGTTTGTTCTGAGATAATTTATATATCCTTTGAAAAAGTTGGCGATATATTTCTCCAAGATCTTTAAAGATTTATGTACTGACAATCGGGGAAAATGTCCGAGGAAAATATTAAGGCAACAGACAAATAGATATTTCAGTATTTTTAATTCGAGCGCTCCCATCCAAAACATAAAACTAAAACATCGTGTCGCCGTCTTTTCGAAAACTTTTTACCTTCTACGCTAACAGAAATAACCTCCGAGATCTCCTTTACATGTAATGTCGCAAGAAGTTAAATGTGATTGCGCTGACCGTTTTATTTTTAGTTGAAAAAATTAAAAGATAAAAGCTATTTGTCAAGACAGCGAGTCTGCATTTTTCCCACGTATGAAAAATTTGCATACTAAAAAAACAAGGAACGGAAGTAGTTTTGGTTGGCTGATTCGGCAAATGTCAATCAATCAAAAAAGTGGCTGAAGACGTTTCGTAGAAGGTTTGTATAAGGCTCTATGTTCGTTTCGCCTTGTGCGCGGGTTCAAAGCGAAAGGAAAATAGAGCCTGATCTCAGGCTAAGGAAAACGAAACGAACAAAAGTCATACTACAGCCCTCCCCTAGCTGGGAAGTCACATGAAGAAGACACGATCACAACGCACTTTGGAAGAAATAAAAAGCCATTCTGTTGGTTGATACGTGAGAGGACCAAACTGCAACGGAGGACACAACTGCAACGCTACACCCTTTGACCTCTACGATACCGGTGAAGCGCTCTACCAGTTGAGCCAACGAGCCAACTGGGAGCAGATCATTGAATTGGTTCAGTTCTGATATATGATTTTCATATATTCATGACTTCATCATCCATTCATCCTTTCACGGAATAATACAAACCCATTCAACGACTCATATTCTAATACTCTTTTGACGTTGGCTGTCATAAACTTTAATATGGTAGACCAATAGGGGTAAAATAATCGTCCACAAATTAACATCTGGAACCCCATGACTATTCTCAATTAAGTAAGCATAATGTTCAACCTTCCAGCTGGTTGTTTATGGAAAAAATTACATTGAACGAAATACCACTCACTCTACAGCGAGCAAAAGTAGTGATCCTCACCGATGTTGCTTATCTTGAAAGAAGTAGTGTTTTTTTCAAGCATGTTCTCCTACTATAGTCATAAACTGTGTTTAGCTTTTTTTTTGTCGTGATTCGTGAAAAAAAGAGCAGCCATCATTTTTCGAATTAATTTTTCCCGCTTTCGATCCACGTGAACTACCGTTGTGTTACGACATGTGAAAAAGCTGTACCAGGATTGACGTAAATTCGCCGCTCATTTTCGTATTATTGGGCACGAAATGCAAGGTTTTTGTATAAGATTCACTGAGTCTGTTGTTTTGGAATCGAGAGTCCGTGGTTTGTGAACCATTTGTTTTGCCAAACGGAATTTCGGAGCAAGCGTAAGGAACTACGACAGCTAGTGCGGGTCTTGAATTGCTCCAGCGAGCGGAATATTATAAAACTTTCGTCAAATGTCAATTCTTCTTCAAAATCATACGTCCTTGGTCGGAGCACCGCACAATTCAATTGCAGCTAGTAACCACGCATGCCAACCAAATAGGAATGTCCAAGAATTGTTTTCTTTGCAGTCGCCTAATGATTTATCCTGATGACACCTGACGAGAGTGATTGAAATCATGTTAGAAGAGCAGCGTAACTATATAGCGCCTGAACTTACAAAAATATTTGTAAGATGGAGACACTTTTAGTGAAGTTACTGGACAGATAAGGCGAGGGTCCCTTAAATGTAACGAATGCGTATTTAACTAATAACCTTTTAAATTTGGGGTCTTAAAAATATTACAAGTCGCTTGACGCAATACCGGATCGCAATTGTCATACAAGTTCATTCAGTCCACGTGTAAATAATTTCGCGCAGTTGGCTTGGCTAAACTTAACAATACTCGGCCACTTATTTCCATCCTGTTGGATAACCGAAAAAATATTGTGTTCACCCATCGTTCAACGGGGTTTGCCTTTAAAACGGAAAGAGCAATTACACGCACGCAAAGCGGTGTGAAATGTTTTTCTTGTTTACGAATGGAAACGACTTACTAGTATGGACACATCGAAAAACCGGCAGACTTCATGACTTAACTGTTAGGAGCAGTGTACCGTTAAGTACGTTAGCCACACAATAAACTAACCTTGCAACAGGGTGAAAAGTCTTAATGTTTATCGAGAAACGATGAAGACATCTTATGATCAGCTACCTCTCCGAATACTTGGGTCCAGACGCCTTTCATTTGTGAGAGTGTCAAGTTGTAAGGGTGTAAGGGCCCTTACAAGAGCCCTTACACTGAGAGCCCGTTCGTAATTCGTGACTCATTTGCTCTAGAATGGAAATCTTCGCAAAGATAACATCAAGACAGATGGGCTCCTGATCAAGAACATTTCTTACTTACCATGATTTTAGCACTGGCTTTCGTGAAAGAGTGTTTTAAACTATTTTGCAGGTTGCCGTCCGTGACAACAGCGTGAATCTGGAACATTTATAGTGCTTCAAAAATTTGCGGCAGTCATTATGATTGTCCATTGACAAACTGCATTGAGTACTTTAGACAATAAATCGTGAAAATGTTTTAAAAAACCATTTTTATGCGTTTAAAAAAGTTTTAATCGGAATTATTCAGCTTTCTAATCATCTAGTGAGGTTTTAGGACAATAAAGTACAAGATTAAGAACTCAATCTCTTATCTGTCCACCTTCTTAAACGGTATCCAGTTTGCAATTGAATTTGACTGAAAATCTCAAGTTGGATTCTAGCCTGTATATCAAGCGCTTATGACTAGCGAGGCAACAACGCGGCATTCGCGCGAAACGCGAGGAGAACGAGGAATTCACGCGAAGCGCGAGACGAGCGAGAGGCGCGATGCGAGGGGAGGAAAAAAAACAAACATATTTGGCAACACCTTTGTTAAACCTTTGACTTAAATCTCACACGCATTTGACGACAACTTTGTCACACGTTTGACCTGAGGCTCAGACATTTTTGACGACACTTTTCACAAGCCTTTGACTTTAATCACAGACATAACTTTGCCGCGCTTTTGTCACACCTTTGGCCTGAATCTCAGACATATTTGACGACGCCTTTGATAGGGGTACAAATGCTAATGAAATATACCTTTGACGCGCGTCAAAGGTAGGGGTTAAAGGCGTGACAAAAACGGCCTTTATCGCCTGAAGACGCGCCTTTGACCGCGGGCAAATGTAAACATTTGTCGCGCGTCAAAGTTGTACAAAGGTGTGCAAAGGTGGCCTTTATCGCGCGTTTGACTTCACCTTTGACGTTCGGTAAATCCGTTTTTTCGTCCCGTGTGTTCTGTAAATGTGTGCGCTGACGGTACAGTTTTATATCTTGCTGGTCCAACTGTACACAATTTAATTTTTTACGTTAACCAAGATCTTAAGTGTTTATCTGAATGGCTAGAAGACAATAATCTTGTTCTAAATGTTTCAAAAACTAAGTGTGTACTATTTACATCTCAAAGGCATAAAGAGCGCGATTGCATTTTAAATCTTAATCTTCTCGGAAAGTCCATATCTTGCGAAACTACTTTTAAATACCCAGGCGTGGTGTTTGACAACTTTATGACTTGGAAGGCTCACGCGGACTATGAGTGTAAAAAGGTGGGGTCAAAAGTTAGTATCCTGGGCCGTGTTAGAAGTTTCGTCACAAAAGAGGCAGCAACACCTGTTCACAACGCTTTAATTCTTCCATTATTTGATTACTGTGACATTGCCTGGAGTAACCTTCTACAGCAAGATATAGATCGACTATAGCGCCTACAGAATAGATCTGCACGGATTATCACACGTTGCTCTCGCTCATCTGAAGCAATAGAGCAGCTGCACTGGCCGACTCTTTCCAGCAGACGCTCTTACCACAAGGCTGAACTCGTTTTTCTCTGTCTTCACTCATTAGTTCTTAGTTATTTTTCATTATATTTTACTAGATTTTCGAACATTCACAATTATTCCGCAAGGCAAAGTATGAGGCTATCCCTACCAAACGTTAAACAAAATTTTGGGAAAAGGACCTTTCTTCTTACTGGCGCAAAAATTTTTAACAAACTCCCTTTAAACATTGTGAAGAGTGAAAGCATTCAAACGTTCTGACGCCGAGCAAGAGATTTCTTTTTACCATAACTTTGATATTTTATTCCTATTTTAGGCTTTAAATGTGATTTTGCATTATATTTTTAGTCTTTTTAATGTAGTTCTTAAATTCTAGTATTGTATTTTTATTAGGCTTTTTAAATGTAGTAGTTATGAAAATTCTTGATGTAAATTAATTTTTTGAGATACAGGTGCCCTATGGAGACCAGCCTTAGAGCTGAATGGGCTACCCTGTGTAAATAAAGTTCTACTTTACTTAATTACGGTAGTGGATATAATTTGTTTAAGTCGTTGTTGTATTTTGTTGCTGTTAGTAGTAGTTGAGTCTTCTGGATCAACATAATAGTTGAGTCTTCGGGATCAACATCTCGTTATCACGTCATTTTTCCTTTGCTTTTAGAATCAACTCACTCAGCAGCGAAATCAAGGAGCAACGACTACTTTTAGAGAAATTGCATCAAGCAATAATATCCAAGAATGATATCAGCACACGTTTGACCGATGACTGATTTACTCAACAGTGCCAACTATGGATCTGCACAGTTTTAAGTTATAACCAAAGAAGAAAAATAGGATGATGTTTTTTTTTTGCCTGCGAGTATTCGTTCTTTTCACTTCGTCTACAGATAAGTTACCCTGGGTTGTCAGAGACGTTTTTCTCCTTACCTAATTCTTCACGGCGAAGCCGCGATAGCGACCTATGTAGGCAGTGTAGGCGGTTTCCGTTTTCGATCAAGTTTTTTCCCCGCGGCTTCGGGCAAAGATCTCTCCGCCGGCGGCTGATACTGAAGCATGCCGCTGCATGGGAGGAAAACCTCTCACCCAGGGAACAGATAGCGGGTGTGCAGGTCTCGTGAGTTGATTCAGAATCAGTAACAACAAATTTATAGAACGCGAACAAAATCTACGCTTTGACTTTAACTGTCGAACATTGTTTTAAAGAACCGAGTTGATATGCCTGCTCACATACCCAAGTGACTTTAAGAATTAAAAACAGAGATGCGATGGACATTTTTCGCAAAAAATCGCCGCTGCACAGGTGTACAAGTACGCGTGCTGTCCTACAATTATGGATAACTGTTCTTGCGCCGAATAGTACCAAGAGATTTTGAATGACGGTATGACGACTCGCCTTGTCAATGACATTCGACTTTCTGGAAATAGAGCTGTGGTAAAATGGTGTTTACTGTTCGGTAAAATGCAAGCATTTTAATAAAACCCGAAGTTTTGGGAAACCATGCAAATCTTTCTTCTGTAAGCTTGTGCTTTGGAGTTTTTTTGTGTGTCACTGAGGCCCTCTCTGCACGAATCCCGATATTTTTGAAAACGGAGATTTTTTTACTCCGTTTTCGAAAAAAAAGGCGGTATCGATACGTATCGTATTTGCATAGTTTTTTCCCATCCAAATAAAGAGGCTAAAACGGTGGAAATACGATAGCATCCTTTAAAGAGCATGAGTAGTGCTAGTAATAGCGCAGCTCCGCGCGCGAGCGTAGCACCACAGCTAAAATAATTTGGTAATCTATCCATCTGAGAAAATTTGGTTATGACGTCAGCGTACGACCTCCCGTCCGAACAGACGCTGGGGGAGGGGGAAGGAAGTCAGACGTCAGCCCGTCGGGGGAGGAGTATGTTATAGCTGAGGTGAAATTTTGCATTTCAAGCAACTTGCTCGTTTCGGCAGTAATATATCACATGTCCGGCCGGACTTTTAAAGAGTGAAAAAACAAAAAAAACGGTCTTTCTTTCCACTAAATTTTAGTATCTACATTAACTTAGATAAAGAAAAAACAGAGTGAACAGAAACACAAACATTTCCACCATAAAACGTGTAAGTAGGAAGTTAAATGAAGTTTCACGTTTTAGTCGTGCAAAACAACGGCAAGGAAATGTACAAAAAAGTGTGCTGCACGTGCAAAGTTGTTTTTTGCTAATTAGATCTATTGTTGTTGTTTTTTACCGTTCTCGTTGTTTTCACCTTGTCTTAAGTATTACTCGATTTTGTATTTTCTTTCAGAAAACTATAAACATTAAAGAGAGCTTCGCTTTTAGTCCTGGCTAAATCTAAATCTATTTAGTATATACTAAAACAGTGGATAGCGTTTTTCGCGCGCTCTGATTGGCTACTCAATCAGTGAATATCCTGCACTATTCACTGATTCACCTCCAGTTCCTCCGAGCGAGCGACGCCAAACTCGCGTAAGTTGCGAGCAAAATGCCTTCCCGGTTTGCTGCCGTAAGCAAACAAAGAAATTTCACAACTAATCAAGCAAGCTGTTTCCGAAATACACGAAGAAGGTGACGAAGTTCGGATTGGAAGTTTTAATAGGTAAAACTTTGACTTTTTGACACGAATTTATCGATAAAACCGGTGAAAAAGTTTTTTGTTTACAAATGCAAATTAAGTTTAAGTCTTGCGTTAATTTATTTAGTTGAGTTGTTCATAAATAAGCTTAAAACTAAATTTAATAATCTTTTTTTATAGAATGATTTTAAATACAAAAAGAATTCACAACTCCTTTTGAAGAAATTTTCCCGCAAGAGCTAAACAAATGCCTTCAAAAGTTTTAATTGTCGGCAAGAAAAAGCGACGGCCGCGGCCGCCCGGTCATTACGCGCCAAAATTGTAATCGTTGGCAACAGTATTTGAGTTAAAAATCGTCATTTTTGTGCTCAATTATCTCACTGTTTTAGTATATACTAAAACAATTATTCACCTCAGTGTCGGTGGCTAGTCGTGGATATTTACCTCACTGCTTCGCAGTTCGGTAAATATCCAGGACTAGCCACCTCCACTTCGGTGAATAATTGTTATATATTATGTGATGTATGACATCGAAATATTCCTAAGCATCCGTTTTCGTACGCCCACAAGTAAAAGAGAAGTCGGCGTTTTCAAAAATCTCCACATCTGCGTTTTTGGACTCCAAACGCCCATTTACGTGCGCCCCTAGGTGCGCCAAAATACAAAAAACAACAACAACAACAACAACAACAACTAGCGTGGATGGAAGGTTCAAGCAAAGGGCAAAAATCCATTTTGAAAAATATATGGATGCCTGTGGATGGAGCCCTAAAACAACACGACTCAGAATTTAATATTACAATTTAAACTATTGACGCCCGGCACTTTTTACGTTTTCAAAACGTCATGTTTTAATAGCGTTGCTTTTAATCCTTAAATGCTGTACAAAATCTTTCGTTGACGAGTGATTTTCCACATACAAACAATCCATAGGATTTCGTGACTCCGTATTTGGGGTTACCATGGAAAGTGCAGGTGGTGCTGTTCTCGAAAGCACTGAAGGCTTGAGTTCTCTGGAAACGTCATTCTGACGTAGTCATTTTGCTTCGTAAAGCTATAATAACGGCTGAAATTTAGTTTGTATGCCATTTTTTTGTTAAGTTCTTTTTTTGAAAACGGAGATTTTTTTCCTCGTTTACAGCCATTTTTCATCTTTATTGGCTGTCTAGTGAGTATCATTAGGAGTGACGGTAGCTAAGAGTCCACTTTCTCAAAGAAGCGAGTAAGGTGATGTAATTCGTCTGCGTTATTTGGCTTGTTGCTCGTGAATTTAACCTACCATTTTCGAAGTTGCGACCACTGAAAATCACAAAAAGCGCGAAATTTCCGTGATAGGTCGGAGTGGCTGTGGACTTAGTATAAATATGAAAAAAGTGGGGGAAGGAGCAAACGCTGTAAAAAATTCTGGCTATTTTCCAGCGTGCAATGTAGTTGTGAGATTGTAGCTCGGCCCAGGAACCGAATAAGAACAAGGTAACTGAAATGGTAACTGAAACTAATAAAATTTTGACAAATGAAAATTAATGATATGTGTGGAGAGATTTTGGAAAACAACCTGCCGCTTGGCGTCGGTTGCAGTTGCTGGATTGCTCGGCTAATGAGATGAAATGAAACTAGGACATATTGGCTTGGATTCGGCGTTTGATTTGTGGCTGCTTGGCGATTTCAAGCTGAGGATTTTTTTTCGCATGGGGCATTCCGAACTGGACTGTGAAGCCTTGTCCTTTCTCTTACAGTGGAAACTCGGGGTTAAAGGAAATCGCTTAAATCGCAATGGATCGGAAAAATAACCACACAGCAAACAAAAACAAGCAAAGTAAATACGGTAAGCTGTATTTTATTGAACATTCTAGCGAGTATTTATCGATTTGAATCTTTTACCTGAATTCCCATACAAATCCTTTATATTCACGGCCATTTTAAATTACGCAATATGAAACTACATGTGTTAATGATTAAACTCACACACTGAGCTTGGGCAGCCTGTGCACGAGGGTGGTTGCGAGTGACCGAGCGTGTTCTGGACTGTTCCAGGTCGCCCAGGTCCTTTTGGGCTTTTGCTGACCCAGGCGGGTTTCTGCATTGGTTAGCTTTCTCAAAGTTCTCTTACTGTTGTCAACTATCAATTTAATGAGTTTCGTCAGGAGCCCAAGCTCCTGGTTTCGTTGTTCAAAAAAAAATTTGAAAACAAAAATTGCTGTTTCGTGGTTTAGTAATGTCCCAAAACATACGCCTGTTTCTCGGCATGGTTTCAGGATATAAACAGATGTTTTTTTCTTACAGACACTACTTAAAAAGTAGATGAGATCCAAATTGTTAAGGCAATATTTTTTGCCTATTCTTGTATTTCTTCCATTTAGATTTGTCTGAAACTTGGCTATTTCCTCTTCGGTTAGCCGTGAACTATTTCCACATTTTTTTGAGCTCACTCGTGCAGCCACTGTAGGAGACAACACCATTGCCTGGAAACAGGGTTGCGATTTTATTACCATGATATGACTTCTATATTGCCTACATCTTTCAAATATGGTAACCGCTGGCTGGTTACAAAGAATTAGCCGCTGGACTGAAGTACTGGAGTAATCAGAAACGGCAAAATATTTTGAATGAATAATAATGATATTGTTATATTCCCAGACTTTTATTCAGCTATACAGGGGAATGCCATTGGTTGATTCTTGGCTAGATGGCCAGACTAAATTCAAATGTATTCTGCTCATGATACAAATAAAGTTATTTTTAAAAAAAGCAATTGTACCCCGCTCAGAAATTATACAACAGCACATCATGAAAGCATGGTGGAAAGAGGCATGACAAAAGGAGGGGAAAACACTGCCAGATTTTACTTTGGTGAATGAAAACAACAACCCACACACACATGGAGCATCAAGCTACACTCTAAGTTACCCAAGAATAGATACAGCAGCTAGTGGAGGGAAAAGGTGCAGATAATTCATGGAAAGTAGTTTGTAAATCTTCCATTCAGTGGTTTCAAGAAATCAATTTGGGTTCTTACAAGTTTGTTTTGATCCACCCTTTATTCTTTGTTGCTGTTGAAGTGGAATTCTTGGAATATAATAAAATAACTCACGTCAGGTCCCTCGGGAAACCAGTTATTTTGGTATTTCCTCGAGTCCTGACGTTTCCCTTGACTTCATCTCAGGAAACAACAGTATTCTCTCCGAAAGAAAAGAACTGTTCCCCTCCAGACCTAACTAGAAAGCACAACATGCAACAAACTTGTCATCAATATCATTATGTTAGGAAAACAAGCATATTTTTTCACTATTCAATGATAGCTTGTATTGCAAAAATTCCACTATTCAATTGTACATGTAAACATAAGCAGGTGAATTGGTAATCTTTGACTTATAAGAGATTAACAATTTAAAGCCCCTAACCATTATTAAGATTTACTTAAGATTTACATAAGAACAAGCAAGAAATTATCTCAAGTTAGCAGAGCCAGCAAAAAACGCAGCCATCATGCTCGCTGACCAACTGACTGCTTCTTCTTATGTAAATCTTACTTTTTCTTTTATAAACTTAACAAACAAGTAACAGACAATGTCCTTTGTTATACATAACTTTAAGGGGCACAATATTAGTTTATCTAGATGTGCCCCTCTCCTCTCCTTCCAATATACAATGTAATTCAATTTAAGTGTTGTAATTTCTGTTTTATGCGTTTTTTTCTTTGTTAATCTTTATCTGTTACTATATTACTTTTTTCACGTTATATTTACATAACTATGTATCAGCTAGGAATTGGAGGAATAAATAAATAATAATAATAATACAAAATAAAACCATTATTAAATGAATTTCAAGAAGTGTTGTCAACAAGACCAATACCTACAGTTTCTCACAGAGTGATCTGATAAGTTTAAAATATGTTCATGAGTCGATCCATTTAAGTTAGTAAACTCATACCCAATTAGGTGTAAATGGAGTTGAGTGGTCAAAGTTTAACATAATTCACTTGCTTGTCACTGTACGTTTCATGGCTTAGAGAAAGCATCAGCTTCGAGCCTTGAAACCTCTAGTTCTTGTTTGGCCTCCTGAGATTTTATCTCCTCTAAAGCTTTCTCAAATCGTTGTTTCAGAAACAGATTAGAGGCTTCTTCAATGCGCCTCTCCTGCTCTGTACGAGCTGCTTGAATCTGTCTCAGTTTCTCTCTTGCTGAATCTAACAAAGCTTGACAATGATTTTCACTTTCTCCAAAAGAATTGGAAGCACTTTCCTCCATTTCTACATCAACATTAACCTCATTATCATCTCCATCATCTTCCTGCTGAGTATCAGCCTCATCTTGCTCATCACTACTAGCCTCCTGGAGGATGGCAAAAAGTTCATTCCTGTCTTCATCATCGCTAACACTATCTTTCCCTGGGTCCCGGGACAGTGGTGAAGGCATAGAACTGTTCAGTATGTCAGCATCAGACACCACATTCTCATCTGCTTTTTCCTCGTCTTGTAGTACCTCAAAGCTGACATTAGAAGCACTAAGATCAGTCCTAAGCAAACGTTTTACCTCTTTTTCAATCTCTGGAGATTCCACAACCTTCTTCTTAGCTGTTTTTCGAAATCTTCGTTTCCGAACATTTTTAAGTGGGCCTGTTATCCCATGATTCCAAATAAATTTCTTAGATTCTTTCTTAGGGGATATCTCCTCTCTTGTGCTGTCATCTTCAGAGCAAACAAGCATTTGGCAGATGTCTGCAGTCTTGTAAAAGCTCCTGTTGTCCACAGTTTTATGAGACTCTATTATGCATGGTAAATCCAAAAGCTTTGCCGATAAAGCTGCTCCATCAAACCTCACTGTGGCGTGTCTATGATCGGCTTGAAATTCAATCGAGAGCCTCTCTTTAAGTGAGTCATTTTGGATTGCGTGTCGGAGTCCGGATGCATATACCTGAGGTACACGAAGAATAAATTGATTTTCCAGTTCACTTCCATCAAACTTCGATTTAGAGGACATTATTATTTGACCACAAAAGAGGCGCAGCCAATGGTTCTGCGCTATTCTGACTTATTTTTACGTTTTTCTTCTTCAATCTGCCTTGCCTTGGCCAACACTGAGACAAGAAGCACACGAATTCCGAGTTTGTACTTTGTGTATGTTACCACAAAATATACTTCGTTCCCAGGGCCTTCTCCTCTATGCTAACCCTTCAATTGAACCCAAATCGCAGATTCTCATGTCAGTCATGTCAAGCCTATCTTTTTCTCTTCAGTGAGAGTCCATTGCCTTTTCCCATAATATCTGAAACACCCTTTTCAACTATCCATAAAAACCTAAGTCATGTCGAAGAGCGACGAACACTTAGGACGCTTGCCAAAGTCGGAACTGGCCGGGCCAAGCAAAGCATCCAAAGTAAGCAAAGCACCTCAAGTAAGCAAAGCACCTTAAGTATGCAAAGCACCTCAAGTAAGCAAAGCATCTCAAGCAAGCAAAGGATTACAAGTAAGGATGCAGGTTCATTATATGAATGACCGTGATGGCTTGACATGAGTTATTTACAGATATCGTTTTCTCTTTTCCGTCATACGAGGATTACACATATTAAATTCTGCAAGGAGAATACTGCAATGCTGATCGTACTACGTGAAAATTAACTCTGCAAGACATCAACAAGACACCGAAAGAACTCAAAACAGAGCGGGATTGTAGCCATATACAGCTGTTTTGCCCTCTTTGGGGCTCGTCAGTATGGCGTAACAACCAGAGATCGGGCTCTGATGAAAAATATCCGCGCACTCTGCTTTTAGCCCTGACCCAGAACTCTTAACACCCACAGAATCAAGGAAACGGAGAGAACAATTATGAATGAGTCAATTAGAAAATGGGTCATAATGCGGCAATAAAGATCCAATAACTACCAAATCTAATTGAAGATAAAATTTAAAAGCTTTGCCAATAAAGCCTCTTGGTCGAGTCAAGAAAAAAAGGTTCGAATCTCTCGGATTCGCTGCCGATAACTCGGCTTTGATAAATGCACACTGTACTTGCAATAATCACCGCTATAGTAAGTGTTTAATCCTGTTAACACTGTTGTCAGTGCTTAACACTAAATACCATTTTCAGTCAGTTTCCGACAGTTTAATCCCTAACTCAAACTTTGACTCATGACTCCTTTGAGTCATAAACCAAGCTCTATGCTTCTCTTTCACTCCCAAAATGCCATTTTTGCGACCCACCTGGTCGTCCTTAGCCTCCCACGCAGGCGTTTTTAGGGGAGCTCGTTTTTCATCCCTCCCCACAAAATACGAGCTCCGCCCTAAACTGAAACGCCTGCGTGGGAGGCTAGGTCGTCCTCTTCCAGCATGGATGAGGGAGGAAGAGGGGGCCATGAGCCTGCACGCAGGTTTGAGAGAATTCGTCTCTTCTAACTATGATTACTAAGTTGTAAATCAGACAGGCGCAGATCTAGGATAAATGTTTGAACGATTTCCTAAACGAACGCCGAAGGCGCAAGCTTCTAGGGGAGTTCGGGGCATGTCCCCCGCCCTAGGAAATTTTTTCGATTTTAACTCCCTGAAGTCCCCTTTCCTGGGTCTCTGAGTCATTCAGACAGGATATTGGCTTGTTCCATTCTACTGGGATAAAGCCTTGCAACTTGAAAAGTGTTTCTTTATTAAAAATATATCTATTATGAAAAATCTGAAGGATTGCCGTGAAACGGTGGAAACAGGTGTGGATCCGCACCTGAATGAGATAGTAACTAGGCCCGTGATAGTGTTAAACGTAAAGAAACTCATAGGGAGCCTGTTGGGAGGGTTAGAAATTCGATGGATAACCAGCCGCTACTGAATGTCATGTGTAAATTCCCATTACTTTATTTCTTTGTCTCTTTTTTTATTGTCTTTTTTATTCTTAACAAAGCATACAGCCAACTCTCGCTTTGCGGACACCTCGATAATTCGGATAACAGCTAAATCCAAAAAGACAAAAGTAAATTACAGACGTTTACCTGAAATTAACTCGCGCAATGACGGACACGCTGTAATGAGGACTCTAACTCGAGGTCACCTGTTGTGTCTGCTGTAAAGAGAGGGTGCTAATGGGGGTACCCAATTCTCAGTTAACCACTTTTTTAATATTCGGCCAAATATCAGTTAACTACTATTTTTTTGGCCAATTCTCAGTTAACTACTAATTGTGATGATTAGCTATTAACTTTCACTTCCCTACAGCGAACATTATTCCGTCATAACCCGAATTTTCCTTCTTTCAGCGAGTCAATCACTTTTGGGGGTAGGCCATACTAAAATCAAGGTATAAATTTAATTGAACTCTGCCACCAGTTCGATTTATTAGTTACTGGAAATATAAGTCGTATAACCAAAATAGATCCAGATGCACCAGTCATGATCTCGTACTGATCTTCCCATGCATGTCCTGCCATAAACTACTTCAAAAGTCACCTTCTTCGGCACTTTCATTATCTGATCGAAATCAGTCTTGTACTTATCTGGTTGCTGTATGTCCTGTACCTTGTTGTTGGCCTACATTTCAATCCATTTTTAATCCTTACAATCCATTGCAACAGACGAGGAGAAACATTATCAACGCCAAAATATAGTCTTAGATAACAAAACTGGACCATTATTTTTGGAATTCAATTGTCTCTCCCATAGGTGCAAACTTTGCACCGATGGGAGAGACATAGTTGAGAGTGATGACAAAGGCATGACATGACACGTGACAATTCGACTTTTCGTGAGTGTAGCCCACTTCGAGCTCGTAGTTCTTTTAAGCGATTGCTTTACTGTGGTTCTAAAGTCTTGGGCGTAGTTCAAAGCACTAAATGTTTTGTGTTGAAGTGAGAAACCAGTGTAGGCTTTCCACCTGCGTTGTCAGAAGTTTTTTATACCTCGATACAGATTTTGTCGACATCTTCTTTCGCGTCCCTCAATGCTACCGTTTTCGCAGACGTACTTTTTTCGCGTATTTCAAAAGCCTCATAAAGATATCCGAGGGTTTTAAGAAATGAAACTGCCGAGACTATCTCAGAAAGACCGGCTTAAACACAAGCTTTTCTTCTTATTAAAAAAGTCTCAATAGTTAGAACTCCAACATCAGTTACAAAAATGATTTCAAGTAAGTACAAATTCCATGTACTTAAAAAGATTGCTGATTTCTTTGAACCCTCAGGAATTCTTTTCGGCCAGATCCAATGCTAAGAGTCACAGCTTTTTTAATGGTAGTAATGTTTAACTTGACGATCTTTTGGGTCCATGAAAGCGGTATTTTCTCTTTCCGAACACAGAAATCTTGTTAATATTAGAAAACGAATTATTTGTTGAGTTTTTTACAACCAGACCAGCTCTTTGATTGACGTTTTCTGTTTGTCGGGTACTGCCCTGGTGCCTTTTCAGACATACTAATATCAGCTAATGTGCCAGCGGGTCAACAGCGAAACAAAAAAAATGTCAGAAAATAGCATTTCTGTTTGCAAAACTTTGTTGCTTTCATTAATATTAATACAATATCACTTAATTGTAAACGTTTCACTTATCAGTTAACTACTAATTTTTTGGCCAATTATATATCAGTTAACTACTGTTATTTTGGCCAAATATCCGTTAACTGTTAACCCCATTCGCACCCTCTAAAGAGAGTTGATTGTAGAGCTGATTATCATACTTAACATGAACACGCAAAAACAAAAGAAAATATAAATTAATCCAAGGACACTGCAGGACCTCGAGTAAGTGTGCCATTTACATGGCGAGAGGCCGGTTCACAGTTTAGGTAAATCACGTAAGCAAAATTTAGGACTGTTAAATTTCGTCCCGGAATCGCCTTTATTGCAGAAATCATATCACTAGTTCCATTTACCAAAAAAACAGCTGCGAAAGCCTAAAAATGGTATAAAAAGATGACTTTGAGGAAATGGAACGCGAATTTCCGTTTGGAATTTTCCGACCGCCGGAAAAACAGGACTACCTTTTCAGACGTTTCGTTGATCACAGAAATTTTCCACTGAAACGACTCGGAAAAGTCGTGTTCCGTTAACTTTCCAACCAGATTTTCCGAATTTTTTTTTGTAAATGACAACCATTGTTTTGCAAATCTAAAGCTATTTCTTTTTCGCCGTTCTTGTTGCCGTCCCCGTCGTAGATGCTAAAGCTCCCTCAGTAATCAGCTTTAAACCCGACTCAGTACATCATAACTGAATTGGTAGTAAATTTTCTTATCACACTCAGGAAACATAGACTAGCGTTGAGGGGCAATACTGAACCGGCATTATTCATAAGGTAGCAAGTACCTTTATAATCATTTCATTATTAATAATTTCAATGTTTCTATTTGTATTTTTATTTATATAAAAAAAAATTGTTTTTAAGTGTGCAATGCTGAAGTTGATTAGTCTTTTGTAATGTAATATGTCAACAAACCTAAGCGTTATTAGCCTCCCACGCAGGCGTTTTTAGGAACCCTTTTAGGGGAGCTCGTATTTCGTGCCTCCCCACAAACGTTATGAACTTATACTCTGTAAGAAAAAGAAAACCTGTACTGGACTGCTCTCACCAATGCAATTAAGTTAATTCTTTCTATCCTCTTTTTCGTTTGTTAGGTCTATCAGAAGACAACAAGTTAAACCTTCCAAAGCACCCTTCAGAAACCCAAGTTTCATCGTGGCTATTGCGAATAATTCATTAGTGTTGCAACAAGTTAACTCAAGCTAACTTAAGGTTTAAATCAGTTCTGTAAACTTACTGTTTTATTAGCATGTAACAAGCTGATTTTGAAAAAATGACGTCAAACCTACGGCTATGTGCTCTAGTTAAGCACGTTCCGTCATTAGTCTTTGTACGTTATTGATTCTCATCTGACTTAAGACCTAAGCTCTCAGAACAGTCGCTGACTTGTTGTGCACTGTTACTGAAGGATTCGTAGAGAAAGATGTATCTAGGCACAGATGCATCCGGTTTCGTCTTTCGTATTATCATGACTCGCGTCGTACCGTATATAATTCAAATGGGTTATATAATAGCGCTGAGATTGATGGAGATGGTGACAAAAAGCCCAAATCAAAGACTAAGAACTAAAAACGGTGCTTTGCATTCAACAATTTATCACTCTTGTGCTGCAATCCTTTACAACAAAAGCGTAATTATACGTTCTGACTTCTTTACTAAGTCGCACAATAACACAAACCAATTACCCGTGAAGTTGCCATGACGACAACTTCAGAGTAGCTTACGGTTGATTGACAAACCTATTCACATAATAACACGATTATTCCGTTCTAAAAGCTTTGTGTAATTGCCAATGTGATTTGACTCGTTGCGGATTTATACTGCACTCTCAATCCGAAAATCCAAAGACAACTCAGTTTTTAGCGGTACACCGGGATATTACTACAGGCATGGAGAAAAAGTACAGAACCCTATCAGACACTTCTTCAGGAAGATAGAGAAACAAGCATGACTTCAAGCGGTAGGGCCGACACTTTCATTCAGTTCAAAACACTTTTTAATACGCTTTTTTTTAATAGCTCAGGTATGTCTTTTTATTTTATTGAGTGAGAGCTGTTTAGCAAATTGCCAAATTGACGGTGTATTACCCCCTAGTATTACAGTGGATAAACAGCTGTTTTCAGTGCTTTCTTTGCCAATCTTGAAACAAGCTGACAGCGTATCAAGATGGATCAAACTCTCAGAGAAACAGAAATTGCTTTGCAATGAAACCTTCTATAGCACGTCAGTACTGCTGTGTTTATGATATAAACCCGGGCTATCCAATGATTTAATATGAAATAGCATACATGTACAAGTCTGGCGTCAGACAATTCGCCTCCCAGACAATTCGCCCCCGACAACTTGCCCCAGTATACAGTATCACCCGAGTTAAATATCTTCGAATCGCTCGTTTAATAAATGAACTGTCTTCAATCCCTTAAACAAATAAATCTACAATGCGGAACTCAAGTCCATACCCAGCAAGTAATGAGATGACCGATACCTCCGGTCTGTTCGACTTTTCAGGAAAACATTTCTGCTAAAAAGCTAGCTTTAGACGAAATTAAGTCTACATTTACAGAAGAACACATTTATTGTAAGAATTTTTCGTCTATTACCCAGGAAACGACTTGGAAACGACCATGTCCCTCCTTCAGGTACCAGGAACCGAGAACCAATCGGGAAGTTCTCGGGGCCAATCGGCGTCGTCTTCGTTGAGATCTGAATCGACCCATTCCCGTCTTCGGTTTGACACAACAGTGCGAATGCTTGCCCCAGTGGTTTGGTCTCGAATTCAGGCAAAGGTATGTGCGAATAGTTACATCATTATTTGTTTGTTTGATCCCCGAGCTATGCTTAATTGTCGTTTCCGGTCCGTTGATAATATTATTTAAGTCCTTATTATTTTCTAGCTATTATTCGTGATTCAACCGTGCTTTAGATGTGTTAGATCTTGCACTCAAATGCAAATCTCCCTGCATATTTTTATTTGAAAGTTGCAAAAAGCTATCGTATTTGCTTTGATCCTTAACCAACCTTAACAAATAACGTGAGGGTAAATATTTAAGGGTTGATGTTGATAAAGTACGTTTATTGACCGGCCGTCGATATCGAAGTGATCGTAGCCAGGGCGGTATGCGGGTCAGTCATGTTACCTGCTTGAATAGAAGCCATTATCATTTCTGAACAAAGGACGGAATATCGTGTTGAACAGAGGACTAAATATTATGTTGATATTATGTTTTGTCTGAAATGATTGGGTGGGCGGCAGGACTTTTCCACGGGTGGCGGGGGACGGATGGCGGGTGACGGGTTAACTGTTTCTAAGTAAAGATTTCGTGAAATTGACTTTTTGATTTAATAGCGGGCAACAAAAGAAAAGGTACCCTCACATCACGTGAAAATTCTCTCTTTGCAATGTCACGCCGTCAAAAATAAAAAGTGCAAACCATTAAAAAAAGAAAGTCCAGAAAGGAAAAATATACAACAAGCATAGTGATACTTTAGCGATGTTTTTTCTGCGCAAGATAACTTGAGGAACTCATGAAAAGTAAAGTAAAACTTATTCTGAGGCAAGACAATTACTGCGCTTTTCACAAACATGCGAATTCTGAAGTTCAAAAGCCAACTGACGATTGCGTTTTTCGCTGCTGTCAATCATCTTAACGGACCTCTTAGGAAACAAAACTTTACTTTAACGGGTTCAAAAGGTCAAGGTTTGTGATTTGTGATTTGTGGATTTTGATCCGTTTTGTGTGTTTCTGTGTTTCAAGTATCGTTGCTTGTGATCGTAATTATGATCCACAGCAGCGAAAAACGCAATTGTGAAGGCGGCTTCTGAACTTTAGAGTTTGCATGTTTGTGAAAAGCGCAGTAAGATCGCATTCACTTCTTGACACGTCTAAACTGTGTCTCAGATTTTTGACAAGTATGTAAGTTAGGATAAACATTTGCATTACCCGTGGAAAAAATACTGTTATCCAAAATCGAAAAAAAGATATCAAAATTTGCAAACATGTTTTTTTAGAATAACTATCTAGAATTAGATTGGTTCATGGTTTAAAATATACATGTACAAAATAACTAAGAAGTCGGATGTCCTTCTAACCACACGTCCTCTTATTTAACAAGGCATGGAGCAGGAAAGTGTAGAGATGCATGTACAAAAAATTTGCTTGGAGTTCTTGATAAGGTTAGACACATGCCATGTGTCTTGCTTGACATTTCCCATTTTGATTTGACACACCACGTGTAGCCTGCGAAACGTTCCTTGCAGTGCAGAACCAGAAGAGGTGACTGTTTTCGCAGGCTTCACCGTGTGGCATGATTTCTCAGTTTTTTAATCCATATTTGAGTAAATAAACTCTTAGGAAAAATAGTCCGCGTGAGTGGACAAGACAAGAAAATATTTTCATTTGGAGTCTGGTAGCTGGTAGCTGGTACGTACATGTAAACATTGAAATAATTCAAAATTACAATATACAGTTATAGTTATAGTTATAGTTATAGTTATATGTTGCAGCCACTACCCTGCAGGCATTACATTAATGGGTACACAAGGCAGAAAAAACAATCTTAATAAGCTGATAACAAATCCAATAAATCTAGAACAGAACAGATAAAGATGATGGAAGTTTTTTGTGTGGAAAATTTCTGTTCATTTATGATGATCAAGATAATAATTCTAAAGAAGGTGTTTTTGTGTCAAGAGGATGATGTACAGTACATGTTGGGTTTGCATTATGTAGGCATCAGGAGGACAAGACTCATAACTACTTTTCTTTCAATTTTGAACTGAACCGGTTTGTTTTCAAGCAAATGTACAAAAACCAAAATATACAAAAAAATTTGTATTGACCTCTGGGATGACTGCTCTTGCATGGCCTCCAGTGAAAACGTTTCCTTTTTTTACTGGTTGTTAACAATAATTATTGTAAATGTTTTTGTTTAATCTTAGAAATCTGCTGCATTAAGTAATAATTCTACCCTCTCAGATGTTGCAACTCTTCAAGGGTAAGTTCTTGAGCATTTTATTTCCTCTTCAGGCCACATACAGATATTTTGGACAGAGACTTCGTAGATTTATTTACACAACCTTAAATTATAACCATATTGCAATAAGCAGAAAACTCGTAGATGAAAGAGGTTGTTATTCCAACTACACCCTTGGAAAACAGTCATGATTTGTTTTATTTTTCTGGGTGTATATGCAGGGCAGCTGTACCTTAGGTTTGGCACAAGCATGACCTGGGCCGGCTTCTCTCAGAAGCAAAATGAAAATAGAAGCAAATTAAAGAACTTTGTAGCTGTGTAACATTCACAGCTTACTAATAATAATGTGTCTAAGCAAACGTTATTATTAGACTTAGCTCCAGAGCATTTGAGCTAGTGGTAAGCAGGCAGCTGATATCCCATCCCAGAACTATTGCTTATATCTTGTGTAATTTGTGCACCCCTCGATCAAGTATCGGTTGACTCTATCGGCTCATATGTCCGTCGACTCTCGATCGCCATATCGGTTGACTGTCGGTCAACGTGTCAATCCATATGTTGGTCTAACACTTCACCGATATGGCAGCTAGTGTATTGGCCTACACTCAACTGCAAGTCGACATGTTGGCCGATACATGGCAAGTATACCGGTCAACCCTCAGCCAATACAGGGAGTGTCAATTGTCGGTGGAATATCAGTAGACTGTCTGTGGAACATCGGTTGACTATCAGTGTCATATCAGTCGACTGTCATATAATATAATATAATATGTCTTTGAAAATATAAACTGGGGAGTTGGGTTTCAGTGTTACGTGCAAGATATTGTGGTTCAGGGGTTTGAAAATAGTTTCCTTTCTGTTGTTTGTGCCATCCCTTGCCACGTCAACTTGTTGGATTTCTGCTGTTGTTCTACACATGTTGTAATGTTAGATTGTCGTTGAATACCTCTCAAAGGCAATGCCATAATGGCCCCAATTTTTTCCAAAAAAAATCGCACACACACTTGATACTCTCACATTAGGCTGGTGAAAGCCACCAAAGCCCCTTAAAAATTGCTGCGTGGACAAGTAACAACAAAAATTTGAGTAGACAAAAATATACCGTCGACTAAGTATCGGTGAAGTATTGGTCAAATGTCGGTAGGCAATCGATAGATAAGTCAGCTGACTATTGGCCAACATACCACCAACACTATCAGCTGATCTGTTGGTCGAGATGTTGGCCAACTCTCCGTTAACTGAGAGTTGGCTGACACATCGGCCGATAGTGTCGACCAATACTCCACCAAGGGGTGCACAAATTACATAAGATCCCTTTTTTCTATTATAAATTCACTTGATCACTGTTTGCATGAGTTGTTTGTCTTTGCACTATAATTCAATAATGTAATAAGATAAATTAAAATGCCCAAACAACTATTGTTCTTACCATTATTAAATTTTGTGAAATTATCAGAAAGTTCCTTTTTTTTAGCTTCTGTCGTTTGAATTTTTTTGTTATTTATTTGTTGTCTGTTACAGTGTAGATAAACAATTTTCAAAGGTGGCAGTTCTGCATTAATGGGGATGGGTGCAATAGCAGGGGCGGATCTAGGGGAAGGGTGCAGGGGGTGCGCACCCCCCCCCCCCCCCCCCCCGAGATGACCTGCGGTTTTCTAATACAACTGGTATTCTGCAAAAAAAAAAAAAGAGAGAAAAAAAACTATGTGGTTTATTGGTATTGAAGTAGAGCAAGAGACGAGTGCACCCCCTCCTAAAAAAAATCCTGGATCCGCCCCTGAATAGGAAGTCAGTGCATTGCCCATGTATAAGACGTTTTATCTAGACTGTTCAAGAGAAATAATGTAGTAGGCTTCTCAAACTAGCATTTAGTGCACAAATTTTATCAAAATCAAGGTGTAATAGCAACATGCGGACTGGAAGACATTAATTTTATTTAAGAAAATTAATTTTAAAAAAAGCTATGAAAGATGAGTCATATCACACTATTCTTTTGTCTTTATTGTTTAGCCGATATTAAAAAAGCAGTTCTACAATAATTTTAAACTTAAATTACATGATTAGCAATCACTGTCTTTAAAGTCCTTATCACTCTATTTAATGTGTATTCAAGATTATTTAAACATTTGAAGGCTGATGTGGTTTGGCTTTTGAACAACTGTTGCTATTTCTAATGGGATGAGCTATGTAATAGTTCAAATGTTCTTTTCAACCTCATTTCAAGTAAACAATCTATTTCCCTTATATTGCCTGAAGCATTGGTCAACTGCTTTTGTGTTAAATGAAATTGAACCCCTTTTACTTCGTCTATTGTCTTTTTTCTCAGTACTGCTTGCTTTCTATGCTTTGTATTGTATCTTTTGTTGTCACTTTTCTCTTCAGATTTGGAGCAATCTCATTACCAATTCAAATTAGTCTAATTCATTGTCATAATCAATGAAGTGTGAACTTTGCGGTGTGGTTTGTCATTTTCACTACCATGACTACACTAATTCTAAATCAGGCTAAAAAAGCTTATTGGATTTGCAGAATTGGATAATTATTGTGATGAAACCAGTCAGGAAGAATAGTTTTTCTCTCAACAAAAATTTCACTGCTGTGAAAACCAAGGTCACCAAAGCGAGGCTTAAATTTGGATGTTTAAGAGTTCAAAATTTGGGATTACTTGTATAAACAAAAGAAAAGTTTTTGAAACTCTTAGCAGTCATGGGGACAAGGTAAGGGATCATGCAAAACCCCACTTCCGTTTAAAAATTTTCACCAAGCTGAGTGTAAGAATAACATGTTTCGAATCAATTCTGAGCTTACAGAGATAATTTTAATAGGTTGTATAACTACATATACATATAATCACCTAAATTTCACTGTAGCCAAGCATATCCATCATTTATTTTATACAATATATCTACATTATAAATAAAAAAGGAGCAAGGCCTATGAAATCCATAATATCCAGTGCCCATTGATAATTCTCTAATGCTGTTAATTTGATAATATTATTGTTATTATTCAAAATTTAATGAGACCTGGCTTTTTAGTGTTTTATATCGCAGCTTTACTACAACTAGCAATGAATTATGCTAACTTATGACTTTTGTGGTCAAGCTAATAATAATACTTTTAGCATGTGTCATGACAAATAATCTATGTTTATGCAGACACAATAATATAAATAATATAATATAATATAAATAAATTGACCTTGCTCCCAATGTGTGGCTTCATAGCTCAGTTGAGCAACGCACCGGTAACGGGGAGGTCACGGGTTCGAATCCCGTTGAAGCCCTGATTTTTTTTCAGGCTTCTTCTTTCCAATTGCTTAAATTGGAAAATTTACTGCTATGATCATTCTTCACTTTCATCTAAAACCGCAGTTCAAAAATGAATTATTTCATATATACTTCACAACAAATGAATGTTGCCAGCTCTACACTGTATTTATAGTGCATTTATCAGAGCGTCTGATAGGTCGCGGAAAAAAAGTCAAATTTCGTTGGATTTTTAGGGACAAAATCGCGGAAAAATCAGCCAATTTCGCGGGAATTTTCGGGGTAAACTTGGCTGGAAGCAATCGGTAAAAAAACAGCGGATTTTGTGGTTATTTTCAGGGCAAATTTCGCTAGAAATCGATAGGTTTTGCGCTGATCAGACCAGCGTTTTTAATGTCTTTCTAACAGAGGTCATCATTTGCTCTTTCAAAAACAATTCGCTCCAGAAATGAAACAATGTCAAAGCCTTTAACATCATGGCTAGTGCCCAGTTTTTCGCAACATATTCTATACCTGGTAGTTTGCATGTTTCAGTGACGAAGTTTTGACATAAATTTGCGATTTTACAGCAAGTAAACTGTAATACCCCCAGTAGCTGAGACCAGCTGAGTTTCAAAATTGCTGTACAGACATGTATTTGATAAGATTTCTGGGGAATTTCGCGGTATTTTGTGTGTTTTTGTGAATTTCGCAGGATTTCGCAGATTCACCTGAATTTCACGGCTCCGCAACCGTGTGAAATATCAGAAGCCCTGATTTATTGTGACTGAGTACTCAAATCTTAAGATGACCTCATGCATGGGTTTCATTAACTTTTGGGGTACATTTTATGGGTTTGCCTGGCCTCGGTGTAAGAACTTTGAAACTTTTTTTTTGTTTTGTGTTGACTTCTTTGTTTTCTTTTTTTTATTTCACTTGTGATTTAAACAAGTTCTTACACTAAGGTTGAGCTCAATTTACGAAATAATAATCATTACTGGAAAAACTTCTTAAAAATTTAAAGGTGGACAGATGGTATGTGGGAAATAATGGATGTAAGAAAAAATTTTATCGAAGTCCTGTTTTTGTGTGTTTTTTTTGCGTGCCACAATTCACACCTTGTGGAAGGGGAGTAAATAACTTACTTTTGAATGGTATAGTATTAGTTTGAATGTTGAATATTTAGCCTAAGAATAGATTGTGGATTTTACCTACAAATATTATAGTATGGGCACCTGACAATTTTATGTTATTTATCAATTAAGTGATTAAGTCATTGATACTGTGTACACTCTATAATTATTTTTAGCAATGGGAAAGCTTTGGAGCCCCTTCGTTTGGAAGAGGAATTGGACATTCATCATCTTGAAAGTCTCATGTTCAAGTTTATGACACATATCCCAGATAAAGCAGCACTTAAGGCATGGCTGTCACGCAGGGGATCAGTTTTCAGGGACCAGTCCAGGTTTCATTCTGCAGGTCTCATGACACTTGAGGAATTTCATGAAATGCTGGCTGATTTATTAGCCATAGAAACTTGGGATGATCACAAGGTGGCAGTGTTTGATAAGGAAATAGAAACATTATTCAAAAAGGTAATTTATTGTGTACTCAATCAAAGACACTTTATTTGTTGGTGGTCTTTCATTGAACCAGAAATTGCTTTTGAAAGCCATCATTTTGTATTGCAATTCCCCTGTCAATAATAGATTTTTTTCTATTTGTCCTTTCTGGCTGTATGTCTTTTTTCGGCAGTCCTTGTAACATTGAATAATCTCCCTGAACCTTGTACACCACTCATATATGTAGAGGTTCTGGCACCTTAACTGTTGTCAGCTCAATAGATGTAAACAATCTTTGTCTTTTGTACATGTACTTAGAGTAAACCCTATTGACTGATTTCTTATGTTACTTATTAAGTTGTTATTATTCCTGTATTTTGCAGGTAGATATTGCATCTGATGGTTTGGTAGACTGGGATGAATTCTGTACTTATCTCATGTTGCAGTTTGAAGAGAATGACCAGGCCAGTAAAGTTTCTGGCAATACTTTTGTTCCTAAGCCGAACATTGTAAGGATAGATCATAACAAGGTATAGTCCGAAATGAACATTGCTTGTCTTTCAACTGTATTTCACTTCATATATCATATAAGAATTAAATGTTTGGTTTAGTAAACGGTTTATTAAGTAACAGTACACAGTAACGTCAGTCAGTAAAGCTAAAAGTAAGCCTGATATTTTGTAAAGTTCTTGACAAGAATTACATTCTTATTGCCAACGAGCAAGCCGAGCAAAGGCGGTCAGCTTGCGAGGTGGCCAGCTTAATGCAACGCGAAGTATTGCAGCAGGCAGAAAAATTCTCGATCGTGCTGTGAAAAGTGTAATGTAAGGTGTAGTTTCACGTGGCTTTTGATGACCTTTGTTGTAAACAAACCTTCAAAGTTCTGACATAGTTCTCTGCCACGATACTCTACTTGTACCAACTACAACTCGCTATTTCAAGTTCACGCTAACCTATAAATGTTATTTCCCTTTCGCGGTTTGAAACTCAACAAGTTTAATGTTCAAAAATGTCTAAGCAGAAGAATAAAAGCAATTTTAAGGGAAAGAGCATGGCAGAAATATATGAACGAGGAGTGCTTGTAGTGGAAGTTCTTGCCTCAGCAGCTGAAATGGTTTTATAAACATTGGAACTAAAACTGGTGATGTAGGCAAACTCTTTTTCTTTCGTTGGCTCTTAACAAAAGCCACAACTTAACAATAATGAATGAGGCTGAGTATCTTATGAAGAATTATGGAGATTGAGGAGGGTGTTATCCGTCGAGGCCGTAGGCCGAGGCGGATAAGACCCTCCGAGATCTCCATAATTCTTCATATGATACGAAAGCCGAATTCAATAATTGTTTTATTATTCATTCAAAATAATTCCTAGTTTAAAAACATGGCTAAAACATGCTTACCTCCATCGATCCATCAATGTTAAGTTCATCTTCGATAGTGCAGCTAGTTAGGTAGGTAGGTTTGTGCAGCTCCGCAAATATTCTCCAAATAGCAAATGTTGCCCTTCGAGTTGTCTTCTTGCTGTTCTTGCCATGTTTTCAGCTATTTTTCGCCTAGATCTTACTCTTGAAACGAGTGAAATGTCCGCTATTTTTCAAGTTCACAATTAAAACAACTCAACCTCGTCCCCAGGTCTTCTCGGTTAACGGTGCCTTAACCTTTGAAAACGCTGCATTTTTGACGTCATTTCCTCGTTAAACACAAAATTCCTCCAAATTTGGTCATCAGTAACTGGTTATGGTGAATTAAACGTGTGCTTTTAGCCAATCAGAATCGGGAAAATATTTTGAATGAATAATAATAGTTATTAACGCTTTCCATTGGTCAAAACTGGCGGCGGCTGGACAATTGCCAGACCAGTCAGTTAGGGAATGAAATCGGTTTTTTCCAAAGGGTTTTTGCTGAAAAACCATCTCCTTCATGCATACTATGTAGGATTTGACTGATCTGGCTGGAGACTTTTGATTAATAATGTTAATAGGGGTGAGTGGAGTCGAATTCGGTCTGTAATCATACGAGTGATAAACAAAATCGGATGACCATAATTATGATTACAGACCGTTGCACAACACAAAGTCCTGTTACCAACTAATCATAACCATTTAAATTTCTAAGAAAATAAATGCATTTTTTTTTTGGTAAAAGAGCATTTGAATACCAAAAGTCCAAAATTAGGGAAATATCACTGGCGGAGACACTGTCTGAATGTTGCAAATTCATCCATTTTGGAAAATCCCCAGTTTTGTAGGGTAAGTGGTTGTTGCTATGGTTATTGTGATAACTCCTGTGATTGGTGGATTTAGCTGAGTGCACTTAATATAATTGGCTAACCTGTCTGTCTGCATGCAGGTGTCCGATTACAGCCAACTGTCCGATTACACTGTCCAAATCAACCCTACACAATGATTAGTGAAAAATAAAGCAGTTAAATATTCACCAATCAAATTTGTGGAAATTGTAATGGTTATGATTAAAAGTGAAATTCTCATTTTGATGGGAATGGTCTGGGTGGTCAGTTCTGACAAATCGAAAGCGCCCTAAGTTAATGACTAAATATTCTTTTGTTGATAATAGTAATAGTAATAATGATAATAATAATAATGTTTTCTATAGTGCTGTTTCTACAATACATCCAACACAACGGTCATATGATAAAATTGCTTATTGACTAGCTGAGTACGGTCGAGCCAGAAGGGAAAATATTTGGCTGTTACTGCGCTCAGTCCGTACATTTGCATGTATGCTCGGTCCATATGTCCTGACAATATTTTCCCATCCAGCCCTCCCAGTCAGTCAATAGGTACATATACTGCACTGCGCATAATCATAAGTTTCATACTATCCAGAGTACAATTTTTTATGAAACCAGTGTAAATGCATTAGTTTTGTCTTTTTCAGGAAACAACAACTAAACTTCTGACTGACTTTAACCCGATGAGATATGTTACAGTCAGTAAGGTAAAAGGTCCCTTCAGCTCAACAATCTACTCAGTTGCTAAGTTCATGCAATCATATGATTCTCTCCACTGCTGACTTTTACACTTCCTGGAAGCATGTCAGCAAGTATTTCTCTTTTTGTTTTCTCGTGTCACATTGTATCTGAGCAACACATTTTCAGCAATAACAACAACGACAGTGATTATGTCTTTATCCCTTTACGTCTTTTATCCATTGTGATTTATATTACTTGTATTCTAATCTAAAGTATTGGAATTTTGTGGTCATTTAGTTTGGTTCACAGCTTAATTTTGGGCCACTCTTTATTTGTACTTTATCTTAAGTTTTATTATTGTGTAGGAGGGAATCATTGGTGTCTGGAGCACTGAACTGGAACTTCAGAGGAAAATTGAAATGGAACACAGCAACTCTGATGCTGAACGAACTACCAATAAACGCCATATAAAAATGTGGGTGACTGATGCTGTTGCCATGCCAAATGTACATAAAATGGCTTTGTCTACAACAAACAGAGACATTTATTTCTATGATATGTCTACACCAATTTACACATCACAATTCCATCTTTGCGGTGAGTGTAACAAGTGAAGATTTACTCAGCAAAAGCCAGTGTTGTTTGTTACTCTTTTAATTTTCCACTTTGAAATTTAGTGTCTTTCTTTTATTGATCACAGGTCCAGTGACTTAAGTTTGATACTTAATTTTAATTTTCATTACAGCTCTGGGCAATGTGGTCCTCTGTCTTGACTATTATTATAACAAAAAGGTGAGATCTGCCTGCCCCTTATGTAACTGGAGAATTCCTTTTCGTATAATACAGTAAACTGCAGACAAGTTTATTTAACCGAAAGACATTCAAGTTTTATCGTGTATCCAGTGTTTGATAAAGAAAGGATAATGTTACTAAGTTGCCCTCTTTATCTTTAGCTACCTGCTGGTAAATCGTGGCTTTTTCTTGGAATGGACAATGGTGTTGTCATGTTTTTTGTATTTTCAACTCCTCTCAAAGGACTGTTTGAGACTCCATTCAAGAAAACATCAGGAAGCCATCAGGTTTATCTACAGGTCAGTGTGCACTGAGTAAACTGGTTTCCCCTCCTGAAGGCAGTTCGTCCATCGCTAGTCTTAGTATTCTTTTATGGACATTTAACTTCTGAAAGTGCCTTTATTCCTAATAAACTTGTTTTTGTTGCCTTTATTTTTTCAGGACTTGTCTTCACATTCTCGGTTTGTGACATACCAGAGTTTAGGCCAGGTCCATTCTGATTGGGTCAGAAGGGTGAAGTACATTCCAGTCAAGGAGTTTATTATTTCTTGTAGCGGTAGCGGAAAAGACTCTCTTGTGGTTAGGGATATAGACGATAAGAAGAGGAAAACTTACACTTTCAAAGTAGCCAAGGTACAGAACAGGCTACAACTATTCCTGAGTTGAGAAAACCAAATTTTTGTGTTTCGTTTCACCATTAGAGGAGTTGGTGCGACAGTTTCTTAATAGGCGGTCCATCCAGGCTTCCATCCGTATTTTTAAGATAAGCAAGAAATGTCTTTGAGGTGATTAAAAATGCCGAACATCAGATGGTTTTTAGTCTCTAGGCTTTACCAACCCTAGTGACCGCGTTTTTACCCTGGCTTGTTAGTAAGTGTCGTAAAATATAAACCAATCACAACAGACATAGTAAATTAATCAGCTGCAGTAGATTTATGAAAAAGTAAAAAATAACATTCGCATTTACAAATCACTCAAAAGAAGAATTTTACTTTCGTTTTACAGGGTGTAGAGTGTTTTGATTACAGTCGCGAACTAAATGTTATATGCACAGGAGGAGTGGACCATGCAGTTCGTCTATGGAATCCTTATGTCACTGCTAAACCTGTGGCCATCATGAAAGGGCATCAGTCTTTTATTATTGACCTGGCAATTCATGAAGCTCTGGAACAAGTCTTTAGTTACGATAAGGATGGGGTAAGCAGAGCCTGATAATTGGGGCATGAAATATTTCCTCGATCCAAGTAATTAAACGTTCACAAAAACGTTACAAAGCATGCTACAATAAGCATAAACATGTTATCTGTTGTTAGGTTAAACAAATACTCAATTATTCATTGGTGACAAACGAAAGTCTGTTTTAATGGATATTACGGATGTTAAATGTACCTACAACGTAAACATAATATATACAAGTGTACTTGCCGCAAGTGTTGCAAATGCTCATCAGTGCATATGTATAAAAACTGGAAAATTTGCCAACATTTTTCGAGCTAACAGCAACACTTTTCTTTTAGTCAATGCTTAACTTCTTCAGTGCGTGAAGTTGGGCTTTGCAGATTCCGCACAGTATCAATATCCCTGCCCCACATTGTTTAAGGGGGCGTGTGTGGCCGAGTGGTTAAAACCCCGGACTCCGGATCTGAAGGTCCGGGGCTCAAACCTCGCCCGTCGCGTTGTTTCCTTAGACAAGGAACTCTACTTCACTTTGCCTCTCTTCACCCAGGTGTTTAAATGGGCTGGGGTAACCATGCGATGGACTAGCATCCCGTCCAGGGGGGAGTAGCAATACTCCTAGGTGCTTCATGCTACGGAAACCGGTATAAGCTCTGGCCGTTTGGGCCTTTGGTTCGTGTGCGCCTTTACCTTACCTTACATTGTTTCCTGCTGGGGTGGGGTCCCCAGGTTTAACCAGTAGTTGCTTTTAGGAATCTCCCGTCCGGCATGTCGTGGAGGATGAGTACATAGATCCTAAAAAAGAGGTTACCACCGGGGACGCCGGTCAGCATAGGATTAAATAAGAGCTAGAAATAAGTTGCTGCTGAGATGAGGTAACATTTTTTTTTTTTTGCTCTGACCACTCTAGGTTTTGAAGGCGTGGGATATCAAGGAACACGTATGTCTTCAGACAATCGGAATAAGGTTTCCATTTGGACACAGAATTCCAGAACATGGGCCATTTCCATTTCTTCTTTTGACGTCGCCCATCATCAACTCGCTGTTTATTAGCAGTAATGACTGCTTAGCAGAGATCAAGATCTTAGCTATGAATGCTGATTATAAAACCCGCACCAAAACAACTCACTGGAAACCTTTGTGTGCGGCGCTTTTTAACCCAAGCATGGAACAGGTAACGACTACCTCTTGGGATCACTAGGAGGGGTTTAATGTGACCTATCTCTGAGACCGCGTCTTGCTTGCAGGCTCAGCTGCTTGTAAGTAATCTGAATTCTTTGGACAAGCTGTTATAGAGAGCGCACGACATCGGTTCGATTCGTCTAATCATGATAACCCTGCTGGTGCTACTGAGGTTTCTTATTTATATGATAAGGAACGGAAGGCTATTCCACGTATAATTTGAGACTGAATGTTCTTCTCTTAGCTACTTTTATGTTATACTTTTATGTATTGAAATGTAGTGTAATTAATCCGTTTTGTACTCATTTCAGGTGATCACTGGATGCGAGGGCTCAGTCGTCACCTTCTGGGACTTGAAAACGGGGCGTCAGGCACAGCATGTCACAGAGGCTCATGGGACAGAGGAAATCTCTTGCATGTCAATGGACCCTACAGGCCGCCGCCTCATGACCGGAGACACGACCGGCAATATTCACGTGAGTCACTAACGCTTACAATTGGCTTCACTGTTAGGACATTCACTTAAGATCAATGTACTAAACTTTATTAGATTGCTGGTTTCACTGTTAGGACATTCACATACATGTAAGATCAACGTACTAAACTTTATTAGATTGCTGGCTTCACTGTTAGGACATTCACATAAGATCAGTGTACTAAACTTTATTAGATTGCTGGCTTCACTGTTAGGACATCCACATGAGATCAAAGTATTAAACTTTATTATATTTCTGAATCCGCGAGTTGTGTTTTGTTCCGCCAGCCGAGCGGGCAAGATGGGTGCATCGCTAGCGTGGGTGTCGCCAGAAAAAGTTCTCTCTTTGGCGATATAACTAAAGCTTTATTGATCAAGCTTGTTCAGTCATGATGACTTTATTTCGGTCCATGAAAACACAAAGAAAGATTTGGCCAGTATCCAGGCATCTTGACCCGCTCACGCTTGGTTCATAACGCCGCGGCATATGTATGGAGCTCCGGAACAGTGAGTAGTCACACTAAAACTGAGTCTTCCTGTAAACTAATGTGTTACAATAAGAACCTGATGCTCTCTTATTTCCTTTTCACGTTTCGTGTGTTGTTTTATGTTGTGCGCAGGTTTGGAATGCAAGCAATGGTCACTTGCTCAACAAACTTGAACCTGTTGACGAAAACGAGGTAACAGGAATTATTTCGCTCCCTGACAAGAGTAAGATTATAACAGTGGGATGGAACCGTAAGATTCTTGTCTACTACGACGACAACCAGGTTAGCACATCGTTTTTTCAAGTCAGACTCAAAACCGGTAGATTACGAATCCAACCGGTGCTTACCACTCGGCGGCCACGCTGCCTCCAAACTGCATACTGAACCCGTGTAATTGTACTCATTATTTGTCTTCTCACTTGCTAAGATCCTACAGCGAGTTTTGAAAATCAGCGCAACCTACAGATTAGTCAGTTATCCGCTAGAAGTTAACTGACTAATCTGTAGGTTGAGCTCATGATTTCCTGGCATTGTCAAACTGCGCTTCGTGCGACGGTGTGTTTGTCGTTATTTTCTTAAAACAATTATTGGATTCGGTTTTTGTGATATCCTGAAAATCAGCCTCGGCCTTCGGCTCGGCTGATAATACTTACTTGATTATTGCGGAAATCACAAAAACCTCATCCGATAACTGCTTGTTATTTGTTTTGAGGATGCTAGTTTTGTGAGCTCAGTGTTCAGGTTTAGTAAAGAAGGTCCAGTATTATAACCGCCTTTCTTTGCGTTTTTAGACTTTCTGCCTCAGGCCCAATGTTGACTGGAAGGGCGGACAGTTACATCAGGTCAGAGTGTGTATTTTGATGGGAAGATCCTTCCCAGGTTATATGAGCTTTCAATCTTGGTCACAACGGGAGAACCCAAGCAATAAGCTTACCCTGTAGGTTGAATACTAGATTAACCTGAGAACGCGGGATTTTACCCACAACATAATTATTTGTAAGATGGAAACTCAGTTGCAGCTGAAAAACATTTTATCAACTTCTCGTCAATGAATTGGTGTTCACTTAACTTGTCGGAAAATGTACTTCAAATCTACCCGTACCAGTGTCATGTTATACAAGTAAGTATTTTAAAGTAAAAAACAAGGTTCAGCCTTTCATTACAGAACGCGCTTATTTGTGTGGCTTGTTTGCGTTTTTTTTTTTTGCTGTTCTGTCAACAGGATGACATTTTAACGGCTGCTTTCTGTCCACCAAACTACCTTGCCACGGCCAGTTTTGACGGCGACATCATTCTTTGGAGTTTGGACCGGGAAAAAATGATTCGCAGGCTGAAGAAAGGCTCGGGCAGCTTGTTGTAAGTGGAAATGAGCTGCTTTTATTTTGACGTTTATTTTCTTTTTTCTTTGTTAAGGTGGCTCCGTTATTAATAAAGGCGCATTGAGCTACATGTATGATGAACTTTTCGTCATAACTTTTGTTTGTTTTAACCCGATGCCTACGAAACCTTGGAAAGAACTACAGATGTCGTTCAGCATTAATATGAAATAGTCCGATTTTACTGGTGTGGTAAACATTTTTTTTTTTTACGAAATTATAGAAATTCATGCGTGGTAAAAAATTTTTCTTATATTTTTTTATGAAATTTTGGTATCGGTTTTTATTGATATGATCAATATGCCATATAAATAATTCAGAGAAATCGTTGGAACAGATCTCTGCAACTGGAAAGTCCTTCGAAATCAGCTGTGAAATTGTTTTGGAATTTCGAAAACGAATTGCACTGGGTAAGGACGAGCCACCAATTCGAATTTTCGCGACAAGTAATTCTAATGTTTGCTGATTCTTAAAACGAAGCCGATTGCCAATCGTGCTATTCTTTGAGAGGTACTCTTTAGTTTTAGAAGCTCATTAAATCCAGTGCTCCAAACCTTGCTTTGAAGTCAAATGACTAGTTCCTCGACATTTTTGAAATATCGTTCAGCAGTTTCGGCTTAAACTCCTGCTACACACATTTTTATGTATTGCAATGCTTCCTCGTCGGCTTTTACTGTTGTGCGTTGCTTCTAATTCAAAAAACAAGTATTGGGGTTATAAACTAGCTTGTATCAGAGCTCAAGTAGAACTGTCGAACACCTTTGTTTATGACTACGAAATGAGCTCGGGTAGCGGTTTTGCGAAGAATTTGCACCTCGGCCGTGGGAACGAACTGTAATGATACCCATATCTGCGAAACCAGTTTGCCCTGGAACTTTTAAAAGCTTAGTGCGGACTTCTACGTTGGCACGGTAAAGAAAATGCCCAACTATTTTTCAGTTTTTATCTGTTGATGGATACTTGTTTTGCTGTTCGTTAGGTTGTAAGCGAATTTCCTCTTTTTTTTTTTCGACAGAAAAGCTAAGGTAAAGAAGCTCGGACTTCTACAAAACAGGAAAAACCTGTAAGATATCATTTTTTCTTACTGGTAACTGGTGATTTTCTTTCACATATTTTCATTTTTTTTCCTTTCTCAACAAGCTGGTAAGCTTACTTCAACATATGTAATTTCTACAGAGGCAGTAACTATGGCTCACCGGTAGACAAGTTGTTATTTCTTACATCAAGGGCTCAGTGGAAGTCTCAAGAGAGTGCTATTCTTGTGTCATCGGAGGCTGGAATGCTCGAGTTCTGGTGTTTGTACGGTCCGAACAGACCCATGGGTAAGTAGGTCTTGTACACGTGACCTGTTGTGGTCAGCGTTTATCCTTCTGGCCCCGGTTGTTCAAACATAAGATAGAATTATTCACAGGATATACAGTTATTTCAAAAAACGTTGTCGGAAGAAAACCAAAAAGTCTTAAGCCGAGACCCCAAGGTAATGAGGGTAGTTTCAAATCCGTGTTTTGGGAGAAAAAAATAGCCACTGATTTTTTATTCATCATTTATACAAACCATAGTTATCTTTAAAAAAAAGAGAGAAGTGAATAAGTTTCAGCAGAAGGACACCTTCGCTTGTCCCAGTCTTTGCAGAGCAATCTTCTTCAGCTTATTAGCATGCCGTAATCGCGTAACAATGGTCAAAGATATTTTAAAAGCGTGCAAAGTTGTTATTTTGCTATTCTAAACATTTTGATTTTTGCCGCTGTCGTTCCCTTCGCCGTCGTATTTGTGGCTTCAAAGTTTCAGTCCAGAGTTTAGGAATCTCTCATATAACGTTTCACACTGTTCTCTGGGACATACGCAAAGTGGCCCCGTTTTTTGAAACAGCTGTATAACTATCAATCGGATGAATATAAGAGAAATTAATTGTGTTATTCACTGTAGAGAGATTGTGAACAACTGGGGCCAGATATGTTAGCTCAAATGAAAAGAAAACTGTGCACTTTAAATGTCAATAGTTCCTGGGTTCGTAATTTACGGTACTGCGGGAAAGAAATTAGTAAACTAAAAAGTCGTTGCACGCTGTTTTTAGTGGGCCTAAATACACTGTATTGTGATGCTTTTTGCAGGTAGATTCACGGCCGCCACTGATGAAGATAGCAACGTTCTTGCTTTAGCAACAGATCCTTCTAACGAGATATTGATTACTGGAGACTCAAGTGGGCACATAACTGTGTGGGACATCAGTTCATATTGCATCTCAAGAGCGGAATCTATCATTGCTCAAGTAAGTTGAATCTTTTTTTGACTGGTATGTCGACATTAGTGTTTCAGCCATCCCATATTAAAGGTTGGAAATTGTTTGGTTATGCATGGTAAGAGAGGAAAGACTTAATCGTTTCTGGAGGGCTGTGAAGAGAGTGCTTCCTAACGACAAGAAATTAAAACAATCTATGTCTTCCATGCAAAGTCGATGGCAATCTCAAGACCGACAAAAATTCCATAGCTGAAGGTATATTAATCATTTCTTCGCCTCAATCAATAAATAATTATTTTCAGTGGTCTTGGTTATTTAATTCGGCTTTCGTATCATATGAATAATTATGGAGATCGAGTAGGGTGTTATCCGCCTCGGCTTACGGCCTCGACGGATAACACTCTCCTCGATCCCCATAATTATTAATAAGATACTCAGCCTCGTTCATTGATTGTTAAATATTAACTGAGCCTGAGGTGAATAATTGTTTTAGTATATACACAAGAAGTGATGTCAACAGAATCAGAAAGGAAACCATGAGGAAAACGATTAGTATGATTCACGGGTGAATTCATGCGTGAACATGTAGTCGTAAACAGCAGATGCACAACAGTTGAATCTTTACAGTGTTTTCAAACATGGCAAATTATAGTTTTAATTTTTTTGTAAGCTTTAGCATCAATGATTGAAAAGAAAACGTTGAAAGTTTAAATAACTCCCCTTTCTGAGAAGAAACACAGAGCTTTATTTGCTTCTGTCAACTCACCGTGAATGAGACAGTTTTTTGTCGCTTCTTTGCAAATGCTGTCAACAGCGGCTACGATCGAGGTGCGCGTTGTTTATCTACAGTGCCGTGTTCCTTGCCATGTTAACTTTGCTTTCCCTTTTTTCTCGATGAATTAACTTCTATTTCCAGGCAAAATTGGTTTTGCGAGGAAATCCAGAGTTCACAAAACAGTCACAAAGCGGCCTCCTTTTCCTTTGTAGTGGTCAATAAAAACATTGCTTCGAGCGTATGAAAGTCAACTACAGTAAATCACTTCGCAATAAAATCACGCTGTTTAAACACCATGACGTCTTTTCTTACCTTCAAAATCATCAACTCTGGGATATTCTTGTATTTTAAAAAAGTTCTTACTTTGAAACGTGGCAGAACACCCAGTTCACGACAGCGATTTACTTTTGCTTTATATTCACGCGGTGAATAGTTATAAAATAACTAAAATAGTACGCGCGTTCTGATTGGTTAAAAACCTATGGTGTATTGTGCCGGTAAACTCACAGAAAACTTCAGGTTAATTTATAAAAGCAATAGACCATTCTTTCTATGGGTTTACCGCCGTGATAACCCACTTAGGATGGTGGGAGAACACTCGGAAAGCTTGTAAATCACTCGCCTTCGGCTCGTCATTTACAAGCTTTTCTCGTGTTCTCCCAACATCCCGCGTGGGTTGTCACGCCGGTAAACCCATAGAAAGTGTGGTCTATTGCTTAATTAAACGTCATAGTCCGAGATAGCGAACCAATCAGATTGCTTGAATTACCAAGATCACTGAGTGTTTATATACTAATATGTATTATTAGTGCTTTAATTTAACCAGTTTAATAAGATAATTGATTCAAAAGAACTGTGCTTTGAGAAAAAATTTTCAATACGCCGCATTCGAACGTTTTCTTACATTCGATGCATAATACGACTCAATCCATCGTTTTTTTATTCCTTGAATATTTTACTGATAAATGTACTATTTAGGTAAGAATTATGGTTACCGGTATTTTATTTTAAATATTTGTACATATACCTTAATAATATATGAAGGGGGAGCCATTAGAGCAGCTTCGATATTTTCTGTGTGTTGTTTAGGTGTGGTCAACAACTCAGCGTGCTGCAGGTAACCCGGATGATAACCCAGAAGGCAAACCTCCACAGCTCACTAGCTGGTATGGGCACCAAGACTCAGTGGTTAGTGTGGAATATCTGTCGCAAAGTCAAGGTGCTTTATTATTATCTGCTTCTAAGGACTGCACGGCCAGGCTCTGGACACTGGATGGCCAGTACATTGGAATGTTTGGCCAGGTTAGCTCCTAACGTTCGTATGTGATATGCTTTTTTGAGCTATTTTGAAAAAATAGCTCATATGTCAGTGGTGTGAGCGTATGTATCTGTGTGGCTTTGTGGCTTTGTATGTTGGGATGTTTGTTGCAAGAGCCAATAAGGTTGAAGGTACTATGAGTTGATGCTTAGGAACCAATGGGATCTTGGCATCTATTTCAACACGGCATTGGTAAAGGTCGAACGAGGGCACTTTGAGACCGCCATCTTGATTCTTCACAATTTTTTCGTCCTTTATTACGGCTACACGTGTTTGGAAGAATTACATTAAATCTCTTCATGATTCAAACGCTGTGTACAGTGATGCAGCTGTTTAAGGGTTCATATTTTAGTATGGATGCTGCTTCAAGGCATTTCTGACCTAATTCGGCTATCGGTACAACGCACGTCAGTATGAGTTCTGTTTCACCTGCTACAACTGGGTAGAGTATAAAAGATCAAACATTTTCAAAGCTCTTCCAATGAAGCAATAATTGATATTTAGATATAGACTTTAATTCGAGAGTACGCGCCCTATAAAATGTGGTTTTAGAAGTTTAAAAAGGCAGCTTATTTCTGTGAAAGCTGTACCGAGTATTGTTAATCCTGTAAACAAGCTTTAAAAATATTATTCTCTCGCTTACAAAGTTCAACAGACCTTTTTCGTTCTGGCAAAACAGAAAAAAAAATAATAAGTGAACAACATGGTACATCCTTCCTGCATACTAAGTATTATAGTTCCTGAAAAGTATTTTATTTAGTAAAATGCGTAACTTAAGTAGAAACAGTAGCGTTAGGGAATAAAATTGGAAGAAGCTAGTTGACACAATAATTAGATACTGTTGTATTGAGTGGAGTAACATGATACAAGAAGAAATATATTTCGGCCGTTTGATAATTTTCTTGGAAGTTAATAAATATTAGGCTATCAACCTTGACGTTGCATGAAACATAATTTAATTGCAGATGTTGTAATAAAGCCGAGGTGATTTCTTAAAATCGTTTGCGAAAATTTTGTAGTAAAACAATTTGCCTTTTTTTTACGTACGAATTGTAAAAGGGCCAAAGACCAACATCTTCACATGCAAATTGTGTGCATGAGTTATTTTTATAATTCTGTTTACTAGATTACTCCGTGATAACTCGAATTCCCTCACGTACGAACCACGAAAGGGGGCAAAGTCCAACACTTTCACGTGCCAGCTGTGTGACTGTACATCTCATGCAGATTGGCTTTTCACAATAATAATAGTAACTTAAACGCATGAAGACCTGTTTCGTTTAGTAACCAACGCCCTAAAAAAGGCTCTTGTCTTTTAAAAAGCAATAGCTTTTAAAACATGAAGAAATAAGTTGTCGGAGTTAAAGACTGTCTCACAAATGTTAATAAATGTTAGGTTATCAACCTTGACGTTGCATGAAACATAATTTAATTGCAGATGTTGTAATGAAGCCGAGGTGATTTCTTAAAATCGTTTGAGAAAATTTTGTAGTAAACACTTTGCCTTTTTGTTACGTACGAATTGTAAAAGGGCCAAAGAACAACATCTTCACGTGCAAATTGTGTGCAAGAGTTATTTTTATAATTAACAGTTAATGAATAAGGCTGAGTATCTTATGAAGAATTATGGAGATCGAGGAGGGTGTTATCCGTCGAGGCCCTAGGCCGAGGCGGATAACTCAACCTCGTCCCCAGGTCTTCTCGGTTAACGGTGCCTTAACGTGCGAAAACGCTGCATTTTTGACGTAATTTCTTCGTTAAAGTCAAAATTCTTCCAAATTTGGTCATCAGTAACTGGTTATGGTGAATTAAACGTTTGCTTTTAGCCAATCAGAATCGGGGATATATTTTGAATGAATAATAATTCTGTTTACTAGATTACTCCGTGACAACTCGAATTCCGTACGAACCACGAAAGGGGGCAAAGTCCAACACTTTCACGTGCCAGCTGTGTGACTGTACATCTCATGCAGATTGGCTTTTCACAATGATAAATAGTAACTTGAACGTATGAAGACCTGTTTCGTTTTGTAACTAATGCCTTAAAAAAGGCTCTTGTCTTTTAAGAAGAAATAAGTTGTCGGAGTTAAAGACTGTTTCACTGAGTAGAATCGCACGTGAAAACCTCGTGAATTATGATGATGCAACCATCTACCACAATGATAAAAATCCTAGTATTTCGTAACTATTCAGTATTCGATGAGTCACATTTTGGCTTAAGAAACTCCGAGGAAACCTTAGAGTTTTCCTTCTAATCAACGTTTGGTGAGTAGAAATTTATTTTACTTTAACAATTTGTTTAACTTGCACCAGATGTAACAGGGAAAGACAGAGGAAAGTGAATTTATAGGTTGAGGATCGACTCAGCTGAGCTTTTAGCGTTTTTATTTATGTAGCGCAATACCCAATTTCGCACAAAAACCAAATCTACATTTAGGATGAAAAAGGTAGATTCATCACTCTTGGTAAGGTTACACCGAAGTATTATAGTTACACTGAAGCATTCAAAATAGCTCATGCACGTTTAACTTGCCTATGTTTTTCTTGGTTCTTGGCCGAGGATTAATATTAGTTTATTTACGTATTTTTTATTTTGTGTCTTACAGAAGAGGCTGTGGAACATTAACGATCCCAGCTCGTACAGACATGCAGGGTAAGGAACTGTATTAATGAATGTCACTTTTATTGTCGGTACCTCCTCCTTCGTTTTAAAATTTGTTTTGTTTCCGTTTGTTGGTGTTTTTCAGGAAGACTTGGGACGAGGAGAGGGACAGAGGAAAGAAAAAAACTCGCGTTCACACTGATATAAGTTATGCAAGTTCTAAACCACCTTCCCCTGCTCCAGCTTTGAGTCCAAAGCAGCAGCAGCTAAGCACTAGTCCATCAACACGTGAACCGCCGCCGCCAAGTAGAAGGTTAGATTGATTGTTAATTCTTGTTTCATTTCTCAATTTCTATTTGAGCCATTTCAGAAACTGTCTTCAAATATAAATACCATGAGATCTTTGGTGATCTTTATATTTCAATATCTTGGAAACAAAAGCAAGTATGCTGCTGCCGCAGGTTTGATCAAAATTTAGTTTCGTGCTACTAGAAGTACATCAAAGAGCAAGGACTACATTTTTTGCCAATTTACAGCTAACAATTACTTCTTTCGGACATCCAACGACGCCTTCAAAATAAAGATTTCCACGCAATTGACATGAAATTTGTGTATTTCTTGCATAACTGATTTTGTCCTGTAGATAGGTCTTGCGTGTTTCATGCAGAAAACAATAATCGCACATTGATGTTTTCTGCCTACGTTTTGTCCCTTCTAGCACACCGACGACCCCCCCCCTTGCAGAACGCGTCAGTTTCCTTCCCACAATTGATGTAGGAAAAGTAGGTGATGATGAAAGCGAAGCCGAAGATCCATATTCATGGAGAATGACTGACTATTACCGCTCCATGACAAGCTTGGTACTGGAAAGATCTTCGAAAAGTCCTCAGTCATGGGTAAGAAAGTTTTTTTACATCATCATTAAAAATCAGCAGTTAACATAACGAGTTATGAACAGGTGTGAGACGTCGATTCCCCTATTCGAAGTGTCCGTTGTAACAGGCAGAACGAACACCGGAAACGTAAAAGTTTCAGATGTTTGTTACGACTACGAGATTTATGAACATTTTGGTCAAGCGCTTGTCTTTTTTACAAAAATAAAGCATTTCTTAGTTAGAGTAGCTAGCGGTATAGAATGAATTGGAGTTTATAAACAGACTCGATGTTATGATTTTCGGGCAAAGTAACATCTTCCGTATAAAATTAAAATAATTATCAGGAAAAAGATCTTAGTAACTGTTTAATAGAATAAAATTTAGTGTATGATAATAATCAATAACTATGATTAAAGACATATATTAAATTACTTAGTTGTATAATAGACCTTATTCACGATGCCCGCCATCTTTGCAGGCGCTTTAGGATCGGTGGGATAAAAGCAATTAACAATTCTTTGACGAGGTTGAGCAAACTATCGTGATTTGTCGGTGGCGAGCAGATCAATTATTTGCCGAAGCCGAGGCTTCGGCAGATAATAGGCCACTTCCGACTTCCAAAAATCCTCACTTTCAAAATGAGACCAAGTGCATAACCTTTCTGGTAAAAATGAGTTCTATTTGCGTGAGAATGAATACTCATTTCCATATCAAAGGCTGAGCACTTAACCTCGTTTTGATACAGAAGCCCGGGGAAACTCGGAAAAGGCCGATTGATCTGCGAGACACTGACAAATCACGATATTCTGCGAAAACCGAGTTCAATAATTATCAGGAAAAAGATCTTAGTAACTGTTTAATAGAATAAAATTTAGTGTATGATAATAATCAATAACTATGATTAAAGACATATTAAATTACTTAGTTGTATAATAGACCTTATTCACGATGCCCGCCATCTTTGCAGGCGCTTTAGGATCGGTGGGATAAAAGCAGTTAACAATTCTTTGACGAGGTTGAGCAAGGTTGGACGAGGTTGGACTTGATTAGACAAGACGTACTTCATAGGCATAATACACGTAACAAAGGCAATTTTAGATTACCACGTGTCAAAAGAAATTGGGGAAGCAAAGAACACAATATCATTCCGTTTCCGATTTTAACTCCCTCAGTCAGACGATCAAAGACTCAAGGAATGTAAATAGTTTTAAACGTAATGTTTTTAAGTTTTTAATATAGCTACTTACGTTTAATTTTTACTTATACTTATTTTTAATTTTTTATGCATTTTTTGTATCTTTTTAATCCCTTTGCAATTTTATAGCTTTTTTTTTTTGTTTTTATAATATATATCTAGTTTTGAGGTCCTTTTTGAAAACCGTATCTTTTATGAAAAAGTTTCCTCAATAAAGATGATGATGATTATTATTATTAATAATTATTTTATCATTCGGTTACCTAATTTGTTTTTTAATGAGTATCTGGCGTTTTGCCATTTTCACGCAAGAGCGATAGCAAAAGGGAGAAAAGCGTGGTTTCATTTAGGCATGAGCAGAATATTATTTGCAGCCGAACAAAGTTGGACGACATTGCACACGAGGAGACCATTATTTGTATGCAGTTATTTGCAGGTCACGTGATGCGCTCTCGGCCAATGAAAAGGAAGAACAATTTGCATCGAATGATAATATCACTTGTTTACATCCTGAAATACCAAGTGACATAATCATACCAAGTGAGCAATTATTGATCTGCTCGCCACCGACAAATCACGATATTTTGCTCAAATGATCACCCATAATTTTCCATTATCGTCTTTAAGAAGAAAAAGTTCTGCATTTTCTGTTGTCTGTAATAAACAAAGTCGACCGCGATTTCGTGCAATGGCAATTTTTTGCTCTTGTTTGCCCCCGGAGAAACCACTTGACAGTGACTTTTTTCTCCCCAGTCTATTCTTGGAGATCATTACAATAAAGACTTCAGACGCCGCATGGAGACGAGGCAGACACGAAGGGACCACGTTGGCAACGTGGATCCGAAATTAACATGTGGAGGAGGGTTTGGAAGCACTTGCTCTCCCTTTCAAGCGCTTCACATACCGGTAAGAATCCCTGAACAAATATGTCAACGCTTTTTTAACCCGTAGATACCCGAAGGGTATTCAATGTTTTTGTGATGGGATTCAATGTGCAAATGTGTCACTCGCTCACTTTGCGTTGACAAAGATCGGCTCTTCCGCTCCGTCCCGAACTCACTGCCCGATATGAAAACGACATAGTTCGTAGTTGCAGAAGGGCTCCTGAGCTGTGCATTCACTCACTCATCCTCGTGAGAGAACTTTGGGAACGAGGTTGTCACGCTCATGTTCGCTACGAAAGGAGCAACACTTACATCAACACTCGCTGTCGATTTCTGACAGTTCTTTAGGTCGTGTGTATATGCACTACAAGTATCACGACCATAAGCAATGG
>NC_133206.1:217500-357500 GCF_958299795.1 Porites lutea
TTTCATTCACGATGCGTTGACTTTGACTGGGGAGGGGAATCCATATGAATCAGCATATAACTTGAACTGAAAAATAGGCAAATTTGGACCGTGGGGCCCAAATCTGCTGTGGCATCGCGATGAAACTGTCACTTGACAACGTGCACGACGGTACAAACTCAGGATTCTCCTTTCTACAATTCAAGGAGTTCTTAAAGTTCGCTACCATGTCCAATATCCAGAAAAGAAATTTGACGATTTAGTCAGAAAATAAACCGTCAGCTACTGCACTCGCTTTCTTTCAATGGAAGCGCATGAATGGGAGCGAAAGCCTGCAGCCCTAACGAGATCACGTGACGAAGCACAACTAAGACGATGGTGGACAATGATGCTATTATTTGGGTAATTTCTTCAGTGGTGTCGCGGACGGTTGCGATCACCAAATGACTTAATGCAAAAGATTGAAACGACACAAAACAATACGAACATTACAACACAAAAGCGAACAAACAATGGTTTCCGTCACACCAAGAAACACATTTGACAAGGAAAACTTGCGTGTGTAGAGTCAAGAAAATTAATTTGATATAAAGATGTTGAGAGGTCTTCCAACCTCGTTCCCAGGGTCCTCTCCTACTCGGCCCCCGAGGTTGACAGGTTTCTTTGTTCAAACGTTCCAGTAGTAACCAAGGTGACAGGAATATACTTCGTATTTGATTAATCTGGCACGCATGTTAATGAGAAGAATCCGCCAAACTTTTGGGCCTAGATGTAAAGGATTAACGGCTGCCATACTTTTGGGTTCAGTCCACGGAATAATATTTTGTTTATTTCAAAAGCTTTAAACTTCAGCAGAAGTGAAAAACGTCTTACGAGATTGACGGAGTAATTGAGAAAAATACTTCCAAAGCTAAAGCTATCATTTTACTCGTGAAAGTTTGATAAGGGTTAGGATTACGTTAACCGCATCTTGCTGACTTACTTCACTTTAGAAGTGTAACTGAGTGGGTATAGAAGAATTTCAAAAGTTTGTGGGGCCACACGGCAATGCAGTTTTTCCCCCCAACTTTTCCAGGCTTTGAACTATAGTGGAGAGATACGCTTTATTTCGGTGAAATTTAATTCTAATCAGCAAGTACTTTCTAAATCCGTCACGAACCTGGTTCACGATATTATTCCACTCCGATATAACAAAAGGAAAATTACCCGAGATAAACTTTAGAAGTGTGGTTTTCAGTGCAACCTAATTATGGCATGTGCTAAAACCCAGACGATGTATGACGGGTAATGATAAGTTACGAAAGTAGACCCAAAATCATTAGGGGCATGTGCTAAAACCCAGACGATGGACGATAGACGATGGGCGATACCAAATTTTCAAGACTTTTTCACGAAAGACCCTCCTCCGGGACTAGCAGAGGTAACTCTTCTAAGGAGCCCATGCCATCAGCAGATCTGGTCGGAGTCTCTAAAATGCGTCGTGAATATACACTTGCGGGTGAGAGGAGGTATATAAGGAAAGATGGGAGATGTGTATTTCCACCCAAACATGTCAAATATAAAGAATAAGCAAGCACATTTTCTGCCATCCCTTCTAACTGTTCGAAGTCACGTAAGACAACTATTAACACCTCTTTATAGGCAACACCTGATGGACTCTAGGATTTTCAGCATAAAGAGTTCATATTTGGTCAAGTGTTCTATTCACTTTTGACCAGGATTGTGGTCAAAACACTCAGACGTAATTTCGACTGGAAGTTACTGATTTTGCACAAACCCATCTTATACAGTGTACATCGAAATATGATACTAAGCAGCATTCTGACGCTACTTAAGAATAATTTGAGTCATTTATAACGTTTTTTTTAAATAATCTATCACGGCTATTGAAAATTGAAGGTTTGAAATATGTTTTCGCTTCAGTCGAATTCAAACTTACAGAATTTTTTACTTCTTACGGAGGTTATTCGCTAAAAACCAAACTTTAAGTTCCTAAGGTTGGATTTGTCAGTAGCTGGTCTAGATCGCGTAAAATTAGGCGTTTATCAATTTCTAAGTTTTTTGTCTATTGTTGTCATAGTAACATCGATTTTACTAAAACCTACACTTTGTATGATCGATCATTGGTGAAAATTTTATAGCGATCAGGCAAGGATAAAATCACTTTTAAAGCGATTGAAAAATATCGGAATGGCCTCTGAAAAACTATATCGAAACACCTTAACAAATTAAATGTTGTGCTTTTTTCTTCCACGGATTTTATTTTATAAACGGTATTTTCTTTAATGCGCGAAAATTAGTTGGCAACACGACAAGCCGGATAAAAATATCTATTCGTTTTTGCCCGCCATTGGGTGACAAATTTGAATTACCAATTAATTAACGCTCGTGTAACAAGTCTCGCATAGTTTTTAGTAACTATGACTCTCGTAAAAATGTCTGTAAAAATGGTATCACTCATCGTCTATCGTCCATCGTCCACCGTCTATCGTCTATCGTCTAGAATCCATCGTCTGGGTTCTAGCACATGCCGTCATACGAAGATAAAAGAAGAATTCGTGAATTAAGACCGGAGCACAACTCAGTGCACAGTGTTATGAGAATAGCTTCTAAGAGGCATTAACTTGCACATTGTTGGCCTGAAGGCTTTATACATAAAAATTTTACTTTCAATTTTTAAGTTACACACTGCCTTGAAGTTTAATTCTAGAATTCATGTTTGTTAACTTACAGGTCCCAAAACGATTTTAAACACCAGGCAATAATTATCATGTTCTCAGATTAACTCCAATCCCTGAAATCTGTTATTATGTTCCTCTCTGCCTAGTTCTTCTAATGTTCCAGTTATCATTTCTTGGAGTTCTTGAACCAGCGCATGATTACCGTAGGTAGTTTTAAGAATGGCTTCTGCCTCTAACAGCGACTGCAACCCATCTTTTAGTTTGTCCAGATATACTTGAAGTTTGCCTGTCAAACAAAAAATTCTTCAATACGGCTGGTCACACCTCGCTAACAGTCTGTGCCACGAAATGGTCTCTTATTTCACTTAAAGTGACGATGAAACATTGCAAGCGTAGCCCGGGATGTACAGTGTAATCAAGTCTTTTAGAAGTTTCCCAGTGTGAACCGGGTATATGGCCTTTTCTAGACTCATCCTTAAAGTGAGGTTCACTTGTGTTCAGACTGTTAAAAGTTTTCCTCATTTCTGGTTTCTGTATCCCTAATGAATTGTGAGAGAGTGTTGCTTGTGAAATATGAACATATGAAAATCATATATGTGAACTGCGGAATGAAGAATTATTTGAAGGAAGATCATCGCAGTTGTATAAACAACTTATGCAGCTGCGAAAAGAAAGCCTGAAAAAAATTTAGACTTGTCCGGGATTCGAACCCTTGACCCCTGGGACAATGGTGCAGCGCTCTACCAATTAATCTAACAAGCCAACTGGGAGCAGGTCATTGAATTGGTTCGTGATAAACCCGTGAAAGGATGATGATGAAATTATGAATATATGAAAATGGTATATGTGAACTGCGCAGTGAAGAATTATTTGAGGGAAGATTATCGCTGTTGTATACGCATGAAGTTGTGAAAAGAAAGCTTGAAAAAAATTCAGGCGACCTGCTCCTAGTTGGCTTGTTAGCTTAATCGGTAGAGCGCTGCACCGGTATCGCAGAGGTCAAGGGTTTGAATCCCGTACAAGCCTGAATTTTTTTCAGTGTTGCTTGTCTTACGTCAGTTTCTTTACGCTGGAAAAAGGACAGCGTTAATGAGAAAAAAAGTCTTCTTCAATAGGAACGAGTTACGAAACGTTTTTCAATAGAACGTATAAATTGTTCTAAAATTGAATGTCATTTTGAAAACCAAATCCCTCTTATAAGGTTTAAACAGGGTCTAAAAAGGCCCACCCATGTATCGTACCCTCCTAAGGAGCAAAGAACCCATTCCTCAAAAGATAAGACGAACTGTGTGGTAATGACTCAGATGGTATTTACTTCAGTTCAGCTCCCTCTCCACTACATGCACTTTCCTATCCTAAATCTGGCTTTTTTACTAGTATCCTAGTATGCTGAGGTAATGACCTACCTATCCTAAACAGCTGAATCCCAACACTTGGGTGGTTTATTGGATAATAGAGCTTGTATGCATTCATTGTTTGAAGTCCAAAGTCCAATGCGCTTTCCCACATCTCCAGATTAATGCATGCATCCATCGCTTTATCAAGTATTCTTGCTTTGATGTAATGTAGTTTGTGAAAGAATCCTCTTTGATGTGCTAAAATCCTCTCAGCAATATCAAGAACACCTTGCTGGTCATCTGATTTTTCTAAGGCTTTAATATCTTTTAAAGCTTCTTCGCTCTTTAATATAATTGTGTCTGCCTTAGTTCCAGCAGTCTTGTCCAAAAGGCTCTTACCACATGTGTTACAAGCAGAAAACTCACCCACTGGAGAAAAGAATGATTCATAATATTTGAACAAAAAAAAATATAAACAATATACACTGTGCTAAATTTTATAAATACACCTTAACAATAATCACTGTTTATTTCACTCTTTTGCAGGAAAACTCATTTAGTAATATCAGAAACTCATAAGCGGTTCAACCCCTTATGAGTTTCTGGTAATATACAATGACAGTTAAGTAAATTATGTAAATTAGAAATACTTCAATGATAGAAATACACTGACTGTCATTGCCACAAAATGTATTTCTTGCTTCACAATGTTAACATTCTGTGAGTAATCCCCTTGGCCAGGGACAGAGGCAAAAGCACACCACTCACTCACTGAGATGGGTAGAGTACTTACTTTTTATCTGACACAGCAAGAGCTTTCCTAATGTGAAATATAATCAACAAAAGAGTGCCTGCCTCCTGTTTTAAAAGAACATAGCTTTTCTCATTTCTACACAATGATATTGCCAATGTACCTGCCAAATCTCTTGGGACTGCTCCACAGCACCTTTTGTCAGAACACTGCAAACTTAACATGAGTCCATCTTCCTCCAAAGAAGACAAACACTTAGTACAGCTGCATTCAAAATAGTAACGGTTCCTTAAATCTTCTTTTCTCTGATAACTTGGGCAGAGAAGTTCAGTGTAGCTTATGGTAAGTTCATCACCTTCCTTGATATCTTCTGTTGCATGGACTAGAAGTTTTGTCTGACTAAAAGTTACCACACAATTTGGATAACATGAGTGGTTGAGCATAGTAGGTGTTTGATACATGCCAATACCTGTGAAAGGTGAAACACCAATTGGAATACTTAGTAAAAAGGTCTTATGATGTTACACTGTCCACTTACTGTATCTGATGTGTAATCATGACACAGATTTGGGGTTACTTATCAAAGTCTGGGGCTCACATGAGTCTACCTAGAACAGCATCAAGGATGTGCTCTTAGAAAAGGTGACAGGAATGCAAATCTCTGGCCCTGTGAAATCGTGTCCTGGGTCAGGGTTTGAAATTTACTTTTATGTCCTATTGCCCCTGGGGCAACCACAAGACTTGGTTTGGTTGCTCATGAAATATTTTCGTTGCCAAAGTCAACCTCTTGGCCCAGTTCAATCCAAGAAAGTAAAACACTGAGATAGCTCAATAATTATTAACAGGTTTTTTTAGTTTTTCACTAGAAAATGTGCCTCACTTGTTATCTGTTTTTCGACCCCATCAAGGCCTGTTAGGTTTCCAAATGCAGATTTATCTTTCAAAAACCATGAGCAATAACTACAAATCATAGCATTTTCTTTCACACGCAAGAAACAGTTCTTTGAGCTCTCTAAGTCTTGTGCCACTAATCTGCTGTAGCTTTATCTGCCTTAGTGAATTCCAAAGTGAAGGTGTAAATTTTTACAGCTGCACAAAGAATCAATAGGCTATAGCAGGCAGGGATCAAACATGGTGGGAATACACATGTGGGCACATCTCACTACAGTGCATCATGGACTATGTTTAACTACATAAACTTCTGGTTAAAGAACAACAAGTCCATTCAGGCCAAATGTTGAGTTTGGAGCCTTTTTTAACTTTCAACTAACTTTTAAGGATCATGAACCTTTCCAAGGCAAAAAGCTGCAATAATCGTTCCTAATTAGGGAATTAGGACTTAGAAGATTGGGTTGTCCGAGGGGCAGCCAGTCAGCACAAATTGGCTGCCCCACTGATGGTTTTTGTTGTCTGGGACAACTGGACAACTGTTAATTTCCAACCCTGATGGTGATGACATTTATGAAAAAACAAACATTTCCTACCCACCCTGGACTGCAAAATAGTCAGTATTTTTGGGTAGGTCAAGGAAGTGAGAGCAGTTAAATGAAGATCTATACTGAGGCCTTATGTGCTTTGCACAAGCAAGATATTAACGCTGGTGCTTTGTACCTTAAAAAACCGATTTTTACAGAAAGAAACAGACTGTTTTGCAGTCTGTAGTCCCCCAAGAGCAAAAGGAAGGCACCAGGTTCTACCAGGCACCCCTAGAGCACTTCCCTGGCTGTACTGATGCATCTATTATTTTAACATTTGAAGAAAAATTATTGCAGAGAAAGTTTTATAATGTGTAGTGGTATGTCATCACCAAAATTCCATATCAATTGACAAACAGTAAAGACAGGATATATCATCATCATCATCATAACAAAAAATCATTGTAATATTGAAGGAATGCAATTTATCTCACAATGCAGGAACTTGTGGTGTAGATTGTAATGTTTTGACTTTGCTTTTCCTTCTCAGGTGACTGGTTATGCAACCCCTTAAAGTGCACAATGTTCCACAGTGAATGGTTGGTGCATTTCAAACTCTGCTATTTTGGTGAAACTATTCCCTCTTCAGCCTAACATCATATGACCCTCCTGTCAATGTGACTCTTGATCACAGACATCCATGCTTTTCGTATTTCTATTCCACTGTATCTATTGATGTTAAAGTGGAGGTGAAGCTTTAAATGGTTGTCCCTCTGACCCTGACAGTGTAGCAGTGAGGATCAGAATCAAACACTCTAAAATGGCAGGGTCTGAATAAAGGTGATGCATGACAAGTCAACCTAATTGCCTTTATGAAGACTACCATTTGTCAGAAGAAATATTGCAATTGACTACAATATGGGAAAGAAAAAAAATACTTCATTATTGCGCTAGTTATTACGGATGGTCACCAGTTGCTTCGATACAAAGTTGTTTTCTGTGTATTCAGTAGAGTTATAAAATAGTTCCATGTACTTGCCTTTAAAAAAAGGAGAATATTAACCCAAAATGTTTTTCTTGTTCACTCTCAAACTATACTTGAAATGATCGAAATTTTTATGCTTGAGTTTGTACCAAAATGAGGTGGGTAAGATTTCCGTATAACCCCATACATTTATTATGCATGCAGCAATCATATACCTTTTGTCACAAATATTTTGATAAGAATAGAGTGGAAAAACGTATGCACGATAAATGTACGGGGTTAGATGGAAATCTTACTACGACCTGTACCGAAATGTCTTTGTATCAATACGACTGGTTTCCTTAAGGATTAAATGGTTGTTCTGTAGTTATATTTAGTTCTCAAAATATGCTCACCCAGAGGCTGTAATTCAGCATCACATATAGTAAAACAGTTGCATGATATCTTGCCAAAAAGCTCAAACAACTCGGCCGTTGAAAATTTTTGGAAATCTTTACCTCCAACAAAATGCTTAAGAACTGTTATGATGGTGGTAAAAGCGTCCTTCCTTAGTTCTCCGAACTGCTCGTGGTGGGAAACAAGCTGAGATAAATACTTGCACAATGCGTCGTCTGAATGTTTGTTTTGCATGATTCTTGCCATGAGACGCACAAGATCAGTTGGAACATTCGGAGAAACTCTAAGTATTCGTTCACATTCGATTTTGTGTTCCTTCCAATCCTTCTTTTGACATTGTCTATCACAGTAGCGTGCAAATTTACACTTCGAACAACGTTGAAGATCACACCCTTGGGTAAAACACATGTCGCAACATTGCCCTCGCACATTGTTACTTAAAACAAAGACCACAGGAATGGATTCAAGAATATTATCACCCGGCTTAGATGATATCAAAGCCCTCAAACCGCGTCCTCTTAGCTTTCCATAATCACAAATCTCAAAAAGCCTTTCTCGAGGTGTTAATTCCGCCATTTTTTTGTTAAGCAAGTAGTTCTTCATATATGGGATAAACCCCTGCACTGATAGTCAGAATCCATGTCCTCATACACAACGTGTTTTTTGTGCCTTGTAAAGCCGCTGGTTTGTTGAAAAATGGCTATGCATGCAGATGCCTTGCTATGAAGCTCTATTCACCATGCAGCCCATGGAGGTTGCTTATTCCACGGCAATTCTCAAATCTGTTCAAAAAGGGACGCCACTGTGATAGCGCCCTATTTCATTCTCATCCTCAAGGAAGTACCACCTCGTTACCCGAAGACATGGAAGCTTGTCTGTATGTTCACGTAAGTAAAACTTAAGTGTTCAAGGTAGTCAAGCAGTTGTTTTTTGTTTTGTTTAAAGCCACCGCAGACTGCGCTGCCACCATTTCTGACCATAATGGTTGACGGAAATGTATTTTTATTCTTTTAGAATGTTCTGGCAGGTACGACACAGGTCACAAGTGCAGGTCACTGCTCTATTGATGAATAACTATGTACTGAGAACTCTATTTCGGATTGTCATGGTTAGGGCTGAGAGACACTTGTAGTGTTGTTTCTTTACAGTTTACTGTAGCACGCTGACCTCTACTCTAAACCTGCACTTGTTACCTGTGACATTATTTTGTGCCTGCTAAAGCTACTTAACTTTCAATGAACTAAGTAGTGAAAAAATGCATTGTACCTCCAGCGCTCAAAATAATGGCCGGTCAACGGACAATGTTGAATGATGACTTTACTAGCCAAAAACTTCACGTGCCGGCTTTGACTGGCCTCGCTTACTCTCATTCTTGAAAAAGAGCCAAAGTCCTCACCGGTAAATGAAAGATTTTGTTCCTTTGAAAGAAAATCACTTTCTCAAATAGAAATTACACAAGAATAAGTTAACTTTTTCCCAATATTTTGACCGGTCCGAAACGATACTTGACCGAGCAAAAAATTCTGTGGCCGGTCATCGTAATTCATACAATGGTGATTCTTTCGCGCGAACCTGCTTTGGTCTTACAATTTTCAAGAACCCTTTTTTATATAACTGGTCACGCTATGACTTTTGACCTAGAGTTAAGACGCTTGAGATTTGTGTTCTCCCAGCTGGAGAGTTAAGCAGTCTCCTCAGTAGGCTCGTCGCAAGATAGTTCCTTTCTGCTCGCCGTTCCATTGTTTCATTCTAGTGACGATTTTCAAGTGGGACATGTAAGACTCTTACTGCGATTTGCCGTCAAATGTTTGGGTTTTTTTTTTAACCGGCCGTTGGTGTTCGGGATCCCCGCTGCAGACTGAGAAAGGTGATGAAAACTTAGAGGTTGCGTTCTGAAGCCCTGGTTGCAAAGGAGTCGAAGTTTCTACTTTCACTTGCATTGAGTGCTCTGTGATAGACCAGGCGCTCAGTTTATCCTCCAAGCTCTTTAATACTTTGTCCAGCCTTCGAAATATACTTTGTGTAGATTCGAGAGAGTTTTCCTTTTCGTGAATTCTTGCCCCAAAGCGTTCATTTTCACGGTCAGTTTATCTTCGTGTAATTTGAGCCCGTTCTCCAGTTGAATTGCTTGTGTATTTACACACAAAGTATCGAAGTACTACATTATTTTCCTGTAGTTGAAACTCAATTTAAAATCTCTTTTGTTCCATGTTGTTTTCTATTCCTTTGTTCTGTTTTCCTAACGAGTGCAGAGCCTTTAGGATTTCGTCCATGGTCACCTCCGACCTAGCCCGCTTTGCTGTCACCCATTTTTTAAATGATTTTCCGCTTTTGTTAATATTAATATTTTGTCTGCTGCTATTTATTTATTTATTTATTTATTTTTTCATTCCCTTCAGTGGCCCTTCTGCAAAAAGATCTGTACATTTTGCAATTTCAACAAATATGCTAGGTTGGTGTAAATGTCACTTGAATTATTTGTAAATTAGACAAGAATAACTCAGAGAATAACCTAATCGTTCATTTTTCTCTTTTTTATTTGTAGTAACAGCGTGGATCATTACCGCATGAAAAAATGTCTGGTGGCTGAAACAAAAACTCTCCTACAATTATCTGGTGTAAAAAAGATTACATCAGTTTACTTTGGTGGAGGTTAGATTATTGTTTCATTAGTAGTATTATGTAATAACTAAGGTAGTTTGCATGCTCCAGTTGGCTGAGAGCGTTGTTTGCATGAGCGAGTGTAAACGCAGTTGTGTTGTCACAGTCTTTTCTGTTTCAAAATAATACCTGCTTTCACTATCACTTTATTCATAGAAACAATCACTTCATCGATAATTACGAAGTTCTGTCACCAAAGAAAAGTCCTAGGTTCTTCAAGCAACAATTATTTTTCAATCTTATGTTTATCTTTAGACCTCAACACCTGTTATGGAAATTTAGTGCTCATACTAGCAGTAACTGATGGTTAGGAATTGCGGGCGAACATGTGGGTTAAAGATGTGATTGATCAGATGAGAACCGCTTTCATAATTGCGTACGTGAAGCAGAGAAAGCCCTTTTAATTGCCGTATCAACAAAAGAAATTACTGCGGATCATAAGCGCAGAAACGGAATTGAACAACACAGTAAACAATACTCATATCAGTTTGATTCAACGATTTTATTCACAGTTGCTTAGTTACAATTAGCCTGCGAATGATGAGGATCGAGGAGAGAAGGCGAGATACAATGAAACAGTTATGCGTGACACAACACCCTACCTGAAATGTATAAAGTCACAACTGCACGAAGTCTTATTACTCAATCGGTTGTTCAGTCCGTGTTCAATAACCAAAGGCCGTTGATATGCAAAAGAAAATAATGAAAAAAGCTTAGTTTACCACTGGAGTTTAAAGCTTATTGAAGCTTCCTGATGACAAGAAGATGAGATCCCCCACCAGTTGACAACAGAACTGAATGAACAAAGGGTGACAGTCTTCCGCGATTAGTTGAGAGTATTTCAACCTGATGTTGTTACGAGTGACGAGTGTTAGATTTCCTTCTTCACCATGAAGATAAACGTTCTAACATGGTGTGGCTGGCCGACGATGAACCACGCCCAGACACCCTGAAAACAGGTTTCCGTCCAAGAAAGAGAATGTTTTCACCGTTTTCTTCAATACTCGAGGGCCTGTTGTTGTCGACATAACGCCCGACAAAGCTACAATCACTGCCACATATTACACAACTTCAGTTTTGCCAAAAGTTCTTCTGCATAATCAGTCAACGGCACGGACTCGACGTCGGTCTCGAATCCAGTTACATCACGACAATGCAGCTCCTCACAAAGCTCGCATCACACAGCCTGACGTTCCTTGATGACAATGGTATCCGTTTGATGGAACATTCACCATAGTCACCCGACTTGGCGTCGTGCGATTTCTGGCTCTTTCCAAAATTCAAATCTGCCCTTGCTGGGAAACGTTTTTCAAACTCTGCAAGTTTGCTTTGTTCGCCCATTTCTGTAATGGTTAAATTTATATAATTTGGAAAATTGCAAACCTGCTGTATCAACAATTTTTCAATTAAAATTGATGTTTTAAGGGAGAAAATTTTATACATTGTTTTTCATAGCCTGACGAGAACTCGAAAGTAATGAAATCTTTGTTCCTACTTCGTGGCTTTTAGGCTCTAGAATTTTTTCCAGTTTAAGGGCAATAGGAGTTAAGCCTTCATTTACTATTAACTTTGTCATGATTTTCTTATTTTTGCCCGGATCAGACAAACCGTCCTGGAACTTGTACTGGGAAGTCAAAAGTGGATTTGCTGAGAGGCAGTAATTCTCTGCAAGGTCCTGGTTGGTGATGGCACTGTCCTTTATTGGAGAATTACGCTCTGTATTGGTTGTGTTGGGTACCTGCAATAATCCGTGTTCCACACTAGTATCGGGACTTAGGAGAGGTTGGGATTTCTTGCTTCCCTTGACAACGACGAGTAAGGTCTTTGTTTTTTATTTCCTGTAATGGTGTTTTATTTTCTGGGTAATGGCATAGAGCTTCGTGTCAGTGGGTTGCAGTGATACGTTTTGCTTTGGTGAGTTGACTTTAGGTTCTTGATTTTCCGTCTAGAATGCTTGCTGATCGGCCGGAGTCTTCTTCCTTTTCTCCGTTTTCACCATGGATTAGAACATGAACAGTGGGTGCGCAGAATGTACGTGGATTGGCCCTTCGTAACTGAAAAGCGAGGTCAGAGTCTGATGTGCTGGCGTGGGTTCGTTTTGTTTATCTTTGTCATTTTTCTTTCCTTTGCGCATTGGAAAAATAACTTTTTTTGGAGAAAGCGGTACAAGTTTTTCAGGAGGTTGAACACTTTGACGTAGTCCTTCATGGTCGAATCCGCAGTTTGGACAGATGTTCTCGTTGTTCTCATTCTGTTTTACGGAGGTTTCTTTTGTTTTATTTCCCTTTGAAAGTTTGGGATCCTATCCAGTGTAATCTGTTTACCGGACCTTGATCAGATATGAGCGTTTTTTTTTTTATGTCGTTTGCTTGGCGGTCAATGTTAAAGTACAGGTAAAGGTCCTTATCTTACGTTGGTAATTTGTACCAATACACATTGCACTGAGAAACCTGGGGCCGATGCTGCGCTCATCTTACCCAACTCTCTGCATCAGTGCTCTGCGGAAAGGAAAAAAGTCGAAACAAGGATTTGAGATCATACTTGGGAATCAAACGCAAAACCTGCCGCATCGGTGGCCCTGCACTAACCGACTGTGCTACTTCTTTGTTGTCTTTAATCATGGCTTCTCCAAGTTTTGTTGCGTATTACATAAACAAGGTCGGTACAGCTACATCTGGGTACCTGGAGTACGTAAACGAATGTGATATTGAGCAACATTATACACCCAACATTGCTGATTTTAACAGTATGCATGACGCGTGGTAAATACGAAACTAGTATATGCACCTGACTCTTCAGGAGTCTATCTGGAGCTCAGTGGATGGCGTGCCTTCCCAGTGCTCTGGACGTCATAGGTTTGAACCCTGTCAGGACTGTAAATTTGTGTTTGTCCCACGATCATGATACGCTAATTATCGCTTGTTTTTTTAACAATTTTGTCTGGTGTTTGATCGTAAACTCTTTGTCAGTTTTGGTTGAACAATATTTTTTCCTTTAGGTACCCCAAGTTTAGCAGAACCTTTGATTATTTCGTCAGTGCTAGAAACCATTTCAAGATTTAGCTACTTACCAACTGATGTTGAAATCACATTGGAAGCAAATCCCACATCTGCTGAAACAGGCCGACTTAGGTATTTTGTATTTGTATTTTATTTTTGCTACATCCTATAATACATTAGTTGTACAATAATACAATAGTTGTACAATATCAATAATACATTAGTTGTAGAATCGCATAATTGAGTAAAATCTCGCATTCTGATTTGTTAACGAAGCAAGGTATTTATAATGGTAATTGAACTGAGTGGAGTGCAATTTGGTCTGAAATCATACGAGTGATTTCAAAATCGAACGAGCGCGCAGCGCGAGTTCGATTTGAAATCACAAGTATGATTTCAGACCAAAATTGCACGACACGAAGTTCAATTACCACTTTATTACATCCATTTTGAAATCGCAGAATTTAGTCAGTACTAATATTTTATTGATCGAGTAGCCGGTTTGTTAAAAAGCCGAGACAAAAAGGCTTTTACATCTCATTTTGTATTCGAAACAAAAATGATGCGATTTAAAACAGAAATGATGCGTTTTAGAACATGAATGACGCGATTTGGAACAGATGCGATTTAGAGCAAAAAATGGTGCGATTTAGGAATAAATCACACTGCTGAGAGCCAATCAGATTGCACGGATAGCCAGTGATTTCAAAGTGGATGTAATAAAGTGTGGAATTGCGAGTTGAAAACGAGGCTAAGCGATATTGTTTCGCATCTACGTAACAGCTATCGTCAAATTCTAACACAACAACTGCAAAAAAGGTTTTCTACAATGTCATTTCAAAATGTTTTCAAAACCATTGTCTCCTTTTGAAGAGTTAAAAACAAACAAAAGCGTTTTTTAAAGTGAGACGGAGGTTCTTCCTTGTTTGAACTGAACTACAAATTCTCGGAGAGGCAAAACAAACCTCTTTCGCTCGCGACAACGAGAAAACAAGAAAATCCTGTGAACACGGCCCAGAAAATGGCAAGCCAAAGTTCAACCAAACAAAACGGAGAAGCAACAACGGAGGAAGTGCCAGGGTCGATTGTCACATATACAGAAGAAGAAATAAATAGCTTCAAAGACGACATGGCCCAAAAGAGTACGCCGCTTGCAATCGTCTTGAATCGTGGTACTTAGAAAAGTACAAAACAGAGCTGAACTTGAACAGCATTTCTAAAACATTTCAAGGTACTTACCTTATATCAATCGCGACGTTAAACTTTCAGTGCTTTCGCTTGGACGCTTCATTCCTTTCAGTTTTGCCGCCGAAGAGGTATAAGGTGTAAATTATTTTCCTTCTCGAGCAAATGACCAATTTGAAAAAAGATCTTATAGATAAACGGCTTGTAAAGTCAGTGAAATACCTCTATTTATCCTTACGATTAGTGTGAAGCTTGATTACATGTAAAAAAGTTTGAAAACAAATGTAAAAACAAGCACAAGGTACAAAAAAGGTGTCGAAGGTTCAAACGTGTACGACTGACCTTGCTTCCTATTCGCCAACGCAATGACAGTTCTGACAGTTGACTTTGAAATGGCTTTCTGGAGCGCGCGGTCAGGATAAAAACAAACAATATTATTGCTGTTTTCTTTTTTTTTCTGATTTTATTCAATTATGCGATTCAAGGAAAATTAATTACCTGACTCGTGAATTCCACGTTAAATTGCACTTGAAAACCGATATGAAAACCGATATCGCACTCATCGCTTCGCGATTCGTGCGATATCGGTTTTCGCGTGCAATTTAACGTGGAATTCACGAGTCAGGTAATGAATTTTCCTATACAATATCAGTTGGTACAAAGTTGCTTAAACTACGTGTACGTAATAATAATAACAAAAGAAGAAAATTAGATTGGAGAAGGGCACATTATAGTAAAACTAATTATAGGCGGCTTAGGTGTAATTCGTGCTTTAAGTGTTGATTCAATCGTTAGTGGTTATATTGTGCCTTAGCTTTCCCATAATAGGGCACAAAGGCAACGCTAGTTTCCGTTTCCGTATAGGAAGGTTTTATGGGAGTAGGTTACTCTACCCCAACCCAACCCCCCCCACCCAACCTAGAGGATTGGACCACTCTCCGTCTGGCCTCTATCCTTCAATCTGCTGGGCGTGAAAGTCCCTAACAGGAGAGTAAAACTCCAGCCGACAAAGCTCTCACGGTCATACAGACTCGCAAACAATCCTACCATGATAAGATGGTGATCCCATTGGCAAAGGTTAACTTTATGTGATCTTTAACTTGCAATAAATTGTGTTGACTGACCTTCCGATCCTTGTTTCCTTTTGAAGACACTTCCTTTCAGCTGGGATCAACCGTCTCTCTCTTGGCATCCAGGTATTTTAGCTTACTGAGTGTACATATCTTTGAAAAGCCTTGTTTAAGGAAAGATCATAAAGGATTAAAGGATGTATTTATTTATGTATGTATGTATGTATGTATGTATGTATGTATGTATGTATGTATGTATGTATGTATGTATGTATGTATGTATGTATGTATGTATGTATGTATGTATGTATGTATGTATGTATGTATGTATGTTAGGGTATATAGTAACCGGATATAACAATTGTAGGTTGGCTTTTTGCTACATTTGAACTAAAAAAGAACGATTACACATATAAAATTGTGATTACTTTAATAAATTTGTCAAAGACAGAGAGAGAGAGAGAGAGAGAGAGAGAGAGATCTAGTAATTGGTGATTGTTTTTTGGTAGAATTTTTCTTTAGCGCATTAGATCATATATCCGTGTATTTTGCTCTATATAAACAATAAAGTTATGTTATGTTATGTTATGTTCCACCATTTGGAAAACAGTTCAAAGAACGATCCTACAGCAAGGTGACTTTCAAACCGAAGAATGTTTAAAGAGAATTTTACATTCCACTTGCCAGTTATAATATAGAGCTTTTCCAGTCAAATGCATCTAGAAAAAGCCACAGATTCTTCTGAAGTTTATCATAGAGTGATTTCTTATTACAGATGTTCATTTGACAGTTGAACTAAAATTGGTTTTACTACGTTTTTGTAGGCCTTCAATCAGAAAGATTTACTTCTTTTAGGAAGAGATAACACCGTCAAGGATTCACTTCAGTAAGTTTGCTGCTTTGTTGCATAACTTTGCTCACAGACTGACTCCTGTTACAGGTAGTTACTTTTAGACCAGCACGTAGCAGGGAGCTGGGTGATGTATTTTCTCAAGTCACTGAAAGTAATCCACGGGCCGAATCTGGAAGATGATAAGGTGGAAGGATTCTGTATGGATTCTGTATGATTCTGTTAACCCTGGCTTGAGAGATATCCTGATATCAGCCACTGAACCAAAACAGCGAATTCTTCACTGTTTTTCCAATACTACTTGAAAACATCTAAAATGCATTTTCAAAGACAGTACTCCTTGCAAATGTTATAACCAATTTGCTACGTGATGAACTTGGCGTTATATTACAAGAAGGAAACAACATGAGAGGGATACTCGAACAGCTCATACCAGCCAATTCCAAACACTGATCCACCTCACTGACACATGCAGAAAAGATCTGGTCAAACAAAGGGTACATGTCCCCTGGCTATCTCATATCACGACCTCTAGCCTTGCACCTGATTAAAACCTCGTATTTCATTGGACCTCTATATGTCACATTTTTTTGTTTGGGGACTAGGTTCCATCAAAAAATATGCTGCCACAGTGCTTATAGTTTTCTTACTCATCGTTAATTTCATTTAACTGCCAGGGCTTTGCAGGAGGCAAAATCTATATTTCCTGGAAAGGTATCAATAGATCTTCTGTTTGGTCGACCACACCAATCACTGGAGGGATGGTCCAAGGAGTTACTCCAGGTATGACATGTACTCAATGCTGCCAGCTACTCAATCAACTATCCACAAAAGGCAGACAAGACACAGGGAGAGCCTTAATAGTCCATGATTAAGAAAAGCGGCTGCTGGACATCAGCCTGCCTTTACTGTTGTGGTACACCCCAATAGATATGGAACAACCTAAGCAATGACTTGAAACAAACAAAAGGCATTCAAGTGTTTAAGAAATGTTTAATCATTGAAGGGATTAATATATAACCTGAAGTAGGTCAGAGTGTACGATATTGTAAATAGGTTATTTTCTGTTGTTTTGATATCATGCTGAGAAACTCTTTAATTTCAAGGAAGCTCACTCAAGTTTTTATTTATGAAAATAGTTGGTGACTTAGGCCCCATTTTAAGATGGTTGTGCAGGGATTTTAGAACTGTTCATTTCTAACTCTATGATGGCATTGGACTGAGTATTCTAGTTCCCAGCAGTTCGTTCGTTCGATTGTGGTTTGTTTGTTTGTTTCTTTCTTTCGAGACAATCCAGATAGTTGCTCTCTGTCGCTGAGTGGTTTAAAATTTCGCTTTCAAAATAACTAACCATTATGAAATGTATTTAATATTCTTGGATCGGACTCTGATTACATTGAAAAATGGTTATTAGTAATGTAATATTAGTTGCCTTGTGTGTTTAGACCATAGATGTCTGTGATGACCATGTTTCACTTTATCAGCTGACTCTTGAGAGAGGCACACCACTTTTCAGAGATGTTAAGTTGGGAAAATTGGTAAGTTCGCAATATTATGCACCATATCTAGGTTTTGTTAGGGTCAAGTCAACAAAAGCTGGTGTATATCCTATTGCGCCTTGCTGAGTGATTATGATTGTCAATTTTTTATGTCACCTATTTGTCCCTTTCTGATAATACGTACTAGACGTCATTGCTCCCAAAAGTGTCCGGTGACTCAAGATTGTTAAGAAACGGTCCAGATAAGAACGATAGCAACAACGGCAACGAACATGTTGGAATGCAAAAAAGGTGCTAACTTTTCTATCGTCTGTACTTACTTCTGATTGGCTTAAACAGCAAAAGTTAACCAAAACTTAATAAAGCAGTACATATATTCATCCTTACTTTCCAACCATCTTCCATATAACAAAATCTGGTCTCAGTTTGAATAACAAAGAAATCCTATGTGGGGAACATGTAAAATTGTAAACTTTTCTTGGCTATTGTTTTCAACTCTTGTGATTGGTCAAAATCTTTTAACACAAAAAAACACCCTTTCAAAGTGGAGTGTAAATGCATTTTATTGCGTAAATGGCCTTCATGTAGGTTTATGCATTCTCTGTGTAAAAATGAGAACACTCCTATGTGGGGAAAGCACCGTTGCCGCATAACAAAAGAAATTGCTATCCACCTTACTCGGATCATTACTTAATGTCCAAATTTCTAATTAGTTCTCTCGCTTCGACCTCCCTTTGTGACCACTGGTACAGCTCACACGCACAACGACGGCTGCGTGCATTAGACTGACAGCATTTGACTATATCTTATATGGATATCACATTTTTTTCTGCTCATTGCTCAGATTTAGGAAGGACAATAAAATCACCTTTTAAGTTTGCCAAGGCTTTTCTTATTATTGTTATTATTATTGTTATTACTGTTATTATTAGTGTCTGAACTATCCCTAAGAGCAAGAATTTGCTAGTAAAAATGCCTTTTGATACAGTAAATATCTGTTTCAGTCTCTTCCCAGTTCTGATGTTGTTGCTGAAATGTATCAGATGGCGGTAGAGGTCAGCAATGTTCTTAGCATCGATATCTTCTTATTCTGTTCTCCATTTTTTCTACATTTGAAGGCAGTATAACCGTGACAAGATATATCATTATTGTTTTATAGACGCTGTTAAGAAACGGATTTCACAGATATGAAATATCTAACCTTGCAAAACCGGTAAGCTTAATTTAGATGAAGTTCCCTGTATCAGCATAATTTTCTCACTTGCCACAATTTTCACAAGAATGGTTCAATGATTCAATCCTCCCAGGGTGATCCAAACTACAACTCTTTGGTACTGGAATTCGCTTGTTACTAGAGACGGGTTGCGGGCTAGTAAAAGACTTTGGGTTGTTAACGCCTTGGATCCCGTTAGAAAATAAATCATTACAGCGTATGCGATGAAAGTCATCTTTGGTTTAAGAGGACAGTTTGTTTGCATTGATTCTTTAATCACATCTGAAGATTTTTCGCTTCCTTCTGGAGTTCAGTAGTGGTTCATTGTCGGACCCCTCTTTTTCATTGTGATCATAAGGTAGAGAGCCATTCAGGTATTAAAAGTGCGTCGGACTCGCAATGAGGAAGTCTCAAGCCCCGGGCCCAACCTTAATTAAGTACGGTCCAGCGCGCGCTGCAGACAGCTATCTAGATTTGTTTATCAGTCAGCAAGAGTTCAACTCTTCCGCGGCCATACTTCCGAATAACCAAGTGGTTTCCTCCCGCCAGTTGTTGTTTTTTTCCTGGTTTGTTTTGTGTAAATTATTTTTTTCAAATTATTTGAGAGGAATGCTTGTAAATTAACTCGAGAGGTTATGTGTACTTCCGGTGTAAATTCAAGTTAATATTTAGCAAACGTTCTATTGAGGAAATAACCAGGTAAACGCGCAAGAGCGTAGGCGAAAATGAACATCTAAGCCGACCGACGCTAGGAAGGTCTCTTAAGTATCTCCACCACAAGAAATTTCATTAAATCTCAAAAATATCAGCTCCACAGACAACAAAGTTTAGAAAAGAACAACGTTTGATTTCCATTTTTACAATAGAGTTGCAAAGTATCATATACCTCAACTGCAATCGAAGAAACTTTCAGACTCAACAATATGCATTCATTATTTTACCACCATTTGTTCTTTTGCAGTTATTATTTCACCAACTTCACCACAGGGCTGTGCTCTAACAGCGTCAAGAGGCCTTTATGATGGGGAGGCTTACCCTGCTAGCAGAGTCGCTTCGATCTTTCCTAGAAAAGTCGGGAAAGAGGAAGCGACTCTGCCGACATCTTCAAGTTCCTTTGATCTGCCGATCATCCAGCCTTTTGAATGAGTCAGACAAGTTTAACACTGGATAAACCAGTTTTATCTGTGCACGCACGCATATTCTGGAGTTTTGCTGACTCTTTCTGCGCCCACGCTCCATAACAAAACAAATAGCTGCCGCTTCAATTTCATGCAGGAATTTTGAGAAAATTATAGATTGAACGTTCAGTTTTAGAAAAATTGGAAAATGTACCCAGATTCGAGATGGATTTTGTTTTGGATTGAACCATGTACTTGGCCGATTTTACTTGGGTCAACGGATCCACAATCCAGTAAGTGTTACGAGAAGTTCTTGGAAGGATAAACAAATGGGTTTTGAATGAAAATATTTAAGAAACAATAACTATGTTTATTCTTTTGCGTTTGCTATGACATTAATTCAAAATAAGATCACGAGGCTACAGAATCCATATTGCATTTAAATGATCGATGTTTTTTACAGGTGTTTGTTGATAACACCCGATCTGCGATGCCAAAAACGTCTTTGGATTTTTTGTTTTTCTGCGACGTCAATTCGACATCAATCAAAATCTGAAGAAGCGGCGCTTTCTTCTGTTTGTTCGCTTTCTCGCCTTTACATCTTAGCGAACCTCTTAGAAAACAAAAGTTCGTAGTTTGTGGTTTGTGATTTGTGGATTTCGATCCGTTTTGTGTGTTTCTGTGTTTCAAGGTTAGAAGCTTTGTTTTTGAAATGCACCGCAAGTTTTAACTTAGCTCTAAGATTTTTTTAACTTCTTTACACTGAAACATGGCATATAGAGCTTCCAAATCCATAGGAAACACAGCTACGGAAGGGTGAAAACGAACCGTTACATTCCCTCTAACATTTACATTTGCTGACAAACACAGTGGATGCTACGGTAACGGTTTGATTGACGTCACAGAAAAATTTGAATTTGGAGCATGCTCAACATGAATTGTCGAGGATGTCGGCAGAGGTTCCTTCCTCTTCCCGACTTATCAAGGAAGATCGAAAGAGACTCTGTTTGCAGGGTAGGGGAGGCTAAGCTCTGTGCATCTTATGATTTAGTTTAGAGTTCAATTTTTTTAATGTGTTCATTCTACAGGGTGCAGAAAGCAAACATAACATGGCATATTGGAATGGTACGCAGTACATAGGAGTGGGACCAGGAGCTCACAGCAGGTAGAAGAGATCAGGGGTATTTACATACTGACTGAAGTGAAGTGAGAACAAAGTTCACAGTAACACTCATCGTAGTGTAAATTATAAACTATTGACTTTTGCTGAAAAGCAAAGCAATCTCAAGTTTGAGCTGTGAAAGATTTGCCGTGAATAAATCAAACTTGTCTTAAAAGTTAAATTCTCCGATGCCTGTTGCTCAAATATGCTCCCGCAAAGTGAGCTTTGAAGACAATTTTGATCTTGAAATCCTTCTCTTAAAATGTGTAATAGATGTTTTTGTACCTACACGGAACAGGGTCCTCTGGTATTTCTAGCCACGGCAAGCATTGAAATGAACATCTTCAAAGGACAATACTTTTGCATCCAACTTGAGTTATTTGAGACACTCTCACTTGGGACCGCTAGTTTAGTGTCCTTTACAGTGAGAGTTCTTAGGTAATAGCCGGAGTTTATTCCACCGAAACATCTGTAACTTGTAACTAGTTACCGGGGTTTGTCTTCTTCTCCTATTATCGGTATGTCTGTTCTAGCAAGGCCTGTGTCGGTAAGGTAAGAGTTTACTGCACATGCAACAAATCACAACAAAAAAGCCAAATTTGGGGCGCCATTATTGCCCGTGAAAGAATTGCCAAATAAGTTGCACTTGATTGGTCACTCGATTGTCTCCACGGTTCTTGGCGTGCAACCACATGACAAAACGGCCGTTGCATGAAAAAAGGGTTTAGCTCCTAAAGTTGGAAAGCGCGTTAGTTTCTATCCAGAGGTTAGCCTTTGTCATTATAAGGGCTTCCCAAGCACTGGTATGGGTTTTAAACTGTGTGTTTGGTGTTAAAGATTTATTCCTTTAGGCAATGGACTTCAAACAAGGCAGGCAAGAGTGCAGACGTTAGAGCCAAACAATTGGATGAAAGAGGTGTCATTAGTTTATTGTGATAACTGTTTTTTTTCCAGTACTTCATCGTAATACTTAATATGTAAATGATAACTGTAGTGTAGAGTCAGAGAAAAAAAGAACTCCACAACCAGATTTCATTGAATAGCCACTTGTTCCATCCTCATAATTAACAATTATCGGACGAGGTTGAGCAAAATATCGTGATTTGTCTGTGGCGAGCAGATCAATTATTTGCCGTTAGTTTTTCTGCTGGTCGTCATCGGGCCATGGTGTATACTGGCTAGCTGTGGGTTATTAATGGAAAGTGACTGGTAGCCATACTGTATGTTTATAGCAAAAGCTGCTCCTTCAGTAATTAACTGCGGTACTAATCGAATGCTGTGTCACTTCAAAGTCCTATGTGGTTGGTTAGGGTTAGGCTTTTTTTTCCTACGAGAGCACTAATTTGGGTGATGTTAAGTTGGATTTTTATGTTATTATTTAAAGGTAGAGATAAGGGGTCATGCAACTAGAAAAGAAGTTCCACAAACAAAATTTGAAGTGTAAGTATACACACCTAAGTTACAATGATTATTTATATTTCTACTTTATGCGAAAGTTTTGGCGAAAATCGATGACGTCATTAGTCTTTCATTAATGAAGCTTACTGAACGTTAAGTTATTACCAAAGGCCTGTTTATAAGGAGGTGAGGAAAATTGGTGCTAGGGTTACCTTAGCAAGAGGGTTACCCTAGCACTCATACATTTCTTCTTTTTTACGCGACGTGTTTTCAAGGCAGGAAAGCCTTACCGTGGCGCTAGTATTACCCTACTTGATTGCTAGGGAACCTGCCTTATAAGGCCTACGGATAACTAGTCTACCTTGAACAACTTCACTTTGTCATGCGTGACCAGAATCGTAAAAATTTTAAAGGGGTTATCTAATTTTTGAGCTTAAGTTTAAACTTCTGAACAATATACAATTATACGTAGAAGAGTTAATCAAAAGTAACCAAATTTCGTCATTTAGGTGTTGTTATGAGTGTGCTCATTGCAAGGTCAGTAATAAGCTTGGGCGTTTGTATCGTTTTCGATTATAGTCGGGGTAAAATTAACCTTTTTACGCAGGAATCTTATTTGCTTGTGCAGGATGTATTGCCGATGGTGTCATAGCCTTTTGTCTTTATCCTATGAGTCAAATGAAGTGGATTCTCATTACTTTGTGGAGGAATCGTCATGACTTCGGGTTCCGATCATATTTTATTGTCCGAAGATTTGCAGCAGTTTTAGGGGGTTGAGTGACAAGACTGGTGGCTTGTTAGTGTCACGCTTCCGTTTAATATTTAATTATAGCAATAATAGCGCATTCATTGTATATCGTTGATCATCTGAAGAGTAAAATATTCGCCACCGAGGGTTATTGGTCTGGTCCCATCAGTCAGCGGGGCCAAGGTTTCAGTTTTCAGGCTGTGGAGGCTTTAAAGAAGTGCTTGTTTGTTTATGTAACAATATCTTGGTACTTGAGTGGAGCGTTCTCCGTACCACAGAAAAAAGAGGGAGACATTTGCTTAGTTGAAGAGACGTCCCTCCAAAATCGATTTAGAAGTTGATGGGAAAGCGTATATATTTTTTGCTTGCTTTCCTTGAGGCAAAGTTTTACACCTGGCCGCGTCTATTGCTAGGGCTTCTAGTGCAAAGGTTTACTTGACACCTGCCTTGCAGGAGGAAAGTCAGTCTTGGCGTTTCCTGGATGGATAGGAAAGTTTTATCCTTTGTAGTCGTTAGAAGCGTGTTGTGTTCTCCATCATTTCAGAAGCTTCGTCTTATCGCTGGGCAGCTTTTATACATCTCAGTTCTAACGGTATCTTCATCAATGACTACTGGAGTGATGAAATAAATTGACGCATATCACCGTTAAAGAGATGTAGGCTGTTGCGAAGGCGTCGGATTCCTCCCTCCCTTTGGGCGGCCAACACCGTAGGGTTGACGTTCATGTTGATAGTCAAGATGCCATTCATGTGGGGTTCGGCCAGGGAGAGCGCTTGCGGGAATGGACCGGAGGCAAGTGGTGAAACGTATCTTTGTTTTTGGTGCGCGCAGGAACCTATAGCTTTGACTAGGTCATAGGTCCCGTCCGGGTCTGTCCTACTTATCTCCTTCGTCCTGGGAGTTCGTGCAGTCTGAGCTTTGCGGTTTGGACCTTGTGTCTTTGGATTCCAACAGCCACCTTGTTAAGTCTGGCATTTCCTCGCGTCATTGTACACCATGTCCTACTCCAAGCTCTTCGTGGTGAATATTTTAGCTTTCAATCACGAGCTCTCCCATTGAATCGGTAAATGCCTTATTACTCCGTAGTCGCGTTTCACAGGAGCAGTTGTAACACTAGTGATTCCTAAACAGTTGGTGGCCTCTTTTTAGTGCTATGGCCCAACGAGGGTTTTACTAGTCAAGCGACATTCCACGCACTCGGTTTTTATTTCCTTCAAAGCAGGGTTTCGAACCTGGGCCATTGCCTTTGGGTGTGTTGGCTTTCCGTCTAGGCGGTGTATTTTAATTTTTAATTTTGTCAGCGCTGTGGTCAGCGACGTAAGCATGCCTTGCGCACGATTGTCATCTCGAAGGTCTCCCGCCGGGGGATTGGGCTAGAACTGAAAATCGCACACGCTGTTCTTACGTTGAAGCAATTATGCTCATACGCTAAACAAAAGTATTTTGGAATGTTTATAAAGAGTTTCTAGGCTGGCGAAAAAGATATTTTATGGCTCCACTGGACGATCTGGTGAGTTTCTTCACATGAAAGGATCAGTTTGGGAAGGGTCTTTTCAGTCGTGCTCCAACGAAATCTCTTCGCGAAAGTACGTCGATCTATTTGCTGTTAAGCGTTACAGAGTAATTTAATCCATTGTGCGCTATTGCTGCTGTTGAAGCATATATTCGAATTTGTGATTTGATCGGGGCCCCGCTTAGGCGAGGTTTCTTGTTTCGAGTAAAATTTAACCAACCTATGGGCTTCGCGTGCAGCTCGAACTAGACTTTCGTTCTACACCCAGCATTTATGAAATAATTTAAAGAATCGAAGAATCGTTGGATCACTTTAAATCGCTTGAGTAGTGCATATGCCACTTCGTTGACACTGCCTGAAGTTGACTGGGAAGCAGGCATTGATCATGTTGGTTGGAAGAGCTCCTCCATAGCTCTCTATTATTCAGGTTCCGCATCCAGGAAGTGTGTGCCACACCATAACAGAATTTCGTCAGACTTCAAGGAAGGAAAATTAACCTCCTGGTTTTACCCAGGCCTTTTAGTTATGGACTATTTTGTATTAAACTTTGGAATTTTGTGGCCATATGTGTTCAGGATGCTATTTTTCCGACTTGCTTATGTTAGGGTTAGGGTTACGGGTCTAAGTTAATAGAGAAGTGGGTGTGGTTATGGTAAGGGTGTAAGTTTCTTTGCAAGGACGTTTAACCTTGATGAAGGGAGTCTGGGGTGGCTATCACATACCTTAATACTAATATAATGAAGTAAGCAGTAAGGATAATATACAGTTGACACAATTTCTTCATAATTTCTTCCCTTTTGCCCTTTCTTTGCCATTTTACATCTTTTGGTTTCCTCCCCTTCCTCCACCTTCTCCCCATTTGTCCCCTCCTGGTTTTCCTCCTCGTGGTACACATTTTTTATTGTTCTCCTGTTCCCCCACCATCACAATGCTGTTGTTTTCAAAATGTAATTTAGTGCGTATGGATAGTTGGTATTATTTTAAAAATCTTTATGGAAATAAAACATGGTATTTATTGTTTTGTTATTTGGTTTCAGTTTAGAAGAGGTTATTATGTCAAGTCTTAGAACTGCTGATGGTCTTAGCAATAAGGTGATTATTATTTAACAATTAATGAATGAGGCTGAGTATCTTATGAAGAATTATGGAGATCGAGGAGGTTGTTATCCGTCCAGGCCGTAGGCCGAGGCGGATAACACCCTCCGAGATCTCCATAATTCTTCATATGATACGAAAGCCGAATTCAATAATTTTTTTATTATTCATTCAAAATAATAATAATAATAGTAATAACATAGGTAAAACATGCTTAGTGCACGTTTAGGGTTGTTCAGCTCCGCAAATATTCTCCAAATAGCAGATGTCGCCCTTTGAGTTGTCTTCTTGCTGTTCTTGTCATGTTTTTAGCTATTATTTCGGCTAGTTGGTACTCTTGAAACGAGGGAAATGTCCACCATTTTGTTTTCTCAACCAAAACAACTCAACCTCGTCCCCAGGTCTTCTCGGTTAACGGTGCGTTAACCTGCAAGAAAGCTGCACTTTTGACGTCATCGGTTCATTAAACGCAAAATTCTTCCAAATTTGGTCATCAGTAGCTGGTTATGGTGAATTATGCGTTTGCTTTTAGCCAGTCAAAATCGGGGAAATATTTTGAATGAATAAAAATTAAATTTATTTAATGATTAATAAACACAGTCTTACCAATTATCAAATGTTAAATTAACTTGAACTTACACCTTCGGCCCAAATAGATTGCACTTTGTTTTCACTGTAGGGTTATGGTTAATAATTGAAATAAAATACCAGCAATAACCCAACTCTGTAAGTATGTAAATAAATGTAACGATTACTTGTCGATGCAACTTTGAGGCAATCCTAGGACCTAGGAGGTGACCTTAAAGTATATTGGTTATCAACAGTCATTTTAAGCGGAGAATTCATTATCAGGGATTCCTCATGATGCCCTTGATCGGCGAAAGCTCGGGTTTTAATATTTCTTTTTAATTACAAAAGTTAAAGGCCTCACTCAGCAATGTTTTACCTGCAAAAAGGTTTTTGTTAATAGAAATATACTAATTGTTTCCATCCTTTTGAAATTGACATACTAAAATGAAATAATGAGGTTTAGGTATTGCCCTTTTTCCCCTTCCTTTTTCTTCTTACAACAAGAAAAAACTGGCTTACCATAACTATTGTTGATGTATTGTTATTATCATTATTATTATCATTCAAGTATAAAATACATAACACGTCTTAACCGTCTGTTTGATTTTCTTTTTCTACAGAAGTGGCATTCATTATCTCCATTTAGCAAACACTTATCACTGAGCGACATATTTAAAGAGAGTGAAGATGTTCAACAACTCGTGGAATCTGGCCTATTGATCTTGAATGAAAAGTGTGTTCACTGTTTTAAAATTTTCTTGCTATCTGCATAATTTAGGTGGCTATTTAAGGCATAAGAGGTCTTTTTGTAATAAAACGCTCTAAATACGAACAATTTCCCTGCTGCTGGCTTGCTTACGTCTTTGGTAGACTCGGTTGTTGAATGAAAGGTCATAAGTTGTATGTATGGTCTCAGAAGAGGATACACAGGATTGCACATTGACGGTGGCAAGAACACCAAGATCTTGGTGGAGCAGTTAAACTATTAAAAAGCAATGATTTGTCTCAGTTCTGCCCACAAATGGTACGCACAATTTGCCCGCCGAAAATTGTCGAACATCCCTCTCCCTCGTGAAGTAACGTGCAACAGATCTGGAGCCAATATCTGAAATTTAATGTTGCACCTGTTGCATAATCCTAATTTAAGTAAACGAAACTGCATTGATTATGATAGCTCCTAACTTGAATTATGTCATTTGCTACTTTGTTTCTTACAATGTGTTATTATCCCTTTCCTTGTGTTTACCTCAGGGGTATAAAAGCCAGTCACAGGGGATTATCTGTCGTGGACAGCATCATTACAACATTATTAGTACATCTTGAAAAGACCGTTAGGATATTAAGAGAGGATGATCAGATTGACTGGAAAACTCCTTGAACTAAACTGCTATTAAACTGACACAATGCAAGGCTACTGATCTCGGCGGCATGCTGGGTGAGCTCTGTTCTTGGCTTCAGAACAACAAAACACTGAAATCGTGGTTATTGCGTACTTCGTGTAGACATCATCCAAGACATAGTGCAGCAATTAAAACTGAGTTGAGCTTAATCGCGTAAATAAATAGATGAATGAATGAATGTTTGTTGTTGGTTCTCTCCCTTGCTCCGAGAGGTTTTTCTCTGATTACTCCGGTTTTCCCCTCTCCTTAAAAACCAACATTTTCAAATTCCAATTCAACCAGGAATCAAAAAGACGAAGAATCACTCTATGGATGTGCTACCTCCAAATCATTATTTATTTAGTTATTTATTTTATTTATTTATTTAATGAATGAAAAAACGAGTGGATCGTGTATTGACTAAATGTTATCAGAACTTGACCTGTGTATTTTCTAAGGAAAAGCATTCCGATGTTTAGGAGTAGCGAGGGTAAAAGCTCTTCTTTGGCCAATTGCTTAATGTTACTTACTTTTGGCTCTTTGTTTTGTTTGAGGATGCTTCTCCTTTATGGGTAGTAATCTAGCAGTAATCTGTGAACAACAAAAACTATTGAACGAATCCTCATCCCGTTTTATTATACCTTGTAGTTCAAAAGGCTTGGGTGGGAAGCCTGGTTTCCATACGATAAATCATAAATAGTTACTGAAATAATCGTTATTCTCTTAAAGACTTTTACTAAATTAGAAACTCAGGGGCGGATCTTGGGGGAGGGTACAGGGGATGCGCACCCCTCCCCCCCCCCCCCCCCGAGCCCCGAGATGACCTGCGGCTTTCTAATACAACTGGTATTCTGAAAAAAAAGCTTTGTGGTTTATTGGTGTTGAAGTAAAACATGAGACGAGGTTGGAAAATTTAATGTTAAACGCCGTAAAACTGGTACTTAAGATTAGTTCCTTAGTGGTGCACCCCTTCCTAAGAAAAATCCTGGATCCGCCCTTGAACCCGGTCAGTACATAAAACGCCCGTAACAGTTGCGGTTACGGTATACGTACGTGTACTCGTAACTTAAGTGAGTTGCATTAAATCACTTACGTGGTCCACTTAGGGATTTCACTTAAGTGACTGCACTTCAACCTTCTCCCCAGGGCGCTACCCCCAAAGCCAGGGAAAAGCACCATGGCGACGAGGTTGACTGCCCTTACGATTTTCGTAAGTATCCACTCGTGTCATTTATGCAACAGAAATTACGGGTGTTGCATAAAACTCCTTTTACGGGAAAAATAGCACGTAAATTTACGGGACCTATGTAAGTCCCGTATCCTCACTGTTTTTACTAAAGTTAACGAGATCTTTTACTGAGAAGTGACAAAAAAGTTTTTTATTGACGTAATTCCGCTCCGTTCCTCTGACGTTCACTTTATTTGAAGCCGTCCTTGAGAAAATAGTAGAACATGCAAAAATCATTACCAGTGACCAGTGAATATTGACGGTAACATAACGATGGTATGCAAACGTATTTCAGCGAAAGTCAACGGACTTGATGAGTTGCACTCATATGATATTAAAATGTCAATGATCTTTACTGAATGAACTGAAAATATTTAAAAACTGTCGTCAGCTTCAATGGATTTTAAGGATTATGAAAAAAAAAAAAAAAAAAAAAAAGAACGAACAAATTCCTCGCGTTTTTGTCGACCCCCTTCAGTTTCATTGATGTCGTCTTGGTACCCTTCATCAGCATTGCTGCTGTCACCCGTAGCTTCCTCTTCAACATCGTTTAGAAAAACATGTCTTCATTTCTAGGTTGTCAATGAAACGGAATTCTGCAGATGAACAAGGCTCTAACCCCAGAAAACGTGCGCCGAATTGTAAGACGGATGAAGCCAATTTGTTTTCTCCATGAGGTAAAAAAGAGAAAGGTGACTCAGCTATTCGGCACGGCTTTATCTCCTACACTGACATTTATATTGAAAATGCAAACATGGTTGGAGGTTCGTAATCAGTTAGTAGCCGCCGGGTTCCCACCAAAAAAAAGAAACGGAAAGGACTTGTCGTCAGCCACTAAAGCCAAAATACGCCAAACGAAAGAAGACTGGGGGTGGTGCAATAGAGTGGACTGACGTTGACGAGCTAATCACCGAGATACTCGGAAAAGAAAATCCCTCCCTCGTATCTATAGCTGGTGGAATAGACTCTAAGAATAATATCCAAGCCAGTGAACACACCCTTGATGCTTGAAGTTTCGCCAGTGAGAAAGACAGCCGATCGTCAACTTCATCGTACCCTCCAGTGGTCCCAGATAGGATGGCTGAATTGGAAACTGGCAAGAGAACCTCAGAGAACAAGCAAGAAAAAAGCCGTTTTAGGGAAGAGCAAACAAAAGAACAAACCTGTTATTCCGACACTGATAGGGAACAAGGACATAGAGAAAGAAAAAAACACTGAGAGGGTATATGAAGGGCATTTAGAAGAAGAGTATGAAGTTAAAATGAGAATTCCGCAAAAGAAGGAACAGCTGCTTGATCTTAACTTGCAGTTGTTTAGACGAGTAGTTCAGAAACTGTGAAGAAATTACCGCAATAAACTATTAGCTACTATTTTTGATTATGTCGAAACTTCTTGGTCGATTTTTTTAGTTAAATGGTGACACACTTTCTTCTGTTTATAAAAAACAGTTTCTCAGAAAAACCGGCTGAATTTCAGAGGCTTAAAAGCGTTCGAAACGACCAGGTACTTTCTTTACACCCATCGATGGTTAAGACGAAAAGAATAGAGTGAGTCATTAATAAATTACTATATCAAAGTTACGTGTGCCCTTAAGTGAGCCCGTAAGTTACTACGTAAAACGGTTACTTACGAGAGTGCTAAGTGCGTTCCATGGAACACCCGTTAAGTGTACCCATAACGGATTGATCGTAAGTGACCTACTTAAGTGAGCACTTACGTGCAGGTTTTATGCAACCGATCCCTGAAACTGTAACTATCGCCCTGTAATTATTCAAGTCGTCGACAACCTATCTGCTTAAATACGTGTAGTGGAATTCCTTAAGCTTAAACATTTCCAAATTGCAAGAAAGGAAGGAAGCGATACGGTCAGTGCATTCACGAAGAAGTCTATTGACTTGTTTGCACTTAAGGTATCGGCCACCCTTCAGGACAGTCCGCGCGCGGATCGCTGTAGCGTTAGTTGTTTTTATAAAAACCCCTATAAACCATATATTTTTTAAAAGCTTAATAATTCCAGATTATGGATTTGAACTAACAAAAACGATTTACTTAAATGTGTTTCGAAATTGGAACGCTTTGTGTAAAAGTACACGTCTCTATAAATCATGTTCCACTCCCGCCGGAAATAAACGGAAGAAAACAATTAAGACCGCATTCGCTTCTCAACACGTTCCACTAAAAAACCGTGTCTCAGCTTTTTGACAAGTGCGTTTGTTTTTCTTTTATTAGCAAATGAAGTTGGGGAAGGCAATTAGTCAACACTCTCTGTGTAAAAAAAGCTCTAGCTTTAAAATGAAAAGGAGTATTACAATTCGCAGACACGGTTTTGTAGAAGAGACATATGGCATCACTCTGGCCAAATTTTAGCCAAATTGATTGAAAGGCTGCCGACTTGGAGTTCAAAACGTACAAGTCGATCAGCAAAATTTACGTTCGGAGATAAAATAGAAAATACATTTTTGGCGGCATCCTACCTGGAATGAGATTATAACACCTAAATGTTTATTCTGATTGATATCAGAGAGGGATCAATTTTCTCTAACAATAGGACTTTGACAGGTAACATGTAACAGGAACAAACTTTTTATTGCTATCAACATCTTCAAGTGAACAGTTTAATTCTCCGTTGGAAAACTTCCACTCTTTTACACCACGAGAATCACGGTTTAATTCTTTCTCGAGCGCCAGGCCAAGGAAACTAAAAAACTTTGAAGCCGCCGAATGCCCACCACCGATTGCTCGAAGGCTAAGAACTGAGGCCCGGTTTATTTCAGACGCTCTGCTCTTCTCGGAAGAATTAAAAACAGAATTTGTCTTGTGCGACGGCCAGCTTTCATTCTCGCACTGGATTCTCCAGGTAGAACCAAGTCCATGCTTAGTCGCTACATTTTCCATGACTTGGACTCTTCCCTGGCCAAATCGACAAGATACAGACTCGCCCGGTTTCTCAAGCAGCTTTTCGCTCAATACGATAGCTCGACCGCTTATTGTTTTCCACGTTCCATCAACAGATGGGGTCGATGAGCTTAATTGGCTGTCTTCATCTGGTTCTTCAAGCTGGATTTTGGAGCGGCTTGCACTCTCAGCAACTGCAGCATTTTCGCTTTTCTGAATATCCAACTCCTCGAGCCACTTCTCTTGCTGATAAAATGAGCCTTTGTCGCTCTCTGCCAATTTTACGGCCCATTCTTTGTCAAACTCGCTCTTCGATTTCTTTTTCGCTCTCGGTTTCGATTACGAAAACGGACACGACCTTTTCTTTTTTTTTTGGCGGCATTTTCACCGAAGCAAACGCTAAATATCCACGGAGAATACTAAAGGCTATAAAACGCGAAGACAATTCGCACGTGTTGTAGTTCACAGGCAAGTTAATTGATATATGACACGGGTATGACAGATATTGTTAACGATCAAGTAAGATAATTAACGAGAAAAATCTTTTACCCCCGATATCTTTCGACAGAAATAATATTTTCTTCTGATTTTTTTTTTTAAAAGAAAGCTCTCAAGCATATCTATTTGAAAACGTTGAAACCTCAAATATGGAAAAATGGCAATTTTAAGGGTGGCTGATACCTTAACATTTGGGTCGTTATTGTTGTGTTCAAGTCTTGCTGGGGAAATACGGCAGCGAAAGCTGGCAGAATGAGATTTTTGATTTCTCGTTAGTTTCTATTGAATTCTTTTCAAAGGATGAAGATCTACTAAAATGTTAGGAAAAGCTTACAATAATTTCAGCTTATCCTTTATTCACGTTTACACGAAAAATTTTTATTTGATCACGGATGAACGTTTCACAGGGAAAACTGTTTACAGCCATGCATTACGCGAGTCATGATCGAATCTTGTAAGATCTGAGCATGATCGAACCGTCATCACCAGGTTCAATTATGCTCAGATTAAGTGAGTAAAAGCGGGCGGACGGGATGCATGTGGATAAACCTAAACTAAATGACCCAACGAGAAAAAGAACGACAATTTGGATTCAGCTACATATACGCAAATGAAAAAATTGGACGCTGGGCAGTTATCAATCACGGGAAAAAGCAAACAGTTTTTGACTCGAATGTGACAATAGAGAGATTTAGAATCACATTCACGACAAACGTTCCATTAAGGTTGACAAATTCTCAAATTAAGGAGAATGCAGATAAAAACAGTGCCAAATAATTGTTTTGAATGAAGCTGGCATGAAACTACATTCTTGGCTTCGCGGATAATAGACTCCCCTCATACGCTCTTCTCACGTATGGTAATATGCCCGTCTAACCTCGTTTTTGAGTAAAAAATCCTTTGAAATGCTAATCAGACGACGTTTTCGTATTTGAATTTCAAAAGAATTTTTACCCGTAAACGAGGTTAGACGGGCATATTACCATATGTGAGAAGAGCGTATTACGATTCCAAAGTTTACGAAAAATTAATTACACAAGACTGCCATCTAAAAAGTTCCATTACTCCAGTGCTGAAAGTTTGATCAAGTGCGGATCATTGATTGGGGACAATTGTGTAGAGTGGTCTGAAGCCCAAACTAGAGCTACTATTGGCTTATTTATTCATATATATTACAATATAGATCATTCAGTTTTATTGTAATCATTATATTGTAATGCGCGTGTCAACATTTATTTGTATGTAACACGCGAACTATACAAGTGACTATAACACGTTAAATTTGAAACATTCGGCAAACCCGTTGGCGGTTTTTAAGTAGTGTGGGCGGTAGCTTTTTTTTTTTCACAACTGCCAAAGTTGGTCTTAAGCTGCCGTGATCTTCTTTACATTTAATACTTCGTCCTGCAGTTCAATCATAATATTTTCATATGTATTTTATTATTTCATCATCATCCTTTCAAGTGTTCATGAGCCGGCAACTCCCAGTTGACTTCTTAGCACAATTGGTCAGCGGTATTGCATCGGTCAAGGGTTCGAATCCCCTACTAGTCAGATTTTTTTTGCAAGCTTTCTTTCGGAACATCCAAATGCAAAGTTGAGTCTGAAACTACGATTATCCACTTTACATTTAACTGTCTAGCAGTATTGCCACCTTATGTCACAGTGCAAACCTAAGACTCGCCATAGATATAAGGCATACAATGTATAACACGCATTTGCCAGCACTTTTGGTGGACACAACTGTTAAAGAAACACAAAATTTTATTTTTTCGTTACATTTTAACATGATTTATAAAGAAAAGTGTTGGGACTTGTTGGCTCCATAGTTTGACCAGTTTTTAAACTTCGCGCAACAAATGCTCATAAATCCCAACGGGGTGTTCAAATAAATTGAACTGTGTAAGGACACGAAATTGCTAGGATATATAACCTCGACACAACACACACCGACTGGTGTTTTAATTGCAAAATAGACTATATTTCACAGTAAGGGTTGAAACAAATGGTTTTGTATTGCCATCTATCTTGCTTTCTTTTATGAACACTTCATCGCGACTTAAGTCGAGGTCTACGCTACTAGATACCAGGATTGGTGGATTCCATAGGATAGGAAAGGTTAAATTAGGACAGGGTAAACTCTAAGTCCTAAGAAGTAATCTTGTTTAAACATGACTTGCACTGATTTTCCTTAACAAGCTCCTGTCATAAACAATGATAATTCATTCTGTTGATCGTTCATAGCTTATGTGTCCTACATGAAATTTGATCCATTAGCCTGTTCATCATGGCATCAATGATCCCTGCTAGGTAAACTTTTTCTCGTGTATCTCCCACACAAATGTTGCTAAAAGTTACTTCTTCTAAAACCTTTCCCTCTTTCACTCTTTTTGTCTTTTCCTCTCACTCAAACAAACTGCACCTTTAGCCTTCACCGATCTTTTAACCTCTTACGAAACAAACTGAGCCTTAACCACCTCTCAAACAGTTCCTCACGCCTGTCTTAAACAAACTGTACTTTGCGCTTCCCCCAACCAAACTGTTTCTTGCACCACTCCCAAACGAAAAGCACCTTGCACTTGAAACAACACCTCCCCCCAAAACAAACTGTATTTTACGTTTCTACCAACGAAACCGTCCCATGCACCTCGAGCTCTCCCAAACAAACTATACTTCGCGCTTCTTCTAACCAATCTGTACGTTTGCGCTTCTACCATCCAAACTGTTACTTGCACCTCTCCTCAAAACGAACTGTACCTTCTACCAACCAAACTATTAATTGCACCTCTCACCAAAATAAACCGTACCTTGCGCTTCCCCCAACCAAACTGTCCCTTGCATCTCTTCCAAACAAAATATTCCTTGGGCTTCTCCCAACTGTTAGTTGTAACTCTCCCAAAAAAACTGTACCTCGCGCTTGTACTACCAACCTCTCCCAAACAAACTGTTCCTTGCGCTTCTACCCACCAAATCGTTCCTTGCGCTTCTACCAACCAAATTGTTCCTTGTGCTTCTACCAATAAAACTGTTCTGCATCTCTCCCAAACAAACTGTTCCTTGCGCTTCTCCCAACCAAACTTTTACTTGCACCTCTCCCCGCAAACAAACTGTACCTCATGCTTCTACTAATCAAACTGTTACGGGCACCTCTCCCCAAACAAACTGTACCTTGCGCTTCCACCAACCAAACTGTTCCTGGCACCTCTTCCAAACGAACTGTACCTTGAGCCTCTACCAACCAAACTGTTTCGTGCACCTTTCCAAAAAATAATCTGTGATTTACGCCTTTCCAAGCAAGCTGTTCTCGCACCTCTCCTGAGTAACCTCTTCATTGCACCTCTCCCATGCAAACTGTTCCGTTTACTTTTCCAAAACAGCCACACCGGAATCTCTTCCTTTAGCCCTTTCCACACAAACTGTTACTAGAATCTCTTTTAGGCAACCTATTCCATGGCTTACGCCTTTCCACATTAAGTGTTCCTCTCTATGAATTAAAATTCTCGCTTTGAGTGTCTTCCATAGGGATTGTTCCTTTACTCTTTACTAAATAATCTACTCTTCAACCTCTTCCTCGAATCTCTCCTTTAAAATTCCCTTCGTTGAGTTCTGTGACTCTAACTGCACCTAGAATCTCTCCCAAACAAGGCCTTGCCATTCATACTATACCCCAGTTTCCACCTACACAAAGATCCTTGGGCCTCCACCAACCAAGCTGTTTCTCGAGAATTTTTCCCGTACGGAAACTGCTCCTATAAGTGTCTAACATATAATTGATAAGTACTATCATAAGGGACAGAACACCTTTAAATCAAAGTAGTACAGTAGGGACCGAACCAACCCCCTTTTTGCCCAGTGGTCTTATTAATTGATGTCATAACCACACTTACCTTGATATGTAGTTAATTCCACTAGAAATAGTAACACGCTTTGTAAGGCGAGGAAATCAGATTTTTTTTAGATAAGGCTATGACACTTGTACTCAATGGCCTAAACCGACGAAATGGATTGTAATCTATGTCCTTATTAGTGTTTCTTTTCTTTTTTATGTTGTACGTCATTTATGCATCTTCCTTTTATGTAATTTGTATTACTCCATTCTTCATCTATGTAACATTGTAATTCCTAATAAAAATTTAGTAAAATCTGTAAGCCTGAAGAATGCTGGTCTGGCCAACTGAGATATCCTTTGAAAAGGTTTTCAAATACACGTTGTTATTAGCTTTGCAGTAGTCTATTGTAATTCCTCACCGCCATCACATTTCCGTTGTTTTCCCTCCACCACCACATTTCTATCGTGTTTCGTGGCAGAAATACCTAATTTGTCAATGCCCTCGTTAAATATGCACGATGTGCCTGCCAAGAATCAATGAACATGAATCAAAACCGCAACGCTTTATTAGACAATGAAAGCGACCTTATCTTAATAAGATTCCTCCGCGTTTCATTCACGAGATGAAGACATAAGGCAATGACGTCATCAGTGTTGACATTCCTCCGCACGTTAATGACATTGCCCCGCATTTTATTTATGAGATAAAGACAAAAGGCTATGACGTTATCGGCATAAATGTCACAATCCGGTTTCAGGCCAATGTTTTCCACGGAAACCACTCTATTGACCACTACAGAAAATACCATAACACACCATGCTGCTCTTTGCTTGTCACCCCAATAATGTGCATAAGCATTGTTTTCACTTTCTCTTAGAGCTTCTTAGGGCCATTTTAACTACCAAAATGAACTGAAGATAATGCTTCTGCAAAATTTTGGGGAGATAGACAAAGAGCACTATGGTATGTTATAGTATTTTCTGTTGTGGTCAATTAGAGGAAACGAGTGAGTGGATTAAGAATATAGATAAATCTCTCCTAAATGGTATAATATTTTTGGATCTAAAAGGAGCCTTTGAAACCATGGACCACTCTATCCTCTTCCGGAAACTCGAGCCTTATGGAGTTAGGTCCCAAACGTTGGCATGGTTTAAATCATATCTTACTGGGCGAAAACAGAAAACTTTAGTTGACGATGAAGTTTCTCATTTCTGTACGTTAACGTGTGGAATTCCTGACGTCAACAAATAGCGAAAACTATAATTTCTATATGTTTGCTTTGCTCGAAATCGCGCGTATTTACGAGGCCCTAAAGCGTTTTGCTGGCTTGCAAGGACCCATCTATTATAAGGATGCCCAAAATACAGAGATGAATCTCATATCTCTTATTAGATATAATCCGTGTAAAGTTTGCTTATCATTTTCGCATATATTATGACCTAAATTTGGAAACTGCTGAATTTCTCGAATTGGGTCTTTGCGATTTTGGTGAAACTCTGTTCAGCGCAAGGCACTAATGCGCACTATGTGTAGCCGAGAGATTTTCACGAAAAAATGCTGGCAACGGCAGATTTTCGACTCAGACCTTAAAGGGGTGTGGCATTATAACCACGTGACATTTACTCCGATCGCCAAAAATTTTATGTTATATTGTAGATTGATCTATATGTTATCCATTCTATGTGTTATACTTACGATAAAAGTAAAGGTGGGGATACCAGCGAACTTCAAAGTAGGATGGTACCCCTTAAAAAAACTGGGTCGAATCACCTTAAGGTGAACAAGCGTACACCAATTGTCAAAAAGACCAAATACATGTTGAGAGGGAGTCGTCCAAGACTTGAACTACTGTCTGATAATTTCACGGTTAAGGTCAATAACCAACCCATAGAAACGGTGACTGTTTATTAAAAATCTCTTGGAGTCTCAATTGATGAAAATCTCTCGTGGAAAACACACATTGATGAGATTTCAAAGACGATATCAGCAGGCGTGTCGGTTCTAAGGCGTCTAAGTCGAACAATGCCTTTCAAAGATAGAGAAACCACGTACCGCAGGAAAAAATAACAGATTGCCATTTTTGGACATTTTTGGGTATTTAAAGAATACCCATAAAAATCCAAAATTTGGCAAAGTGAGACAAGTCCCAACCAGGGAATTCCCAACCAAGTTCCCAGATAGGGACTTGTCTCACTCTTCCAAATTTGGGATTTTTTTGGGTATTCTTTAAATACCCAAAAATATCCAAAAATGGGAATCCGTTATTTTTTCCTGTGTACAAAGCTCTTATTGAGCCTTATCTTGATTACTCCAGCTGTGTGTGGGGAAATATAGGGAACGGATTGTCAGAAAAACTTCAGCAACTCCAAAATAAAGCTGCTAGAATAGTGATTTTATCAAATTATGAAACAAGATCTAAAGATTTATTGGTTGAACTGGGTGGGGAAGTAATAGAAGGATAGAATAAAGAGACAACTTGCTGTTCTAATGTACGAAATAACTCGTGACCATTTCCCCACCGTATTTGAGAAATATGTTTGCGAATGTTTCTAACGTTCACACATAACCTAAGAAATTCATCAGTTAAGTTGTATATTTCTAAACCCAAGTTAGAGATAGAGAAATGTAGCCTTCACTACAGAGGATCAGTTCTCTTGGACAAACTCCCAATACAAGCAAGAGAACAGGAAAGCTTAGACCTTAGAATAGTGATTTTATCAAATTATGAAACAAGATCTAAAGATTTATTGGTTGAACTGGGTGGGGAAGTACTAGAAGGATAGAATAAAGAGACAATTTGCTGTTCTAATGTACGAAATAACTCGTGACCATTTCCCCACCGTATTTGAGAAATATGTTTGCGAATGTTTCTAACGTTACACTTATAACCTAAGAAATTCATCACTTACGTTGTATATTCCTAAACCCAAGTTAGAGATAGGGAAATGTAGCCTTCACTACAGAGGATCAGTTCTCTGGGACAAACTCTCAATACAAGGAAGAGAACAGGAAAGCTTATACCTTTTTAAATCATTCTTCAGAGACAATGCTCTTTCGGGGAAGTCATAAAGTGCGTACATTATTTTAATGCGTAAGCTCTATATTTACGTACTCATTATTAGTACGTAATTTTAATTGCAGTGTTTTTGCATGGACTCGGAGGGCGGAGAGTAACAATAAACTTGATGGTTTGTTGTTGCTCTTTGTTCCTTGAGTTACATATATACATACATACATACATACATACTTTATTTAAGGTATCATAAGAAATAAACGATACAAATAATACCCTAAAAAGGAAGTTTAAGAGGTTGACCCTACGTAAATAAACTTCCAAAAATAAAAATTAACAACAAAATAAAAAAATAAAAATAAAGTTTGTGCAGAACATTGTAATTTTCTATTTCTGTAAGTTTTTTAATACTCTTCTAAACTTACGGCTCACTGGAAGACCACTGTACAATTTGTGAATGTGACACCGTGATAAAATAACGATTATGATGATGAATGTATTCCTGGGCAAATAAATGAGATTCCAGCGCAAAAAAGGGTTAATTTGGTCCCTACTTTACATGATATAAAGGTGTTCGGTTAGGCTATCGCACTAAAACGTCTCCTTCAGGCTCGAAAAACTTCCTTTCTTAACTGTTCTTGGGCATCTCGTACACAAGCTGTTCTTTAACTTCTAGCATGCAAACAAAATTCTTTCTTAAGGCTTTTATACGCAAATTCTTTCTTGGGCCTCTCTGGCAAGGACGTGGTCCTTTCCCACAAAACATTTCTCCTAAAGCTTCTGTTAGAAAAACTGCTTCTTGAGCGGCCTTTCCAACACAAACTGTTTATGTAACCTCTCCTTTATGAACGGTTCGTTAATGCACCTTCAGCAAAAACCATTTATTAACCCTCTGCCGGCACACAAACTGTTCCTTATGACCAATCACTTCGTAGATCACGAAACAAGGAAACAACAAACTAATTTACTAACTAAATAATCACTATTGGCGCTTGTATGACACGCTCAGAGACTTACCTTTCTAGTAACAAAGGAGCGAAAGTTTTAACACAAGAATACCCTTAATCTCCAGTAATTACAAATGCAAACAAAGATTAATATGGAATCAAATACATGTAGTACTGCATCTCACAGCTCTTTCTACATCATATGCTACAAGGTGTAAGTTGACAACATATTACAGTGAGTTTAAGTACAAAAGTAAGACATTAAGCCGGAATCCACCAGGACATTGAGTAATTTTGATTTTCAGTTGACAAAAATCTTGTATCAGAATAATTTAAAGCACACTGCATTCTTTCTTTCATTTTTCAAGGGCTAAAGATGTAATAAATCATCTGTAGTAACACCAAAAAATTTCTTATGGGAGCGCGAGAAAATGAATATCAAATGTCACAAAATTACACCCTACACATGAAATTTTCAGAATTTTACCTGTGTGATCACAATTCTTATGAAATTTGACATTCATTTTCTCGGACTTCCACGAGAAATTTTTTCAGTGTTACTACAGATGACTTATTACGTCTCTAGCTCTTAAAAATGTAAAAAAGAATGCAATATTCTTTAAATTATTCTGGTACAAGGTATTTGCCCACTAAAAATTAACATTACTCAATTTCCTGGTGGGTTCTGTCTTACACCTTGAAACTGCAATGAATTAAGCAACATTACAGAATGATTATTTTCAGGGTACATGATTGTATTAATAACCTATCACGACTGTTACTAAGGGCTGGAAATGGGGATTTCTCCCGCCGGCGAGCTTCTATGAGCAGTATGACTCCCACCTATTTTCTTAGGAAACAAAACAACTTTCTAGTCATTCAATTGCCCACCTCGTAATTGCATACATTGTCTACCTGAGAATGTGAAAATTTAGTGACAGGTCTGGAAATAGTAATTTTGCATCTGTTGTGTTATGTATAAATGTGACCTTTCTAACCAAATTGAAAGAAGTATAACCTCGAGTTAAATGTATCAAAATTGATTTAAATAATAATAATTATTATTACTTTGGGTTTCAGGGAAAAATTCCAACAACAAAAAAACTCTGTCTTTCAAAACAAAATAATGGCGATATAATTATTGTTTACAGCATAAATGTACAGAGTTAGCAACTTAAACCTGACAATGAATACCAAACATATTTTGCGAGAAAACGAATGAAAATGAACCTGTAAAATTATGGATCCTATATAGTGCAACAATAGTAAACCATGATAGAAAGAATAAAGATATTGCTTATTCACTTGATGACCGCAACCATACAGGTAATTGCTTGTCTTAACTTTTTCTAGCAACTTTTCACCATGAATAGAGTAGAGCACACTAACAAGTACTACGGCAAAATATAGAATACCAAGACCGTGGCAAAAACAACCAATAAATTACCCTTAATGAAAGTTCGCTCTAAGGTAAGATACACCACTGCTTAAGGTTGCTGATCTGCTGGAATAGCTGTTAACTAGGTTCCTCCACCAACCATCCATTTCACCAAAATCATCAGATGAAGAACATGAAGGAGAGTGGTCTGGAGACTACTGAGGGCTTTCAGCATTGAAATCACTTGAGCTACTCTCTGCGGTATGGTGTTGATCACTTTCATCTGAAGAGCCTGCTATGTTCTCCTCCGAATCCACTTGACTAGAAACGTCGTCTTCAATACTAGTTGGCCTAATCATTGCTCTTACTCTTGAATGTACAACTGGTAAGGTACCTTGTTCTTGTGTGATGTTACCACTTGATGAAGTCTGAGTGTATGCACTAGAAGGAGCTTGAAGTGACTGTCGTCTTGGAGGAGTGCCATCCGCATCAAGAGAGATTTCCCTGTTTCTCCTAACAACTGGCGACCGGCTTCTACTGTGTCTTCTAGCTTCAGAAGCAGACTGCCGCAAAGCTCTTGACAGACGACGAGTCCTATCCAATTCTAACTGGTTAAGAGTTTCTTGTTGTAGTTCTCGCAAATCTCTTGCAATAAGATTGACTAATGTACTGCTAGTCGAGCCTTCGCGATCGGCAATAATCCCTTGGATCAGATTTGTTCTTGGTGTCCACAGCTGGTTTTCATTTTCTTCTTCATCATCAGAAAGCAATGAAATCAATCCAGAGTCTCCATCCTGCTGCTGGCCTGCTATAGCACTGCTGCTATTTCTAGTATTCCTAGTTTCCTGTGTTACATGGTTGGTTCTTGCTTGTTGTTGTTTCAGTTCCTGCATATCCTGTCTCAATTCAGTTAATGTTTGTTCAAGTGTAGCTACCCTACTTTCCAAACCTAATGACGACAAAACAAAAAAATTCTTTAAGAACCTATTCTCAATGTGGGCCTGTGCTGGTAAGATGTATTCAGTGTATAGAACACTAGCATCTATGAAGCAAGGGTAACTCGCATCGCTACTGTTTCTTTTTGGATGCCTCTACCTCAGAAAAATAAAAAAAAATTAATTTCCAATTACCCAAGCAAACATGTTTAAAAGGGTGTTCTTGATAAGGTATTGAGAGAGTTCTAGACGGCACATTATTAATAGCAAACCTTAATGTGCTGATTTTATCAGTGGAAATTGCACTAAATCTTTTAGCAAGTTCAAGCTCAGAGTCATGACTTGGAAAAGTCACCAATCCTTTGACCTGGAACAGACTGTTAAACAGATTTAAACTGGGACTAAAATGGATTAATGACCACTATAGTAATTAAAGAGGCTCTGGACTAGAATTCAACTTGTTACAAATCGCACAACCTTTAATTTAAACCATTTTGTGAGAACACACCCTGTTTAAACATGACAATGATGATGAACATTTTTCATCTACTTAACCAATGTCTCTCATTAGACAGACAACATGATGCATGACCTACATTATACACCTTTTCACAGCCAAGGAGGAGAATACTATGTAACCACACTCAAAACTTGGTCCCAGTCTCAACCAAAAAGAACTAAAGCAAAGGTACTTGCCTCCACTGAGGGAATGGACTGCTGTGAAATCCCCACCTATTGTTGGCATTCCCTCTCCCCCTCCCCACCACAGGGTTTGAAATGATAAGTGCGTAAAATGACATCCATCAAGCGATATTAATGGAATATACCTGCATTTCTTCCATTCAGTTTTAATCAGACATTTAGCTATTTCATCTTTGGATACCTGTAAACTCTTTTGACATATGTTGAGTTTAGTCAAGACAAGGTTAAACTGCTACATGTAGGGCTACCTCGTCACTGCCTGGAAACAAGGTCACTATTAATTTTTATACGAGACATATGTGACTTGCTGAGCCTCGCAAAGGAGAGGCTAAGGGCCAGAAGTAGAAAGAAAGGGAATTCCAAAAGGGAAAAGAAAATATATGAGAAAAAAAAAGCAACCATAACAAAACGACAACAAAAGAAAAAAATGTTTAATCAGGAATTGAACCCCACACGTCCTGTTCAGTCAGTCTTTCCTTTACTACTGTGCTACTGAGGATAATTTTATATAATTGGCAAGAAAAGAATTTGATTTAAAACCTTTTCCATGGAACTTCCGCCTGCCATGCTGTTTGTTGATGATCGAGCCGTATTGAACACAAATTCAAATATATATGTCAAGGAAATAACTCTGGGCTTTTGACGGTAAAAAACCAAATATTTTAAACAAACAAATGACCAACAAAGCTGATACAACTCATCTGCAAAGTAGGATGCGAAACATATGTTTTTGTACCTAGATATTAGCTGTTATTTTGAAGCTAATGGTCCAAATCACATCCACTTTCTGTTAAAGGTACAGTGGAAGCCGGTTGATATGGATACCAAGCGGACAGCATGCTATGGTGTCTGTATCAAGCAGGCTCTCAAAAAAACGTCAAGGATTTCATGTTTTATAAATATAATGGCTAAAGCAGATATTTTTACAAGAAAACCTTGCTTAAATTCTTAATAGGCCTTTTGCATTAGTTGATCACGTGATCAACTTTCAGTAAATACAAAAACAGTTCATTTTTGGAAACTTTTGTCAGCACGAGCTGAAAGAGCATATTAAAATTAGGTAACCTGCAATTTTTCAGCCATATATCTCAAAAGTAGCATTTGCAATGGCCACCAAAAATTAGAAGGATTTGTATCAGAAAAACTAAATAAATGCTTAAGGGAAAGGTTTAACAACGTTTGAAAATTTCAAAATTTACAAGGATTTGTATGGAAAACCATTCAAGTGTGACTGGGTGGCAAAAATTGTTTTTCTCAGACAAATCCTTCTAATATTCGGCTGCCATTGCAATGGCTACTTTTGAGATATACGGCTGAAAATTTACAGGTTAATAAATTTTGATATGCTCTTTCAGCTCTTGCTATTAAAATTTTTCAAAAGCGAACTGTTTTTGTGTTTGCCAAAAGTTGATCTCGTGATCAACTAATGCAAAAGGCCTATTGCAACTGTATCAAGTTAATGCCGGAGAAACCTCATGATCGATTATCATAGTTTCAAACTAAAATTACCTCTAGCCTTAAGTGTTGTTCTTGAAACATGACAATGGAATCTGTATGGAATCTGATGCTTTTAGCTTGTGTCTCAGCCAGGTGGACTAAATATAAGACAGAACCTACACGTGGGCAGTCCCCAGATGAACAGTGTCTGTAAAGTGGGGTTGATGATATAAATTGTGGGAGTTTGTGCCTTGGCACACAGGAAAATGTCTTTTGACTGTATTAGCCAATGTCCATTTAAGATAGTTATTTTTAGAGAAAATATATGAGCTTTTCATTAGGACAAACAAAACTGTTCATTACAATTTATACAGGTGTCTACAGAGCGGGGTTCCACTGTACCTCTACCTTCGAAATTTATCATTAAAAGCATTTCTAGACCTCTTAGACACTTGCTAAAACAACCAGGCCAGGTTTGTGGTGGTTTTGTTTAAATGCTGCCTCGTTGCTAGGCAACTGGATTCGCCTTAACCAATAGAGAGAGATATTTATGGCCAAAGCAAGACCACACTTCACTTGCTGATTGTTATGGGAGTTACATGCGATGCGAATTCTGACAAGATTATAAACCTCCCTTTGCAAGGAATTAGGGCAATGACCTATCGAATCAGTTAGTTTTGCCCTACATCTTCCAAATACGGTAAGTGAAGGTGCCAAATCTAATAATCGCTAATTGTACCACTACAATCCTGGACAAAAGTCCTTGGGACAGTACTGCAATATTCATATTTTTCTGTCATTTCTCAGTTCCCTCTTAAAACAGTGCATTCTTTTCGAAATCTTCTTGCAGTTCTCCCTCCCACCACCCTATACAAAGTTGAAACTCGGAAAAAATTCTGGATAGACACGTCCAACATTGTTTGTGGGGTGAGGGGAGGGGTTGGACCTGTGTGAATTGGAAAACGCCCCAGAAACGCAAAAGTGTCCCAAGACTTTTGTCCATGATTGTAGTAGTACCGTACCAGTTTACAAACCTCTGACCAAACTTTTCAAACTCTCGACACAGTTGTGGTCAGCTGCTTCACATAATTTATATTCCATGCCACAGCCACGATTAGAAAAAGCAGTACAGACAACTCGTCTAAAGGGGCACTCTTTCTTGTGTCGACAGCTGTCTTTTCTAGGAAAACTTTCGTGACATCCCTCGTTTTCGCACGTCATTGGAGCGTACGGGCATGAGCGAACGTGACTTCCTAGTTGTTCAAAGTCTACTATCTCGTTGCATCCCTCTTCGATGAAATTACAACGAATTCGTAGTTTGGCGATTATATTTCTCAGAAGTGGCAGCGCAGGTTTCATCTGCGAATTCTTCAACGGCTGACGGCAAGTCGGGCAAGTTGTTCTCATATCCAGCCACCTTGTAATGCATTCTGAACAAAAGACATGTCGACAAGGCGACTCAATTGGATCTTCCAAAACATTAGCGCAAATGCAGCAGACGAGTTCTGGATTGACATCCACAAATCTTTCTTGTTCAATTCCCATATTTACGGGTGGACAAAAAAAAACAGTCCTGTCCTCAGTTGTCTTCAGTGCTCTTGATTCAATTTTGACAGTTTTTATACTCACTCGTTTCCCTTTGTTGTGCCAGGGGTAGTAGAGCCCAGTCCCCCTCGTCAGCCCCGGAAAATGTTCGGGATGTGACGAACTGACCTCTTGTCGGCGGTTTGCCGAATAAGGATATTTCCGGAAGTTAAATTATTCACGCCAACAATAATAAAGTCTCCACAGCTGCCACAGGAAAGGCTTGAAGGAATACGAAATGGCACCTAGGTTCTGTAGTAATCGTGCAAAATTGTAGCCATCCTTCATTTACAATGACATTTCATACTTCACAGACTTAGTCCAAAGAAACAAAAACACTTTCCCCGCGATATTAACGGATTTTTAAAGGGAATTCCCGCGTTGGAAATAGTTTGGTGGTTGTAGAAGTCTTGTTGACTTTTTCATGACGTCGAAGGCGAAAGCTTGACAGACACCATTTTGATTTTCAATCGTTTTACTTTCGGGTGGATGAAAAGATGGAACTGCGGGTTGGAAACAAGTACCGCCTTGGTAGAAAGATTGGAAGTGGGTCATTCGGAGACATTTACTTGGGTAAATTAATCATAATCCTTGAGAAGCAAAACACTAATAAGCTTAGAAATTTACAAGCTCGTACGTTTGTTAAGTTTTATCTCGCATACTGTAAATCGCGTTTTAATTTGCTCATACGCGTACGCTTATTATGATTTTTTTTACCATTTTAAAATTTCACGCAGTTGTGGTCTTTAGCCTGAAATGCGTTTATGTTTCTTTTAGGAACGAATATCTCAACAAACGAGGAGGTCGCTATCAAATTAGAATGTGTGAAGACGAAACATCCGCAGTTACATATTGAAGCAAAGTTTTACAAGATGATGCAGGGCGGTGGTAAGACATTTCCGATATTTAAGACATGAGGTCGTTTTAGACGAACTGTTCCTTCTTAACGTTATGTCTAAAATTAATATTTTGGTCAAAGCTATTTGTTTGTAGCACATCTTTGGCGTTTTAAAAGTGTATGTTTCAAACAGTAAGTTAATTTTATGCAAGTTGCAAAATAAAATGGTTATGGGGGTCGAGAAATGCTCACTGATTTCTTGCGTAATTGTGAGTGAAGTAGGCAATTTTTATTACGTCTCAAAATCCATTCTAGCATAAGATTTTTAAACTTGTAGTTTCGTTCAAGTGTTATTCGTCTTATAGCATAATTCTTTGTGATCTAGACATCCACACATTACTGGGGCATTTGACGAACCCATACAATAAATATTTATGGCGGAATTCAAACTTTTCTCAAAAATTGATGTCATTGGTCTCTGAAACTGTGCCTAAGATTGTTGTTCTAAGGCTAATTCATTTGTTGATCTTTGTGTTGGTGATGTGATGTAAAAACAATTTTTATTTACAGCTATATGTGTTCCATTTGGGAGCTTTCTGTTTTAAGTATGCCACTGTTTGGTTGTACCATGTTGCTGTAAATTTTGTGGTTAAAAGGGCCTCTGTCACAGTATTGCACCTGTCTGAGCTGAGAGAGTAGCTCATTGTTTTTAAAGTAACAGTATCCTGTTACTTTACATGTACCAAATGTTGATTTTCTGACAGGGATGTTGGGAATTCAAAAGACATGAGGAGAGTAAGAGAATGTTGAAAAATCTGTTTGCATCGCGCTTGGCCGAGTTCGATACTACCCTTAGGCTAAAACTTCTCAGAATTGCAGGGCAATGATATATTCCCATTAAGCTTCAATTTGGGTGAAATCCGTAGCTTTTGGCGTTTCTTTCATTGCCTTTGGCCGGAGGACTGAGAGAAGGGAGGTGCTTTATGCCTATTGAAGGCTTATTTTTCCAACCAGCTTCCATACAAGCTCAGATAATCGTGAAAGGAATAAGCAGAAATGGAACAGCAACAATAAAGACTATGTAAGAAGAAATCATTGAGACATGGATGTGACTAAGGAGATCTTGTGCCAGAAGCTTCTTGGAGCAGAATGTGTTGCAACGACGCGTTAGTGAACTTTTACTTAAACGTCCTTATGGCCGACAAAATCAAACAAGCGGGCACTCAATGTTTGGGGAAACGAGTGCAATGAAATCAGAATGTAATGTTCGACTAACCTTTGCAATGCTTCATTGCGTTGAGATTGCATTTTTTTCATATCTTTTTTAATCTGTGAGGCCAGAATGGTAGCAAATGTTGCTGAACTTAAACTTGCTACAAATTGACCTCCAACATGAGTTTCCCAGCAGAAAAGCTGTAAATTGAGCAGAACGAGCTTTGTAGGACACAAGCTCAAGGCAGCCGAGCAAGCGAGAAAATCCTGAGAAGTCTTCGTGCCACGAGCCAAATTTTAAATAAGATGAAAGACTTCTTCAAAAGGATAAAATATTATTCGATAGTGTAAACAACAAATCTCTGTCGGCAGTGCGATCCAGAAATCTTGTCGCATGTTTTTTTTTTACTCTCCTCCCCCCCAATCCAGTTTGTCTGGTATCAACGTGAGATCCGACTTGGCATTTTTATTACTACATGTACTTAGTTTTGTAGTGCACGGCGTGTACAGCACTCCTCAGATAAAATTGCCAACAAGAAGTTTCAAGTATTTGTTGTGGTTCCATTTTATCCTTGATTTAATTATTATTTTCCTTTGTTTTGAGGTATAGTAATGCACGGCATCTACAATGTATCTTTTAATTATTAAGTTATTATTGTGCCCTCTAGAAACTTTATGTGCCAATTTTGATGTGACAACATTTTGTTATAACCTCCTAGGATGCAAATGTTTTAATCTTAACCCTTTCACTCCCAAACCAGTTACTGAACTTAAGCTACCTTTGTTTTGATGGCTTTTCACCCCCCAAAAAAGGGTTTTCAAATTAGCCACGAAAGAGCCAGCAGTGTTTTCGCAACAATGGTTTGATCCCATAATTTCTGATTGTTTGATTGTACTGTAATTGGTCTTGTTGTTTTTAACAGTTGGTATTCCCATCATAAAGTGGTGTGGCACAGAGGGTGATTACAATGTTTTGGTCATGGAACTCCTTGGACCCAGTCTAGAAGATTTGTTTAACTTTTGCAACAGGAAGTTTAGTATAAAAACAGTTCTTCTTTTAGCTGATCAAATGGTGAGTGGCAAAGGGTTGCATACAGCTCTACATGTGCATAAACATCATTGCAGCAGTGCAGTTCTTTGCATACAAGTATCACACAAGTACTTTCCATTTTAACTGGGAAAGCTACAGTATGGGCTGAAGGGTTTAAATAGGAAAAGAGTTGTAAAAGCTGTTTAAAAATAATGGCAGAGGTCCTGAATTTTCTTCAAGTAGATGCAAAGATAAACACATGGATGTCCGGACCTTCTGTCTCCTTATAAAAATGTTGACCCAGTTTGCTTGGAACTGTGATTTTTTACAGGAATCATCTTTGTGTGTTTTGCATTGTTGTGCACTTTTGTCAATATAAAATCAGTTTTGCCAATTACATACATGTACAGTGGAACCTGGTTACATGTACTCCATTTGAACATGAGGGGCAGGCCATAGTTTCCATTTTTAACCGAGTGTTGTCATTAAGCAGGCCCTCAGAAAAAAAAACGGACACATGTTTTATTGACATGAGGACAACTGCAATAATCTTGGACTTAAATTACAATTTATTACCTTTTAAGTATTGTTCTTGGAATGTGACAATGGAATCTGCAACTTTACTTTAATTAGTACTGAGGTTGCAAATTGGCGGAGTGTGGAGGCGTGTGTGCTGAGCGGTTAACACCTGGAACTCTGGATCTGGTGGTCTGGGTTTTCAAGTCTTGCCCATCGCATTGTTTCCTTAAACAAGGAACTTTACTCCAGTATGTCTTTCTTCACCCAGGTGTATAAATGGGTACCGGTGATATACTGCGGGGGCGTAACCCTGCAGTGGACTAGCATCCCGTCCAAGGGGGAGGAACCATACTCCTAGGTATGCTTCATGCTACCGAAACTGGTATAAGCTCCGGCCGTTTGGGTCTTTGGCTCGTGTGCACCTTTACCATTTTTTTTAGCAAATCAGCTAGGTGGACTGAATATAACCTAAAACCGTTGAAAGGTTATTCGCCGTTTCTGTAAAGCTTTCATGTGTAAGATCTTTAGTCATAGCAGGGATGTCACTAAGATTTCAGGTTGCTGGGTAAGTACAACAAGTTGGTGGGTAATCAAACAGGTAGGAATTTCTTTGAGTTCCATGTTTCTTCTATTTTGCTATGAAAGTAGCCAAGGGCCAGTTTCATAATAGTGGAGGAAACCCCCGTTTCCTGGCTCTTATTAGAGAGCTTTAGATTTTAAGACGAGCATGGCAACAAGTATGAGATTTTCTCAACACTAAGTAGTGCTCGCATGGGAGCCAGCATCATTTTGGCAGGAAAATGTGATAGCTGTTGTCGTTCTACTATGAGTTTTAGGGAGAATATCTTAGTGGCGGGAACAAGTTATCAAATGTGAGAAGTTTTAACATTTTGCTATCGGGAGAGGGCGGTTGTACTTATTAAGCGGTTGTACAATGTACATGTATTTTTTGTACTTTTATATATTTATATTTTCTTGTTTTGTTGTACATTTTGTACTTATTAAGCTTTTGGTTGGGACAAACAAAACTGTGTCATTATTATAATATGGGTGTCTGTAGGGCAGGGTTCCACTGTACATAGTATGTGCACCAATCTCAGTACCAGTACTTTGAAATAGTGTCGATTGTTGCAATGTTTTTTGTCTTTACTTAGATCAGCAGAATAGAGTATGTTCACTCTAAGAATTTCATCCATCGTGATATCAAACCAGACAACTTTCTAATGGGACTTGGAAAAAAGGGCAGTTTAGTGTACATTATTGATTTTGGATTGGCAAAGAAATACAGAGACCCACGGACACACCAGCATATACCATACAGAGAAAACAAGAACCTGACAGGGACAGCAAGATATGCCAGTATTAACACTCACTTAGGAATTGGTATGTTGTGACTGCATTTTCTACATGTACATCAGATGATTTTTACATGCATGTCTAAATTTTTTTAATTTGAAATGTGCTGCATTTATACAATTACCATTTAGAGCTGGAGGATACATGATTGTTACAGAGCCCCCAATTATTAGTACTGTCAGGAGCATAGCCAGCTTCTCGACTTGTTGTAGCCTGGCTGGCTAAGGGTTGGAAATTTATTTCAACATGTCCTCCAAAATGTTTGTTTATAACCCTGTTGATTGCACACGTGACTAGTAAGCACTGACCTCATCTAAACTTTGAGCTCTTAAGCTCTTGAGCTTGCCCCAACAATACATGATTTATTACAAGTGGACCCAGGTGGTAGGCTGATAAAAACCAAAAAATTGTAGGCCCTGCAGTCCTACCAGTCTAAGGCTAGATACACCCCTGATTAGGGTAGTTTCTTGGCATTGGGGACAGGTGCAGTCACTAGACTGAAAGAAAACTGAACAATACCCACACCACAGCACAAAAGTGAACAAACATTGGGTTCCACAACACCAAGAAACATCCACACATTATCATGCGTGACAGGTGCAAAAAGGGTAGGGAGGGGGAAGGGGAGGGGAGAACAAATTTGCACCAATTATAAATTATGTGTATTGTGTGGTTCCAGAAAATATCCATACCCCCCCCACGGATGGTTAATGGAAATTCCTAGGGGGTGGGGGGGCTAAAGGGTAGAATTTTCCGAGGGGTACAGGGGGTGCCCACGAGAATAATTTTCCACATGGTTGTAAAAGACGCGATCGATCATACGAGACATACTTAAGTATATGTGGATTATTTTGATTTGTAGCACAGCAAAAATTAGAAGTAGATGCCCTTTCGAGAAAAAAAACTTCAAGATGTTTGTCTCAAACGTCGATCGTCTTCTTTGCTGGGAGTTCGCTATCATCTCTGCTCTAACGATTTGTTTAGACGCTCTAACGATTTGTTCTAACGCTCTAACGGATTGCTCTTACGACCTAACGGTTGATTCTAAACAGCTAACGGTCGGTCCGTCCAACGTTTGACTTTGACGAAGTCTTTAAATAAATATCGTCCTTCGGGCAAATCGATCGCAATTCTCAACAGGTTACTTCTCCGGGAATAAATTCTAGCGCATCGATTAATAATAACTTCTTTATGTCGAACATGTATCTAGATTGTGGACTCGACTGCAGATAGTCTGACAAAAACTTACGCTAATCGAGAACAAACGTCGTCTAACTCGGCGATATACTGTATTTCTCCGTCGAGCTTTGTGTGAACAACTTTATGCAAATTTCTGTTGACATTCAGTGAGCTCGTCGCGACAAAGCGTTGCGTGACGACCCAAATGAGACCTTTGCTGTATTTTATTATTGACTTCTAATCGAGTACCGTTGAAGGAAAGCTGTTTGTCCAACAGACCTTCGCCAAATCAACTTTTGCCCGAAAATAATAACGATCTGTTCCTTCTTTGTGGAGAAGACTTTCGATCACGTGCTAGGCAACGAAATAGATCATGTTTCACTGATGTTCATTTCTGAACATGAATCGATGCAAATATGGGACGCAAAATGAATGTTTGCATATTTTGTTCTTTTATAACCCAAATAGGTTTCTTTGTAATTCCTGAGATTTGTTTAACTGCAAATGTAATTCATTCAAAGTTAAACTTAATTACAAACATCGAGAGATCGACTTTGTGGTGACTTTAGTACCCGAGGCCAAACAAACGATAAACTTTGTCGTAAGTTAGTTTTCTAGTAGATCCGTTTTGAAATTCGAATTTCTTCACATAGTTTAATGTTAAATCAATAGTTAACTTTGAAGTTATGCTGTAAATGTTGCATTTGAGATGAAACTGTCTTAGACAAGACGTGTACATAGTGAAACTTAATTACAGTACCAGACATCGACTTTGTCTAACTTTGTCTGTAGGTAGATTCGTTTTGAAATTTGAAAATGTTCACATAGTTTTATTTCAATGAATAATTCAAATTTAAAGTTATGTTTTAAATGTTTTCTTGAGATGACATAAACTTATTAATCTCTGTTCTGCCTCGCGCGTTTCGCTGGAAGGACTAATTAAAAAAGAGAGACCGCTCATAGTCTATCAAGCGTGCTCTACCTACGTAAGAAATACATATTGTCTTGTAAAAGATAACAAATAGGTCAAAGATTATAAAAAAAAATGTGTCTTAAGATGAGAACAGTTAATTTTAAGCGGTACACGGTCGATTATCTCTAAATATGGCAAATTAAGACCATGAAAAGGAAAATAGGAAATTCCTGGGGGGTGGGGGGGTTATACATGACCCCTCTGGAACGGAAATTCCGAGAGGGTGGGGGGGTCTAATCGGAAGAACCATCCGTGGGGGGGGTATGGATATTTTCTGGAACCACACATTGAGGTTAAATTAAAGTCAAACGAGGAAAACCATGAACACCAGAAATATTTCTTGAATGTTTTGCAAGAAAAAAGCCAATGGCACATGAGAAACCAAACTGTAAGCAAGGAGGTTAATTAATTTGTGTTTTTTTTTGGCTAGTTTGTGTGTCCTGATCTTTGCTGTGATTGGTTGTAACACAACAAGCCCTAGGATTGCAAATGGCATGGATAGCATTTTTCATTTCCATGCCCACAGATCATGGGAAACTATCTGTAACATTTTTTTGGTTCCATGGGAACCCACTTTTATTTCTTTTAATGAACAGAAACATGTTTTTAAACATACTTTTAAATTGAAGAACATCAGTGTGTACTATTAGTTACAAACAACTGCAATGTCTATTAACATGTCAGAAGAAGGTTTTTTAAATGTTAAATTTGTGTGCGCTAAAGTGTCAAAAACCCCAGACTCCTCTTCAATCCAACTAAAGAAGTGGACTCAGTTGAAATGTTTGCTATAGATCTTGTCTTTTCGTAAAGAGATTTGGGCCTCATCATCAGTTTCAACAGTGAAATTGTCACTAAAAGACCACCTTCTAAATGTTTTTAATCTTTTGAAGTCTTTTTTAAATGTTGTTAACTTTCATGCATGAGTCATCAGTAACATGCAATGTGTGGTTCCAGAAAATATCCATACCCCCCCCACGGATGGTTCTTCCGATTAGACCCCCCCACCCTCTCGGAATTTCCGTTCCAGAGGGGTCATGTATAACCCCCCCACCCCCCAGGAATTTCCTTTTTTCCTTTTCATGGTCTTAATTTGCCATATTTAGAGATAATCGACCGTGTACCGCTTAAAATTAACTGTTCTCATCTTAAGACACATTTTTTTTTTAAAATCTTTGACCTATTTGTAATCTTTTACAAGACAATATGTTTTTTCTTACGTAGGTAGAGCGCGCTTGATAGACTGTGAGCGGTCTCTCTTTTATAATTAGTCCTTCCAGCGAAACGCGCGAGGCAGAACAGAGATTAATAAGTTTATGTCATCTCAAGAAAACATTTAAAAAATAACTTTAAATTTGAATTATTCATTGAAATAAAACTATGTGAACATTTTCAAATTTCAAAACGAATCTACCTGCAGACAAAGTTTGACAAAGTTGATGTCTGGTACTGTAATTAAGTTTCACTATGTACACGTCTTGTCTAAGACAGTATCATCTCAAATGCAACATTTACAGCAAACTTAACTTCAAAGTTAACCATTGATTTAACATTAAACTATGTGAAGAAATTCGAATTTCAAAACGGATCTACTAGAAAACTAACTTACAACAAAGTTTATCGTTTGTTCGGCCTCGGGTCCTAAAGTCACCACAAAGTCGATCTCTCGATGTTTGTAATTAAGTTTAACTTTGAATGAATTACACTTGCAGTTAAACAAATCTCAGGAATTACAAAAAACCTATTTGGGTTATAAAAAAAACCAAAATATGCAAACATTCATTTTGCGTCCCATATTTGCATCGATTCATGTTCAGAAATGAACATCAGTGAAACATGATCTATTTCGTTGCCTAGCACGTGATCGAAAGTCTTCTCCACAAAGAAGGAACAGATCGTTATTATTTTCGGGCAAAAGTTGATTTGGCGAAAGGTCTGTTGGACAAACAGCTTGCCTTCAACGGTACTTTATTAGAAGTCAATAATAAAATTCGGCAAAGGTCTCATTTGGGTCGTCACGCAACGCTTTGTCGCGACGAGCTCACTGAATGTCAACAGAAATTTGCATAAAGTTGTTTACACAAAGCTCGAGAAATATATCGCCGAGTTAGACGACGTTTGTTCTCGCTTAGCGTAAGTTTTTGTCAGACTATCTGCAGTCGAGTCCACAATCTAGATACATGTTCGACATAAAGAAATTATTATTAATCGATGCGCTAGAATTTATTCCCGGAGGAGTAACCTGTTGAGAATTGCGATCGATTTGCCCGAAGGACGATATTTATTTAAAGACTTCGTCAAAGTCAAACGTTGGACGGACCGACCGTTAGCTGTTTAGAATCAACCGTTAGATCGTAAGAGCAATCCGTTAGAGCGTTAGAACAAATCGTTAGAGCGTGTGGACAAATCGTTAGAGCGGAGATGATAGCGAACTCCCAGCAAAGAAGACGATCGACGTTTGAGACAAACATCTTGAAGTTTTTTTTCTCGAAAGGGTGTCTACTTCTAATTTTTGTTGTGCTACAAATCAAAATAATCCACATATACTTAAGTTTGTCTCGTATGATCGATCGCGTCTTTTACAACCCGGTGGAAAATTATTCTCGTGGGCACCCCCTGTACCCCTCGGAAAATTCTACCCTTTAGCCCCCCCACCCCCTAGGAATTTCCATTAACCATCCGTGGGGGGGGTATGGATATTTTCTGGAACCACACAATGCACTTTGGGAATGATTCAAAATAGTGGACGATAGAAAAACGGTAACGTTTTTTAAAATTTCGTATACCGGTATAATTATACGCAAGCAGAGTCATAAAGAATTGCTCTACTAGTTAAGAAGCCGGGTGGAAAAATACTATGTTTGTGTATTTTGATCCCTCAGTCTGAACATACATGTGTATCAGGATATGTCACAGGAAAATATTTTTCGGTTCTACTATTTTAAGATCACGGTGGTGACACTGTACCAGAAAAGATCATTGCCGTGAAATCCTAGGGCTTGACACAACAAACATCCCTGAGTGAAGTGTTCCCAATTTTCCTGTTTTGACTATATTATTGTAGTAAGAAAGGCCTTAAGTTTCTAAAAGTACAAATCAATGACATAGTTTAATCCAGCCTTGTTGTGTCTTTAGAGCAAAGCAGAAGAGATGATTTAGAATCACTTGGGTATGTTCTTATGTATTTTAACCTGGGAAGTTTGCCATGGCAAGGACTTAAGGCGGCTACAAAGAAACAGAAATATGAAAGGATCAGTGAAAAAAAGATGTCAACACCTATTGAGGTCCTCTGCAAGGGTTTTCCATGTATGTAATGATCACCTCAGTTTTAATTTGTGTAAAAATCGCTCGGCTTATAGTCGAATAAATACGGTACTTGTACAATGTATGCTTTTGAATTCCCTGTGCAGTAGATTTTTGTTCTACATCTGTACAGCTTTATAAGGAATCTTATGGTTCAAAAGTGAACATTTAAGCTGTTAATATCGTTATTTTACTTCTTCCATTTGGATGTGAACCTGGTATCACTCTATACAAAATACTTATGCAGATTTAATAATTATTCCAGTCCTTGGGCTTACCAACATGAATTTGACATTTTGTTTTCTTTTTCTCATAAATCAACATTTACATTGTAATCTCTTGAAATGACAAATGATTGTACATGTATCTTGAAACAAGTTTGTATGTACATGTATGATCTTATGGTGACCATTTTATCACTGCCACACTCCTGGCTTTGGACCTCTACTTGGGCATGTAGATAAACAGCTGTTTATTGCTGAAGTTCAGTTCGACTGTTTTTATGGGTTTTATTAGGTAATGAAATTTATATGCAGAAAGAAGGCACAGATTATATTGTAAACCTTAGAACCACAGTTATACCATTCACAGTATTTGTATTATACTCTACTGAGTGTTGTTTCTCTTCCTTTTCTGCAGCTGAGTTTTCCACGTACTTAAACAACTGCAGGTCACTACGGTTTGATGATAAGCCTGACTACTCTTACTTGCGACAACTTTTTCGCAACCTGTTTCATTGTCAAGGATACGTGTATGATTATATCTTCGACTGGAATCTTCTCAAATTTGTAAGTTTTCATGCACCATTTTATTATTCTGATAAAATACTGTGAAATTTCAATGATCTAATAACCAAGGCACTGGCCTCTAGACATGTTGGCCTGGGTACCACTTATTTTGCTTATGACAGACCACATCCACCTGTGGCAGAGTTAGTAGTCACAAGTTTGATTCCTTGGGCCTGATCAATACTTAGAACTGTACACTGCTAGACCTTTGCTTGGCTATGCTGACCACACAGAAATGGCAGTCCCATCCTCAGCTGGAGACAACAACAACACAATCCTATGCTTTTAGTTTGGCAGTAGTGTTGTTCTATGTCTTGTAGAACTTGGCATTGTCTCTCCTGCTGTTTTACATGAGTGTGTGTTTTTTAATTCATTAATTAAACCTAAAACATCAGGCGTATTTGATAATGTGGTGGGTATGGGGTTTTAAAGTGGAGATGTCAGAAAAACTAAGTATATTAAATATAGTTAATTGTGAAATTAAGGGATTTGTCAGGATATTTTGAAAGAGAAAACACTTATTATTTTCATGTAGTTTGATAGCGAGGTATTAGCTCTGTTAGGCTGTTTTGACTTCATAAAGATCCTATAAAGTTTTGACCCAAGTTTAGTTTAGAAGGATTATGTTGAGTCTTGAAGGCGTAACAGAGCTAAGAAGTATTTTTGGTTTTGCTCATTCTAAAGATCTCAAAAACAAAAAATCTTGTAATCAAAAACAAAATCTTATAATTCCAAAAATTCAACTATTTGTGACATTCCACGGTGGTCCTTTATTCCAACTCAGGGAAGAGAACCGGATCTGGGTGCTGAAAGATGTGGAATGAAGGGAGTAGAAAAAGTTTTGGAGAGAGAGCGTGAACCAAGAGAACCAGAAAGGAATCATCGAAGCTCTACAACTCGAGCCTTGGCTGGTGGGGCATCTGGCCGACTAAGAGAACCCATGACTGCTGCTACCCCTTCACCAGTTGGTAAGCATGGTCGTCTGGCCCACACTTTCCTTTTCTTAAAGGTTAAACCGCGAAACTCAGAACTATCAAGAAATACCGCCCTTCTTTAATTTGATAGCAGATTTCTAATCTCTCAGTTTATTCTTTTAAATTAACCAGGTGCACAAAGACCAATCTCGCGCGCTGAGAGAGAACGGCGCATTACACGTCTTCATCGTGGAGCGCCAGCTGACGTCACAAGTGGTGATCTCCCACGTGGTGACATATCCCGGATGTCTGGGGCCCATGTCCGCTCAACACCTGTAATGACACCAACATCTTCAGGAACAGGACTAAGAAGAGCCAGTGGAACAAGACAGGAGCGAGATGCTGGAATGATGGAACTCAGTGCTGTTCGTCATTCTTCCAAACATTTATCACGTGCTCAAAAATAATCGGCAAAGTGCATGTGAATTTCTATCTTATTCAGCATGACTGTGGTCGCCAAAAGCTCGAGCTTTTTTTGTTATTTTTCCTGTTGTTTACAGCGTTTGTCTCTCCATTAGTGTTATCCCGTGGATGTCTAATTTCAAGCTTTTTTTTTTTGTTGAACGGCAATTATTTGTATTGTGTTTTGGTAAAGTAAAATTCTTAATTAAATTCTTATTTTTCATTTAAATGATATAAAAACTAGAATTAGTGTTGGTGGCAGGAACATCACACATAGTATCGTTTTCTACAAGCATAGAATTTGTTACAAATAGTATTTGCTTATTTAAGTCCAAGTGTTTTTCATTTGTATTTTGGCGCGTCTTTCGTTAAGCTGGTAGTACATGTACTAAAGTCGTTAATGGTTAAATTCAGGCTGTTTTTGGTGGTTTTAAGTGAATCAAAACAGAATAATGACGAGACGCACCGTTCTGTCGTGTCATGGGTTTACAAAGTTGACGTGGGGAAAAAAGCGCTTAAGGAAAACCACTCATTGAAAATATGTTGCCGCACTTTTTTAAGCATAGGTAGGCGGGGATTGAAATTGGGCTTCAGCCTTTCTGAAGACTAATTTTCATTTAGCGGATGGTCAAGGAAATGGGTGTTGAAGACAAAAGCTACACTTAAACTAAGAGCAGTCTGATATCGAACTCAAACAAATGCATGACCTTAGTTAATACTTAGTCTGCAGGAATGATTCGAGTTAACCCTTAGTGAGAACCTCCTATTTACACTAGAAAACACTTGTAAATAACTACTTAAGCATAACGGAAACAGTTAAATTATCTACCTTTAAACTAAACTGAACATTGTACAGAGTGAAACAAAACAAAGACCTGATCAAACCTGAAGTCTTTTATATTTCGTGTCTGACCGCCTGATCCCAGGTTGAAACGAAGTCTGCATTAGAATTGCTTTGAATAAAAACAACCAGTCTTGTCTAAAAAAAATTCTCCGCCAGAAATTTCCGTTTCGTAAAATGTTGTTGCCATTTTGAAGACACTGTGAAATTTTCTAAAAGAATTAGTTAAGACCGCATCACTCTCCGAACTTTGCTCACCGTCCTTTTTTAGAGAACGAGTGGGAGATTGGGGAGAGAACGTGATGACCTTCTGCGCATGGTGGATCGCGCATACAAATCTGATTTGTGCACGGGATAGTGGGGGAGTTTTGAGAGACAAAAGCCGTTTACCGGGAAGTAGTTTGTCAGTTTGTCGAAACGAAAATGGCGTTGAAATAACTTATCCAGGATATTCCTTCATCTGAATCCTCCCGGAGCAGCGAGTAACGTATTTATAATTTTTTTTACTCGTAGAACGCACATGTAGGCGCACATGTATGAGTGTTGATGTAGTGGGCGATGATTGCAAAAACTAAAACCAACCTTTACAACAGTTTTTTAACTATAGGAACTGTTTACATGAAGGTGGGGGACCCCAGGTAGGTGAGTTAAAATATGGCGAGTCACCCCACCTATCATGTAAACGTGATCAAATTAAAATGAGAGATTATATGGACAAACGAGTTACCCCACCTAAGCGGGTTACCTCACCCACCTGGGGTCCCCCACCTCCATGTAAACAGGCCCTTAAATCAATTTTCACGATTTAGAGACTGTGCAATAATTATCAGGAGGGAGGGGGGCTGAAAAACTAGAGGGGGGGGGACATTACATAAAATTGCTGCCAAGATAGGGGGGCTCAAAGTAAAATCACTCATTTGACGGAGGGGGGGCCTTAAGTTTTATTCGAAATGTAAATAAAATTAAACGCAATAAAAGATTCTCAATACAGGCATCATGATAGACTGTAACAAATATCAATACGAACAGCTGTTAAACGATTATTGAAAATATTCCATCAAATGAAAAGCAAATTCACAACTTATCAATTTTAACCCGTCTTCTAATTAATTGAGCTGATCCTATGTAAAGCAAAAATCATGAACTTGTTTTTCAGCTTCCCCCCATAAAACAATGGGAATCAAACAGATCTCGTAGACAAGCTTTGTCGGTTTTTGATGTGAATAAAAGTAATGTTTCTTCATCGACTGAATCAATTTGCTGAATTCCATATATATCTCTGGCTCATAACAAAGTTCAACAGGCTCTCCTCCCAAGGATCTAAATATAATGCAAGCTCTTTTTCGTCTGTTATTTAAAGCTTTCAATCTCCTCTTCTTTGATTTTTTTCTCTGCTCTTTCTGGCTTCAGAAGTTTTAGATTTTGAGCCAGTGTGGTAAGCACCCCGGTACTTAGCAAATGCTTTGTCTAAATCTTCAATCAAGCGATCAACATCCTTCTCGATACTAGATGTTACATAATAACGTTTGTCATTATTGAAGATGTGATGGCATCTCAGTCCAGTTTGAGTTTACCAGTGTGGTGGGAGGGGGGGGGGGGGGGGTGCGACGTTATTTTTAACTTAACAGAGGGGGGTTAGAACTTATTTTTTTTGTTTTGGAGGGGGGGGGAATGTCTAAGTTTTTGCTAGATAACTCTAGTTTTTCAGCCTCCCCCCCCCCCTCCTGATAATTATTGCACAGTCCCTTATATAACGATTGCGTCTTCGTGACAGTTTTACACCTCTAGAATATTTTAAAGATATTTCAACGATCTGGTTGAAAAACAGTTAATTTCTAATACCACATCGTCAAATGATGAAAGAAATAGTTCCCTGGTCCGCTTTTTTAAAGCTCAGGAGACTTTTCAAAGAGCCGCCGCCAATGATTCGTTACCAAATATAGACAACAAATTTATGCAAATTAGTGTTAAGTTCTCTCATAAGAGAGGTACAACGGCCGAACTAGAGGTACAATGGACAAAACGGGCAACGACGGGGGACGGGAAAAGGTAAAATATGGGAACTGGAAATGAAGTTACTGATAGGGCTAGGGTACAAGTTAGGTTTCCCATTTTTCATTTTCCCATTCTTTTGTGCTCGTTCTCCGCTCCACGTTTTATTAACATCCAGTCAAAACTGATCTGCTTATATTACAGCCTGCGAACACAGACGCCTATCCCAATCCCCAGCGACAGGGTGGATGAGAGGCAACTAAAGTCGCACGCTAGGTGATAAGAACTAACATGTTGCCAACTAAACCTAAACATGTTCTTACTTTAAGAAGAGAAAAAGCCCCTCATCTAAGAAAATGCGAGTGTGGTCCCTTCCAGTTTTATTTATAATAAATTAAACAAAATTGTGAGCAAAATAAAAACCCTTCTCCAAGTCCTCTGATCTGAGCAGTTTTTAGAGTATTAGTAGTACAAAATTTAACAGTAGGGCGCAGTTTTAGGGTCTCCAAGTGTCACTCTCAAGTGTCGTTTTTGTTGTTGTTCCAAATTAGGACCTACTTCGATTTCAGGCTCAAATGGTTGTTGTTAAAAAGTGGTCAAGAACCGAAAATTAGAGCAGTTTGAGCAGCAGTTTCCGGGCTCGAAAAGTACCAACACTTTTACACCATGGATGCCCACGGGGGCGGGGTACTGGGACCGGCTTCCATATGCCGAGAAAGACGGGGAAGCTTTAAATATATGCCATTATATTACTATACGCATTATTTTCTACATCAACTGAATTACTTTAGAATGATCAAGAAAAATAAAGTTATAAAATATAAATTACAGATTGCAGATTGCAGTCCCCCCCGGAACGTAAGTGAACAAGAACAAGCAGCGTGGATGAACACGTAAAATATAATTTCAGGACACTTTATGTTACGTCAAGTCTCCCTAACTATATAGCTAGCCAATGAAAGTGGGCACTATTGAGGAACAAAATTCCAGTCGATTGACCATGCACTCTGTCGGCTTTCGAGTGAATACCAGGGTCTAAGCCAACATGCTCATTGATTTATTTAACTTAGATATTGACCTCGCTGTTGTAAAACACTCTTTGCTTGTCAAATACTGTGGCATTAGGGAGTACGGAAAATTAAACGATTTTTGCTAGAATCTCAGAACTATCAAGAAGCATGATTGTTTTGGAAATAAATATCGACAAGGTGCGATGGGATTCATATTTACAGTTGACAAGGTGAAATGTTCGCCTATATTCATTCAGTGGTATTTTCTTTGTATGTACCTCCAACGCCTTCAGAATGGCTGCTCCGCAGTTTCTCTAATTAAACGCAGTGAAGGTTTTGTGGACATGATATTGCTTTTTGAATTCGTTTAAAATGTAACTTTTTCATAGGCAACTAAGGATGATATAAGAACATAAATAAGCCACAGGACTACCAGAAAGAAACCTGACGCGTACTTCGTTGTACTTGGCCCGCCGAGTTCTGCGCGGCCCATGGCCTTGGTGTACCGACGCACCATTAGGAGGCTGACACAAAGGACCGCGCATATGCTGTACGTCACAACACTTATCGATAAAGATCCTGCGTCCACTGTGAACTTTGTGCCCTGAAAATAAAGATTTAGATGATTAACGGAGCAGTCGATACGTATAATTCATGCGTTTTCAAAGCTGACTGCTGCCTCCTCCTTGCACCCTATCTTGTCGTGATAAACGTACCCCACGCACGCTGTATTTCCTCGGAAAAATTTAACTGGAAAACGCATTGTACCAGGGGAAGTCTAGAGGTAGGTGGAAAACTGGGGAGCGTCCTCGCGCGCGACCTGTTTATATTCCAACGGCTTTTGTCACAACGGGTGACAACGAACCTAAGAGTAGAGCACGAGAGGAATTGAAAAGCCGAATACTTCAGTGAACTCTCACATCTGGTTTCAATTGTACTTGGGGGAAAGATGTGAACTTTTGCAAAGGCCTTAGTTATTTTCAAAGAGATAGTAGGGGCAAAAACTTAGTTGAACAAAACGCCAGCTAAGTTTCCCGAAAACGTTACCTTGACAGTATGATAAATACAAGCTATGACCCAAGGCGTTCCCAGGCCCAAGAAGACATTCACAGAGTTGCTTCCAGTCACGTTTCCGACAGCAGCATCAGCGTACTTTTCATTAACAGCCGCATTCTTACTCGCAAATAAATCCGGCAGGCTGGTACCAAGTGCTACAAACGTAATGGCTGTCACTTCGTTCTTTAGTCCAATAAGGCAGCCAAATATTGTAGCAAGATCACCAACAATGACTGTGATAAGTCCGATCATGCCTAAAGCGACACCGAAGGAAAGCCAGCCACCCAGCCAAGTGCAAGGAGGACATATTGCAAAGATTACCTGATAACAATGAGATGACATAAAACTATTACAGTCAAACCAGGTCAAGCGTTCCCGTCGCTAAGGAACTAATGAATTCATTAACGAAAAAATGATTTCGTTTGTTGACTCAATAATACATTCATAAAATGAACAATCCAATATTCATATTTAGCCTCGATTCAATAATCGAACATTGCTTCGATTACTGTTTTTTGAAAAACTACAATTTCCACAAGTCGACCTCAGAATTTTGTTTTTCTTCTTTTTTTCTAAGAGTCGAGTGTGGGCGAGTTCTGAAGTTCAAACCCAAACAAACTGTTACATGTACGCCATTTCGCTGCCAGTAATCAGTGCAACAGACCTGGCCTCTTAGAAAACACTACGGTAAAACTGAAGTCAGTGTATGAGCGGTGATTGGTGTATTTCGATCCTCGGCCTTTGTCAGTTTCTTTGCGTTTGTGGTCTGTCTATTCTAGCTGTTATTTTGATTAAAGGCAATGAAAAACGCAATCGTTAACGGCAGGAAAGGGGAAGCAAATACGATTGAACACAACAGACGAGAATAAAGAACAGGTAGTTTTTGTTCATAAACCAAATCAATATTTCATTATTGTATCGAGGTCCAATTTGACTGTTGGGTTATTCATATTATGAATGGATTAGTGAATCAACAAACGAAATCATGTTTGCATTAATGAATTCATTAGTTTGTTAGCGACGGGAACGCTTGACCTGGTTTGACTGTAACTAGTAAACTAATAAACCCCTCAAAATATATGATTTACACAGGGTACATTTAGTGCCTGTTTACATGGAGGTGGGGGACCCCAGATAGGTGAGGTAACATGTGGCGGGTCACCCCACCTATCAAGTAAACGTGATAAAATTAAAATGAGAGATTATATGGACAGGCGGGTTACCCCACCTACCTGGGGTCCCCCACCTTCATGTAAACAGGCCCTTAAATATCCTATTTGAGCATTTTTTTTATCCTCTTAGGTGTCAAAAATACAATGGCCATTTACCCTGGAAAGCTATCATTGTTTTACAGAAATTTGAAAGACACTGAGGCTGAAGAAACTGGTGCCGGGTGGGTCGATGCCATTGTTTATTTCTTTAGAATCATGTAAAGGAAAGGAAAAGTGTTGAACATACCTTCCAAGCAAAGGTGAGAAAGTGCATGACGTAATCAAGTGTAGTGGCGTTTTCTATATCTCCCCCATTTACTGACATGGCTTCTCTAAACTGAGCGCCCCATGTTTCGGATCCGAGATCCAAACGGCGAAGATTTAAATGTGTCAATGCTACCACACGGTCAAACAAGCGGCGATACTCTGAACAGAAAAAAAATATCTAGTAGGTTATAATGAACACAACATAAAGGCCTGGTTTGCCTCATTTTATGTGTTGAGAAACAATAATAATTAAGAAAAATATAGCCGTCACTTTTGTAAAGTGCCTGAAAACCTTGGATACTTACAAAAACCTTCTTTTGGTTAAAAAATTTATTCACTGAAACAGTCCGAACGAGAACAGATTTGTTGGATTAATAATGGCGACAATGTCTTCGTATTTTAATTCGAAAAACATTTGACCTACTAGCTCCAGAATTCCATGAAAACCCATCGCAAGAAAGGCCGTAGTAATAAATAAAGTAGTTGACCGCTCAAGCAGAGTCTCTTTCAAGCATTGAATAGTACAAAATAAAGGATCAGTGGCGCGCCTTGCTAAAGAGAAACAGATAGAGTTGTTACAACATAACCATACCGTCATCATTGACGATAGTGACTGCCGCACTCTTAATATGTCCAAGACTGGCTCCATCCGAGGTGCCCGTGAGCTCTACTGTAAATGTCTCGTCCTTTTCAAAGTCTTTGTCGTCAATAATGTCTATAACAATGTGCTTTACTTGCTCGCCATGCTCAAAAATTAGGGCGCCAGTCCCTCCATGGTAATCCTTGCCGTTCACTGCTGTTTTATCTGTAGTTTTCCATGTAACCTCTACTTTCCCATCTGTTCCATTAGTCCGTTCAACTTTGATAAAGGCTTTGCCAATACTTTCTTTTATAACGTAGCTTGGATTCTCCAGCGAAAAGGTTCCAGGTTCTAATGATTTAATCACAAAAGAAGTGCTTTATTAAATAGAAAAAGACTAATAGCATTTATCAAGCGTTAGTAGCAGAAAATACAGCTTGGACATAGCCATTAACCAGAAACCAGAAGGCAGATTATTCATTTACCCAGGATTCGAACTAATTTAGCTTAATTTTCACTGTTGCAAAACAATTAAAAACTGTTGGTCCAAGAACTGACTATCAGCCAAATTCTGGTTCACAACCTTTGCACTGTGTTCTGTTAGATCTAACACATCATCGAAAAGCCTTGTTCAAACTAGGGACAATAACATGGAGGGAGCAAATATTAATTTTATCCTATGTTGGGATGTTGCTAAAATGTCGTGCAATGACAAATCCTCGTTTGATCTCCGTGATGATGAATAAGATAATAAAGGTATGTAATAATAATAATAATTTGTGATGATGATGATAATGATGATAATTTAAAATGAGCAAATATCCAGAATGAGCATCCATTGACGTAAATTAAGTGATGAACAAACGGAAAGGAAGGATTATCCGCCCTGATTTTGATTGACCCGGGCGCACTCTTATTAAGATAACTGTTAGTGACTCTTCCTTTAGGTGAAGGAATTACTGAAGAAACTCTTTGGTGTCTGTCATCTTGCGCTGTACAAGAAACCCTCTGGTATGGACCCCAAGTATATTTTGGCGGGTGTTATACAGATTAGCAGATCTTGTTTTATTGCCACTCGAGTCTTACCTGTGCCAAATACAATTTGCACTGACCAGATCACGTTTTATTGCGACTTTAAAGTCGCCATGACCATGTGATTGCGCACCGGCCAGATTACATCCTCTCCCCAGTACCCGCACCTACAGACCTGACTAATTCTCTGTTTTCTTACCATCGTCATTTATAATAGTGACTTCTGTAATACTTTGTTCTCCGATTTCCACTGTGTCGTCTTTGTAATCAAACCTTGATACTTTCACAAAGAACACCTCGTTCTCTTCCCATTCGTCGTCATCAATAATTGTGATGTCCACATGTTTTAACGTTTCTCCAGGTTTGAAGACAAGCACATCTTTCTTTGCCTCGTAATCTGATCCAGCCAGAGCTGTGCCATTAATAGTTTCATAACTAAAACGGAATTTTAGTCAAGGTGAATTTTAATACTGCGAATTCTGACGCAATGTACGCGACCAGCCACCCATGCCATCACCATATCGTTACAATGGCTTGGAAACTGTAAAAAGCTTTAATTTATTTACTGTATGAAGATCGTTGGGAATGAATTAGGGTTAGGGTTAAGTCAAGCTAACCCATTCACAACGACAAATTTCATGTTTTCTTGAACTTTGGTTTGGGATCGAGGGACTGAAAACTGGATCAATATTTATGCTCGGCATTAACGCACTTACTTTACACTTGTGGCTAGTTTAGTGTTGCCAGTTCGTTTCACTCCAATCCTGACAATTTTATCACTTTCAAGAACGGCACACTTAGGAGCAGCAAACTCAACTCGAGCCGGCTGTATTTTTCCCGCTGAAGCAACAAAAAAACACAAGAAATTTTAGAACTGAAAGCAGAAATTTTAAGACTGACAGAGATATTATTCTTACTAACTGGTTATTAAAACTGGAAGCATTTATATGAAATTGTCTATTGTGCATAATGTGTATGTTTATTTATCACAGAGGATCAACCGACCACTGGTGGTTAACCGTTTAATTTAAGCGTTGTTTTTCTTTCATGCAGGCAACGTGCTAAAAATAAAAGCAGCGTGTTACTTCATTATTTGGAATTAACGATGCACATTGACAACGCGAAGAAAATTTGCGTTACAGAGAATTATCGCGAATTTTCCAAAAGTTTGGTTTACATACATCAAATTACGCGAAATTTTCGAAAACAATGTGCGCCTAACTTTTCATTTTACGCGAATTTGCTGCAATACAAACTTCGCAACATACATATCTAAAAGAAAAAAAAGCAGCATTTCCATGAAGAAGAAAGACCGAAGAAGTTAGCTATCCTCTCGCGGAAACGGATCAATACGAAGACCAGTCGAAAGACATTTTGAACTCAATTCCTAAGGCCTAAGAACTGTCAGATAGTGACTCCGAGGCGTTGATAGAGGAACTATGAGCAGACGAGGTTTTGTTATTGAAATAAGGGTGTTGTAAAACAACAATGATGTAAAATAGTGAGATTTAAATTAACATCGACGTAAATTATGCATTAATGCATCGTCAATTTCCCATAATAAGGTAATACTTTTTGTGCTGGGAATTGTTCATAGGAGATGCATATACTGTACTTACATCGCAGGGTCCGCAGTAGTAAGCCGGCTGAGAAGTGAACCTACCTAAGGCATGACTCATTATGACTGAAGCACCAGAAGATGAAAACCCAACTTCAGATAACTCCTCGTAAATCTACAGATTGAACAACATTGCATTTGTGTTATCAGACCAGCAGCAGGAGAGGATGATAATCTAGGCACTCAGAGTACAGATACCGTACAATCTTTATAATTTTTAACACTCCGTTATCAAATGAAAACAAGAGCCACAATGGCTCTTGATGAAAATAAACAGTGTAAAAAACAGAAAATCTCCCAACTTTAATGTTATTTTTTAAGCATACAAAATTTCACGGATAAGTTTCATAATTCTATCCTTATTAACTGAAAGATATTTGTTAAAAGTGCCGTAATTGAGTGCTCCATTGATCACCCCTGAGCCTGTTGCGCATGCTCAGTGTTGTATTCATAAGTGACCATTAAGGTGACCATAGATACCTGGTCTTGCGCATGGCTTACTTTGAAGAAATAAATTCAAACTAGTGATAAAGCTGTCCGAGTCAATACTGAAATGAAATAATTTCCCCATCTGCTTACCACTCTAAGTTTGGAATCCATTTTTGGTCTCAGTTTATGACTGCCTCCTATATTTCGTATTGCGCCGACGCGATAGTAGCCGTAATTTTTGGGTTGTTTGGATTTTATATGAGCTGCCACAAGCATAGCAGCGTCATCTTCACTGAGATCCGGGTTACGGCTAACCTCCTATAAATATTAAAAAACACACAAGCAAACAAAAACAACATTTCATTAGTTAAACAACAGCCACCAAATTTGGTTTTTGCGGCGAGATTAACCGAAGAATCTGTAGCATCAGACCCTATAATGGGCTAGGGCTGGTGGAGGTGGTGGTGGAGGTGGTGGTGGAGGTGGTGGTGGTGGTGGTGGTGGTGGTGGGGGGAGGGGAGGGGGGTGACAAGAAACACAATTTCAAAGTAAAAACGGTTAGACTCGGTTTAAAGTCAAGGAATAACCAATTAGAGGGTTCTGTGCAGCAGACTCTGTCAATTAATATCAAAATTATTTTATTATTAACATTATTTTAAAGTGGAAAATCAAGTTCAAGGTCACACAACGTTTTTAAAAAGTGGCTTTGCTTCGTTCTTTCGTTTTCCTTTGCAATTTTTTCGTCGTCTATTGACTTCATTTGCATCGGCATTGGTGAGTTGTAATCTTGCTTTTATTTTAGCAACCACATTCGTAGTCGAATTGCTTGTCATAAGGCGCGCGTTGGAATAGTGAGCAATTTGCTTTATAAGTGTGAGTCCACATTTGAAAAAATCCCAGTTCATATGGCAAGTTTTTCATACACGTACATTACAAGCTTCTCAATTTTAGAGCAGGGAGACCATATTTTCAAGGAAAAACTAACTTCGGGCTTGTCAGTTGTTCTATCCCTCTCTAAATAGGAAGAATTTCTCGCTCTGGGTCAACAAGATGGAACCAATCTATTCAGTTTTGCCTTTTTAACCCACATTTCCAACATCAGTGCTTGGTTTAATAAATCGCGCCGTTGATCGCGCCTTAACCAGTCCGGAATATCCCTAAATTTAAGGACAGGGCCAACTGGTCACGCGACACTTTTCAACCAATGAGAAGGCGCGCTTGTGTTTGTCAACAAACAAATCAAAATATCGCCCAAGTGATCAAAAATTTTCAAAACAACGGACGGAGTCGGACAGAAGCAGTCATCGTCTCGAGGCTCTCAGGCATATTTTTAAGACTTTTCATGAGGCATACATAATTTTTTTAAGTGGACAGCGTATCGGAAGCCATATTGGAAGTGTCTTGTGAAATATTCAGCACATTTTGTGGCTTATTTCTTCTTTTATCTTTTAAACAACGCGATGTATAGACGCGATTTTGGTCGCTTCAAGGTAGGTGAACAAGTATCTATTATTTTTTCGATTCACAGATTTTTTACGAAGTTCTAGATATTTTTCCTCGATTGTCATATCGATTATTTTTATCATGTTGAATGTGGGGATGGTAGACAACCTAGAATTTTGGTCCAAAAAACGTACGTTTTCCACTCCCGGGTTTCTCGCAGAGCCGTGTTATTACTTTTTTCGCATGAGTACGAGCCTTTGCCTTTTTTCTTTTCAAGGCCAAAACAACTTTATTAGTCTTATGGATATTCACGTCCAACATCTCGCCTCACTTTGCCGAATTTGCGGGCATGAAATTGAAGAACATATGCGCAAGGTAGATAACCGCTTTGTTTCTGAAATTGACTAATCTTGAAAGATTTAATGTTGTTGGACTCTCCAAATGTTCATCCACCGTTAAAAAACAATCAAAGAAAGAAGGCAAATCTCAATTGTAAATGATGTATTTCGCTACTCATTGAACATGCGCTAATTATCTGGGATAAAATTAAAACATTGCAGGTACTACAGCAAGCAAAGAAAGCACCAGATGCGTGAAGTCAACACGAAACAACACCAAAAAAAAAAAAACAAAAGTTAATAAATTTGAACTACTTTCTATTCTTGTTATGATGACTGGTTCTTTGATTCTTGTCCTGTAGAAGTTAATAGGTAGTACCAATCCTGTTTTGTACGATCTCAACAAATTTTCACACTCTCTCTAAGGTTATTTTTACACGGGACCAGTTTGCTTCTATCAAAAATCTTGCAAGCCATGCCAGTGAAGCCACGACCTCTGCGATCGGTCCGGAATCAGTTCGAACCAGGGCGGATCCTGGTTCGAACACCCCAATGATTCCTTGCAATGATTAATACTCTTATTCTCTTACATGAAATGTTTTCTTTGAAATATTAGATGTGAAACCTAGACGAGTACTGTAAGCTTATCTTTAATTCTGTCCGACTCCGTCCGTTGTTTTGAAAATTTTTGATCACTGGGGCGATGTTTTGATTTGTTTGTTGATAAACACAAGCGCGCCTTCTCATTGGTTGAAAAGTGTCGCGTGACCAGTTCGCCCTGTCCTTAAATTTAGGGATATCCCGGACTGTTAACAGGTACACCACCGTCAGAGTCTCCCTTTTACTCTAAAATATGTGGAACGAAGCAAAAAATAAAAACAAAAACCAGCGCGATAAACCCACACAACTCAACGCTTGCATATTGAAAATCCTTTCGCTCACTTTGTTTGCTTCGTTCCCCATATCATGCCATATCGCCAAATCTAAAGATTCGCGGTCTCTGAGACAGTCTGCTGACCGATTGAACCGGGGCTTGCCGTCACACCAGGCCCGACCGACATTGATCGTTTTTGTTCCTTGGGCGCAATCCTCAGGCTAAAACGGAAGATATTCTATATCCTTTCTGTAAACACTTCATGGAAATTTTGATGCGAATCTCACTTACAGGTGTGTCAGTTAGCTTAAGCCAGTTTTTTTTGCATTGAAATTCTTATAAAACTATTTCTTATGACTGATGAGTAAGGTATGTTAGATATATGAAGCTCATTTATATTGCTAAGCTTGAATAAGCAAGAATTCTTTGCTTTTCTGTAGACTTCCTTGTTATCATTTATTCAGTAACATTTAAAAGCATAATTATTGGATTAACTCCAAGGTACGCCGGCGGTGGTAGCGCGAAAAATAATTGTCAGTTGAAGCCTTAGGAAAAATTGGGTTACCTGATGGCGGCAGCCATGAAGTTATTCCTAAATCACGTTGAAGAAATTGAAACAACAGGTTCTTTATTTCAGTCGTTGGCACAGTTAAATGACAAAATCAATGTTTAAAAACAGGAAATATCGCAAATAAAACGTACAGAATCATTCATTGGTCAGTCTTATCTGCGCTACATACGCTTAAGACCAGCGCTTGCCCAGTCTAGAATAATATAGAATGGGCCAAGGTCTGGATCGAGATGTAGGGTTGTTTTGAGAGTACACCGGAGGGATGGGAGGGAAGTTCATACAACTTTTAACTAGCCTGGCTTCAAAGGTCTGTATCAGTTCGAAAGACCTACAATAAGATAAACATAGTTTGATATACATATATATATTCTGTGTTCCGGCTTCCGAACTATCAGGAATGAGGTAAGGAAAAAACCCGTGGTACCTGGGGGTGGGGTGAAGGGTGGGGTATTTGGTTCAGACCAGATTTTCATGTCATTTCAGGGAGACTAACAATTCCATTATTTGGCATTTAAAATTTATTAATTTTTAAAACATTTCTAGACGTAAAGTAATTAGCCAGAGACAAACGGTTTGACAGTTAGAGAGCTGCAGCAATAGTTGAACGATGTGGCAACAGTTTCATACAAAAGTAACACACAAGTTCAAACATTTTAATGTGAATTCACATGAGTTCACAAGGAACATAATGTGGTAAATTAAACATATCTAACAAAGTTTATTTTTGCTATACCAAGAGTTTTTTTGTATTGGACTCAAACAATTATTTGTTGATATATGTATCTTGATCTAGGTTTTTATTGTACCTTGATAAAACTTTCAACTTCTGGGTCTTCTGTTGGTGTCTTCAATGCTTTTGTACCCTCAGCTATTATTATGAAGAAATACAAATGTGATTTCTTAGTGTGATATGCTAATCAAAGATTTCAAGTCACATCGTTTATGTAAGTTAACTGCATTCAAGGAATATTTATCACAGTGTGGATAAGGGGGAATCTGTCTTTCTTATGTACTTTTCTATAATTAACTTGCAAAAATGGCATTGACACTTAACAGATTCATTGTCCTCTGTCCATGTGTGCAGAAAATCGCTGCCGGCTCCCACACATCCAAATTATAACTCTTGAAACCAAGACTATAAATTATTTATTTTTGCAAGAGTTCAATTCAGCCATGGTTAGTAATTGTACCGATTCCTATATAATTTATACTGATATCTTACAAAATGTCTTTTTTCAATCCAATACCTCAAAGAGGAACACACTGACCTATTCCTTTAAGTATCTTTTGTGTTTTGACGTGCACAAGTACATACTTTATTTGCTTGTTTGTTTGTTTAATTTTGTGTGTCTTCTTTTTATTACCAATTTAAATTCCCAATTTCTCCTTAAATTTTCAATTTCAATTTGGAGGTGACTAACTGATTGCAGGATGATTAAAATAATTTTGAAAAATTAAAATAAACTGTTATACATGTAGTTCTTATTCTTATTTTCCCATTGGTCATGCCTGATAATGCAGACACTAGTACAACTCTTACAAAATCTATATTGACTTTCAAATGTTTGAGGAGACAGATGGCAAGTTGTTATTGCTGGAAATACGGTTATGTGTGCAATTCCACAATTGGTCCACAATTGGTTGGAGCTTCTGTAAATCCTATACCAGTTGTAAACATTTTCGGAGGAAATCCGCACAGTTATTGAGAAAAATTAAATGTAGTTTTTAAGCTTACATTGCAATGTTAAAGTCAAAGTGAAACTAAATTTCCCCTCAAAACAATTTCTTTTTTACCATATAATCCAAAAGCATAAAATAGATTAACTGGCATAATGATACAAACTTTGTACCAAAGGAATGTAGTTAAGTAAATTATCATAAGGACATGTATACAAACAGCATGCTTAATAAAGTCAAGCTGCAACTACCACAGATCTTTAATTTTAACTCCATAATGGCAAAACTTAACAATTATTGAATTTTAGCTTCATATGGAGGAGGGGGAGAGGGGGGCAGGAAGCATTTTTCCTAAAAGCAAAATGATAGTAGGCTATAGTACATTTGATTTCAGGTCTGGTCATCGTGTCTGACCACAGTTAAGATTTGGTTGGATGTGGGCAAATTTGATGCCAACAAACTGTGATTTTTTAGCCAGGTGTGGAAATTATTATTATGCAAGTGTGCTATTATGTCTGATGCATGTATTTTATATCTTTATAGAACTTTTTTCATTTAATAACTAGAGTTAAAAATAAAGACTGGTTTCATGCATTACTGAAATACATTCCATTTTCACCTTTTTGTTTGTTTACAGGTTTGCCTTTTCAACAAAAATTGTTTGTATTGTGATATTGTAGAACTACAGAAATAATTATTTAAGCTTTCACCTGCTTTGATGAAAGATTTTAATTATTGATACACACAGATACAAAGTTCTAGCAGTCAATTTCATTCCATTTGAAAATGTGTGAAAAACAGGGTGCATTTGGCCCAAATGAAACTTGGAATGCCGTAGAGTCTGGAACAGTACTGCTCAGGATCCATAACAGCATTTTAGAAATTATCTGAGACGTTTTTGGAATGATTTGTTTATTTATTACCATGTGACAGCTGAATAAACGTTTTCCACTTATTGTTTTTAGCACAAAATCTTGGCAACCAGTTCGATTGTGCTTTCTATCTTTAAAGAACGTACATATGTGAAACTTACGAACACACTGTAGTAAAAAAATTCCCACTTGTTTAACCTCAAAACGCCAATCTGGTAATCATTAATATAGCATAGCAACGTGTCTACTCTAATTTTATATACACTTTCAAAGCGATCGACTCATATAGGCATTTTAAAAAACAGATTCCAAATTATTTAAAAATATTGTTTCGTGTCCAAGAAAATACAAATCGCAATCAGCGAAATCAAGGCCATTTATAATCTTATCACGTACAGTGTGTACGTGAGTTCAATTAGTAAACATGTTTTCCTATATATAGCATAAGTGCCGAAACTTTATACGGATACAAGTGGAAATATTATTAGATTCACATACCCAGTTCAAGTACTCCTGCGTCTTGCGGTGAAACTTTTCCTGAGCAGTAATCTTTGTCGGCAATATAAGCGATAACAACCAGAATAGGAAACAACAAAAAAGTAAAAATTGCCTCCCAAAGTTCGATCTCATTTTTAGAACTCACGCTCAAAGCGATGTAAAGCCAAACGTAGGCTAAAATAGAGAACGTTGCAGTTACAGCGAACACTTTAACGGCTTTTATCTTTCGCTGCTCGTGCATAGGTACTGTCATAATACACACTCCTGTGATTACAAGAAGATTAAACGCCGCAGAACCAACAATCGTGCTTGGGCCTAATTCTCCTGAATTAAAGCCGTTGATTAAAACGATCTCAAAGATGGCTAGTAAGATCTCTGGGGCAGATGACCCTAAAGCCATCAACGTCAAGTTAGCCACTGTATCATTCCAGACTCGAACTTCGACCACGTCCATTTCATCACTGTCTTGCCTAGCCACCTTGACCTGCTTTGTTTTACTTGTAATCGTTTCGATAGAACACATAAAAACATCAGCGATGATTGCAACTCCCATAAAGCACCATAATAATGCTATCAGGTAGATAACAATTCTCAGTTCATGTATCCAGCCTGATTCATCCAGAAACGGCAACAGCAGCGTTCCTGTGTCGCATTTATCAGCAGCACTCATCGTACGTGGCCGAGATATAATTCAGTTAAACCTTACCAGCGTAGCTAGTGTAATACCGGTCCAATTCGCCGTTAAAACTGTGACTGTCGTCACTTCAAAATTAGTATTTATCAGTGTCTAAATCTCTAGTTTGTAAAAATAATTTCGGCAACGGAAATATAAATTAGAACTTAAGCTCAAGTCAAGAGACAGCTCTACTCGCTGGCGGGCAGCTCTGCAGTAGCCGATGCAGCCGCTGTAATGAATTGTAGCATTTTCTTGTAACCACGATACTCATCCCTTGTCATCGTCAATTTTTCTTTCCTTTATCATCTAGAGCGTCAATGAGCAGATATTGTTCTTAGCTGAGTTGAAGTTGAACTCCATCGTAACCAACACAACCTTTCTAACAGCGGGCCATTTTTCCGACTAGTAATTTGCATGAGATTGTACGAAAAGGTATTTTGACTGTTTCTTAGCAACGGATTATCTTTGCATTCGTTAACACCTTCAGCAGCAGTTTTTGGATGGATTAATTTTTACACTTCTTTCAAAAAGGTTGAAATACCAATCAAAACAACTAGGAGTGAAAATGTGGACCAGTTTTGATGAGTGTGTGTCACGTCACGCGGTTGTCGACCCTCAAGTTTATTATAGCGATATTGAAATCGTTATAATCCGTTCTTGATTGTTCCCTAAACGAGGTGATTCGGATGTAAAAGCCTTATTTCTCGACGTTGTCTTGTCCTAATTAAGAAATTGTGCACTTGGTCCTTCTAAAGGAGAGTAAACGCAGACAAAGAGAAAAAAACTGGAATTTAGTCACATGGGTTTGGAATTTACTAACGTATATAAAACAAAATACAATAATACAAATATCTGCATTTCACTGAAGACTACCAAGTCATTCTTTTGATTGGCACTGTTAAGAATGAATGCCGAGATTTTACTAATTTTGAAACAAATGGCATCCGAGAAAAATATTATTTGATAAATGAATAAGCCTTCTCTGATTAATGGCTTTCCTAAATATTTCCTAAATGATTGTGTAAATTGTAATAAATTAACTCTTGAACTGTCATTCTTAGAAGTCGTTGCTTGGCAATTTTTCCGTTGAGAGTGAGATGACCTTGTTACACCAAGCTTTTTTCGTGTTGTAGAGGTTACCCAAGATCTATCAAGCAGATTTGTTTGTTTCAACGTATTTCTCGGCCTGTTCTGTGATGAAGTCGTAAAAATAATGATTGAGTTTACAGGATGATGTATCTTGTTATCTTATTCGTCTGAGGGACCCTAACCAATTATCTTGTATATGTACGTCACGTCAACCCTTTTTAATAGCACCCGTAGAAACCGAAGACGTAATACTGCTTGGCGGAGATTCTTTTGTTTAACGCCAATACCGAGTATTATATTGAACACTCTGATTGAACACGGTTCATCAGATACACGATTGGTAGGAAATATCCCAGGTAACGCCGGTAACCCACGCTTCGTGTCATCTTCAGAGTACTCTAGAGGATGTTAGCATCGACAACGAGTACGAGTTCTAAAACGAGATCAGCGATTTTGCGTACTGCGCATCCGTTCTGCGCATCTCCACGTTTTCAAGTCGTCCTGTCAAGTTGCACTACGACGAGTTCTCACCAAATACTCGAAGTGGGTAGAACGACTGGGAAGAGCTGGTTTTCAAAGGTAAATTCCGATCGTTTAATGCAGTTTCTTTTCGTTTCTAGCCTCTCTTTATCATCTTAAACATTCCTTATATTTGCTGCGCAGCGACCGAAGGGAGCGAGCAGCAACATAATCAGGATTTAAAGGAAATATATAAGGGGCGACGAATTCTCGAATTCATCACTTTTTACCACAATGCATTGCATTTAACCACATTTTTTACCACAATGCATTGCATTTAACCAGAGTGCATTGCGCCACGAACAACTCAAATAAAAACACGGGAAAGTTCGGTGGGTGAGAGAGTGCATCGTTCGCTGCTCAGACTTAGAGTTTTCTTTGTGCCAAATTTTCTACAGCACGGTTAGAAGTCTTAACCAAATTTTAAGACACGCAGGAGTCTTTCAGATGAGTACGATGGTTAACTTGGGGATTGGATTTCAATTCAAGAGCCTTTGACTCGTCCAGGTGTTAAACCTGACGAGAAGATGAGCATTTGCTCTTCGACTCCGCAACACGGGGGATATACAAATTCCAGCTTGCTAGCAGGTGATGTGAAAGTGAGAAAATGTCATGCAATGCTATTCTTAAGAAACTGTATGAGCCGAAAATGGATTTGATTTTGACCATTCGCTTCAAAATAACAGCGGAAATCGAGATAACGAAACATATGTTTTGTGTCCTACTTTGCAGACGAGGACGTGTATCGGCGTTTTGAAAAGCATAATTATGTTCTTTCATTCATTCATTGCCATGGAATATGCGTTTACATTGCTTTTTCACAGTTAATAGTTCGGTTAATGCGGCTGGCGATCATCTTGCCGGCGGAAGTTTCATGGAAAAGGAATAAAATGAAAGACTTTTCCTAACGATTTCGGAATGAAGTGGTTAGGTGTAGTCGCGTCGAGTCGAAGGTGCCGGGTTCGAGTCCTACCGAATTATTAATTGCTTTCTTTTTTCTTCTGTTTTTTGTGTTGTTGTTTTTTATAAATATATAGCTAAATAACTGTTACTTAATAAAGTGCAACAAACAGCAAGAAAAGTATTGTGTTTCCATAAAAATATCGTGCACCGCATATTAAATATATGGATAAACAATCTGATTTTCTATTATTTCCTACAATTTACTGTGCGAAAACCCGCCAGAGTTGATAACCACTTGATCATTTTCTAAACAACGTTCCCACGAGTTCTTTCTATAGACTGATAGTAATTATTCTAGTACTTTCCAACATGTAAATAGGACATTCAATGTCATTTTTGATTCTTTCAAGTCTCACTGCCTAACTAATGCCAGTATCAACAGAATGTGCCGCAGCATTACTATCTTTTAGATACCCTAGTATGTTTTATGTAAAATACTGCTTTTGAAGTCGGGGAAAAGCAACCGAACGCGATATTTCCTACACAGAGTAAATTTGCATTTACCCGGGAAAGTTTCATGTCTCTCCACAGGCCTCACAGGCTCACGAAATAACCCCGAAAATTGCCATTATTTGGTCGAAAATATCCCAACAGTCGAAGATATCAATAAAGAATACTTACTTGTTTATCCAGTGTGGTTGTTGTGTTGAATTTAATGGGTTTTAGTGTGTTTTAAGACCGCGACTAACCATCCTTCGAGTTACCTCGAAAAATCGATTTTCCTTTGAAAACTGGAGGATAGACCGTCGGGCTCTCAAAACACTGAGTAACAAGCAGTCTTGAACGTTTTTTAGAGTCATTTTTTGTTTTCGAAATTGTTGTGGAAGCGCTACCTCGACTCAAATTTGGCGCCCAGTCATGCGGAATCCCATAATTTTATTTTCTATAAACTCGAACTCGGTGTCATCGCTAACAAGCTGAGAAAACGACTTCGAGTACGAGTACGGCTTGAAGTCGTTCTCGTACTCGTACTCGTTGTTGATGCTAACATCCTCTACTGAGTCCAGTGCAGCGGTGATTAGAGTTTTAAAGCTTTAAATATGCATGCCTAATTAACAAAGAATCTACGCTATTTTGAGTTTTTGTTTAGTGCACTAACAAAACAATTCAACTAGATTTAGCTGATTCTATGCTTTATGAATGTCCATGCAAAAAAAAAGAAAAAATTCGTATTGAAACCATTTTGAGTTGGTCGTCACTCACATGAAAGTGTCCTTTTTGTGTTTTCTTCGCTTTAAAAGGGTATTTTATTGTTATTCCCTCCCTCACAGCACACTTGACCTATCCTAAATCGACCGAAATGTTCTCCCCGGGGTGTGATCCATCTTCTGATCCTTTGGGTTGTTCCAACTGACAGTTGGTGACGTGTCTTGTTTTGTTATAGTCATTTAATTATGCCAAATATATATCTTACAGAAACTTTTTACTTTCTCTTGTTTGTTTGTTTGTATTTTATATTAGTTTGTCTTTTTTTGATGCTTCACAGTCCTTTCCACTCGGCTGTAGTTACCGTTTTACCAGGCTTATTAGATTCTGTCACTGCTAAGGCACACAAAAGGCACGCTTAGCCAACAGGCCGAAGGTTAGTTATTGTGGGTAAACGCAGTAGCTTTCCTATTGAATCATTTTTTCTGTTTATTTTGTTTTCTCAGAAACAAATAATGTACTTTTTTTGCAAAATCAATAGAAAGGAGAAGTCGTTACGTCAGGTTACCAAGGTCGCAAAATTTTTGGATAACAACAAACCGATAAAGTCACTTAAAAGTCTATTCGAACTATTTCAAACTTAACCGATCTTATTCAATTTCATTTAATTTGGCAACTCCTGGCGAAATTTTCTTTGGGACCGTATCTATCGTTATCTAAGTTTAGAAAAAGAGAGCGACAATTGTTGTGTTGTGTTCACCTACTCCATAAAGTGGGCTCGTGAAAATAGGAAGTTTCATGTCGTAGTAGTGCAACGACGGCAAAGAAATGCACAAAATCGCGTGATGCAGGCGTGATGCACGTGCAAAGTTGTTGTTTGTTAAAATAAACATATTGGCTGCGGTCACATCTGGGCTACTAACTATAGTTAATTTTAAGAGACGGGGATAATTATAGTTAGCTATTTCGGTAAAGTGACCGCTTCTCTGTTCGCTCTAACTATAGTTAGAAAATTTACGCCTTGGTGATCCAAAACAATACAGACTAACTATAGTTATACCCAAGCAGGGTTCGTGGGTTAGTCTTAAGTTTACAAACAAACAACCAATCGGAATGTGACACTTCTTTTCGCACGTGCGAGATGGGCATATATAAATAAGCAAAATAAAAACCAAGCGGGAAGCGAGGGGGAAACCAAAAACAACAAACAAAACATTTACATAGGCTAATTAGAACTAACTGTTGTTAACTGCGTGTCCGCAATGTCGACCGAAAGCACTAACTACAGTTAGGTATGACATCACGTGACTTGACACTAACTTAAGTTAAACTTTATTTACGTCGCAGATATTGGATGTGACTGCAGCCATTTTTTTCTGCCGTTCTGCCTGTTGTCATCCAGAAATAGTGTTTCCATGGTAACGTGATGTCACACTTCTCCTCTCTGTTACTGAGTCAGCAATGCTGTTGATCAATTCAAATTATGACTTCAACAAATATCAACAGGATTTCATTAGTAATTGGTTATAGCCAGAATCTACAAATAACATGAAAAGTCTGTTTACCTTCTGTTTATTTTTTGTAATATCGTCTACTCCTTTATTTTAGTTATATACTATTAGTTAATTATAGTAGTTATGTGTAGTTTTTTATTTATATGCTGGTATAAACATCTTGATTATTTTCTCTTTCGTAATTAAATTTGTTACAAAAATATCGATTAAACTAAAAGCAACCAAAAATGACACTTGTTACATATTCGTCTTGTTAAACGGCTTACTATTGAAGGCTGCACTGGTCTTCAACTCATCTTTTCCGCTGTGATGATACCCATAAAATTAAATGCCTTGTTGTTAACCAATAAAAAGCAGGTGTCGGTATTGTTACTTTACATCCTAATTTTCTTCGCTTTTCAAACTAACGAAGAGAATCAACATTCAGTAAAACATATTAACGGGGCATTCGCATTGTGATTGGTTCAAGATGTCTGGCTACTCTTAAACGGGCGATGGATATCACTATTTTTATGTGTACATGACGATGGAAAGTCGTGTCACTTCTTCGCGTCGCCCTGATGATGGCCCGGATTTTTTGGACTTTGTTGTCAATGAGGTCTCAGTCGACGACGAAAGCGACTTCATGTTTCCAATATCTTGCCACGAAAAACAGAATAAGGGTGATGAAAAAACTAAGGCCAGAGAGCGGATAAAAAAGCAAGATAATGCTGTCAACAAGCAACAAAAGCGTGGAGAAAACCATGATCAAGAAGACACGTCGAAGATAAACATAAACACGACGATGGCGACTGAAGAACAGAAGAAGAAATACAATAAAGAACAGGAATCTAAACGATGTTTGAAATCCTCCAATAGGGAACTGGAAAATAACGACACTATATTGAGTGCGTCTTTGAAGTGTACTACTCGCAGTCCTTTCCTTTTGCGTGATAGACCTCGTGATAATATGAAGCCGGGTAAAACGTCAAAAATGCGTCTTAGATTGAGTGACGAATCTGGTGCGAAATTGAAAGAACGGGCCTTCAGTGAACTGAGTCGTAACGTGAAAATTCGGTCTTCAGTCCAATCAGTGCAAAAATATTACTGGCCTTTTCTGCCAAACCCGCCGTGCAAAACTGAAGATAGTTGGAAAGAGAAGAAACAGAAACAGCCTGCACTGTATGAAAGTGCAACGAATTTTTCTGCGCTAAAGAAAGACGTAAACACAGACCTGCTAATACATTCAGCACAAACGAAGACGCTGGTAAGCTCATCTCATCGTAAATATGCATCCCTTTGGGTTCACAATAGTTTTTGTGTTAAGAAAAACCAACTGCCACCGATTGATTCTTTACGGTATTCAGATGAGTGGATTCCTGAAAACAGTGTCCCTTCTCGTAACAACGTAGAAGTCAGCTCTTCTCAGATCAGTGATATGCGGAGTAAAGAGGATTTTGCTTTGAAAGCCATTTCCGAGACTTTGAAAACCATTCAATTAGGCGAGCTCAGCAGGAAAGAGTTGCTCAAGCATTCCTTACCTGCAGCTGGTCAGGGCAAAAATCAAGCGATCAGATTAAAGAGAAAAGCCTTGCCTGGCATAAAAAGCTCACTATCTTTCCAAAACTATCGTAATTATTTATCTTGAGAACTTTATAAAATTTGCCCTTGTTAGCTTAGGTTCATTCATAGTGTGTGTTCGCAATGTGCATTAATTTTGCAGGATACAAGAACCGAAGGCATCAGTTTTCAACTTTTTTGTCTTACGGGTCCTTACGCTTGATTTTGTTTTTAACCTACTAGTAGAAACAGAAACGATGAGCCAGAATAATGCTAAAAAACAAAATAGGATACTCCCTCCGACCTTTATTCAAAGAACTTGGCCTGTAAGATTGTTAGCGTGGGCCAGAGATACGACCATGAAACTCCCATTCTCAGGCAACTCAAGTGGCTCCCAGTTAAACAACACCTGTACTATCGCTATCCAATTATGGCATCTAAATTCATGAACTGCCTTGTCCCGGAGTATCTATCTGATCAGTTTATTAAGTTCTCATCTGTATCAACCAGCTGAAGTAGAAACTCTCAGTTGTTAAATATTCCTTTATTTAGATCTGCAACTGGCCAAAGAACTCTTTATTATAGAATAGTATCTCTCTGGAACGCTCTGCCGCAAAATATCAAGTTAAGCCAATCGTTAGCGCAATTTAAGACTGATGAGAAATAGACTTCTGATGGACTCTATTTGAATTTATAAGATCACAAAACACAGCTGGCCAGTACTAAATAGTTTAATCATTAGGTATTTAATTAATCTAACTTCCTGTATTTAAATTTTTAGAGACGTAGAACCCTTTTTTTGTTTTGTTTTGTTTTATTTCATGTCATTCTATTTTGTTAAATATTTCACTGAAAAGCCCTGTGGGGACGTGAAATAAATGTTTGTATGTATGTACGTATGTATGTATGTAAATACTTGTATTCTGGGTAGAACGTATTTCGGAGAGCGCTCAATTCATTTAATTGAAGAGCATTGAAGTTGCCTGATGAGTGTGGTCCTACAATTTCGGACCATACGAAACGGCACTGTCGAAATAAATGATCGATGATTACTCCTGAGGCCTGAACTCCTGTGATTATTAATATGTATGTATGTATGTACGTATGTACGTATGTATAACTTAATATCCTGCCATTTGATAAAAGACTGGAGTACTTACAGAGTATCTTAGTTTTTAGGCACCCATCCATCTCGCGCCATATTACATCAGAGCAATGCTAACAAGGTCTAACAACATTCATAATTTAGTATAGAAAATTCCAAAACTCAGAGCAAAATTCGAAACAAAAAACCTTTTTGGTAACATTCACAATGTGAATACAAGAAAGAAAAAGCATAATTTGATTCGCCCAAAAGTTAAGACTAGTTATGGCAAGTATAGTAGTATAAGAGAAGTTTTAGGCCTAATCTCATTATAAAACGTTCGCAAGAATACATTAACGCCGATGACTGACGTCTGTGCCTTATCTCATGAATAAAACACTCGTGTGGACAAAATCCGGACTTGCCTTGACCCACTCAATGAAACAAACTGGAAACTAAAAAGATAAGACAAATCCTAGCAATAACCTTCAAAATACTTCACGACAAAGACTTTTAAATCTCTGTTATAGAATAGGATTACCAACTCCTCAATGGTACCTGAAAAATTGAACGACTCACCCCCTACAAAGGGCCACTCAAAAACTGACCAGGCCCCGCTTTTTCTTGCTTCAACCCACCCGACCCTATACTTGTTGAACAGTCTCTCATTTAAACCGCAGTTACCTTTAAGTTTGGTATCTTCTCATTACTTTGCAAGCTTGTATCTCTTCTATTTTTTGTAGAAAAGCCAAAATTTTGTACGTTATTTCGTTTAGGAGTACAGAATATCTTTTTGGCACCTTTTTTAAACATTGGCATTTTTAAAGAAAACAAAAAAGGATTAACTAGAGAATTTCCATAATGCAACACTTTCGTCGCGTATACAGCCTGAAGATTGACCGGCCGGAACATGTTTACAGTATTCAAAATTATGAATGGTAACCATGTTGAGAGGGAGGTGAGGGTTAAAATTGTCAAAGTTACGTTTAGTTTTCTTTCACGCGTGTGTTGTAGGCGTTTGGGACTGAAATACAGTAATTTGACCCAAATAATGAAATAGGCTAATCCGATAAGGAGCAGTAAAACACACACGAAAGGCATCCAAACATAAAAGGACTCAGAATTGTTTCCAAACATGAGTCTTACGAATGAGATGGCAGCAGATAGAGTCCAAAGAGCAACTGCTACCAGCGCGTACAACCATTTTTTTGTCCCATTCCTGTAGATGGCTGGACGAACTGTTGCATACAGTCTTTCGAGAGCTATCACCGTTAAAAATGCAACAGATGAAATCCCAGAAAACATGTCTAGCAGAACAACTGCATCGCCAAGGGAAGTCTGGGCCTTGAAACTCCACAGGTTATAGAATCCGCCCAAGATGTACACAAATAACGGTTCGGCAAATGCACCGACTAAGCAATCCGCTACTGCTAAGTTGATGAGAAAAAAGTGCTGAGGCCGTCTATACAGTTCACGTGATTTGACAAATACAGTGATGATAAACAAGTTTCCTGTGGCCACGAGGACAGCTTCGGTAGCAAACGTGGCACACCATACCTTTGCTCCAGAAGAGGTAATGTGATGTGTTGCCGTAGAGGGAGAGTTATGATTTGAAGTGTTGTTAGCCATTATAATCAGTTCGATTCGGTCCTGTAAGACAAGAAATGAGGATTAGCTAGTATTAATATAAAGTAATGGAGCAAAAACACTATGTTGATTGAAGCTATAACAATGAGCCCCATAGCTAATTAAAGTTTGTCTATTTGGTCTAATGAGATCTTAATAGTACAAGGGGAGAGTGGGGGTGGTTGCAGCCCCTCTCTGAGGTTTTTCTTAGTTTTTCCCTAGACGATAAAACATCAGCACCTGACTTTTTCAGTAGCTGTTCGTTTATCCCTCGCACGCATTTTGAGACAAGTTTAGTGATGATCATTTGCTATGGTTACGAGATATGTTGTCATAAGTAGTAAGTGGTCAAGCCATTTTTGAGTGAGAATGCTTGTTTTTTTAGCTAACTTTTTTTTAACTTCTTTGTGGATAAAATGATGCAAAATGCTTATTTATGTGTTATTCTACATGTCAAGCACAAAACAATTACCATTTCATGCGGATTTAACGTGAGTTCTAATTCTTGGTAAAATCCAAGATGACGACCATAGTTGGTGACGTCACAGGCCTCCAGCAGCGCCACCACCCATAAAATACACCTCATCTTGTTGAGAAGATGAAAGGCTTTCCACTGAAGGCAAAATCGTTTCGAAATACTGCAACATATCAAAAACTCTAGGGAGGGGTTCCATCAAACCGCCACTTGTACCCTTGTGGGGGTATGAATTTGCTTGTACGACCGAGGGTTAATGTATTATTTTCTCAGCAATTGCTATGACTTTTAACATCTGTGAAGTGTCTTCGCAGGGATGATTATCTTCAAATTGGAAAGTGGGATTGAGCGCCTGAATTTCCGCTAATAGATCTAGTCAGAAGTTGGCAGTTAACTGAGCTCGCGTTGAGAATGTTTTCGGTGAAACGCTATTTACGTTTTCTCGTATTAATATCCTCAGTCAGTTCTCACTGGTTTCTTTTCTGTAAAGAGCCCAACAAACTTAATGAGAAATAAATGCTTTATTTAGTTGGTTGCAGAATGTAACAGCAGTTGAAGGCGCTTGAAGCCTTGGATATATTTCCGCTAGTGGATCTGCTAAACAAAACATGAAAACTAACAAAAATTTTGGCAGAATTCTGACATTTTTTAATTTTGTGCTGATACCAGAATCAAATTTAATGTGCTGTGTTCTCCGCTTAAGTACATCCTTATGCAAAGGCAATCCTGCATTTTTGTTTTTCTAGCTCTATAATCTTTTTTATTCAATAAATTTTGATGTCTTGACGGCTTACTCTTCCCTGCATCAAACCAGTTTAGTTTTCTTATTTGTAGGTCACGTGATTTGAATACGACTTTTGTTTTAAATTTTTTCAATTATCATGAAACTTATGTACCTTGATTAAATATCACCATATTATAATGATGATTTCGAAATGTGATTTATTTTTCTGTTGCATTTATATCACTAATCAGCCTAGTTTTAGTTCCTTACTGAAAATTTCCCACTTACTTCTTATTCAAACAGATTACAATGAATAGAAGAAAATGGAAAAGGAATATTTTACACAACCCGGGGTTAGCTCATTAGCTCAAGAAAACTGATACCCTGCACGGCCGACGTAATTATATTTCATGCTTCGCTTTTTTTGGTTGTAAGAACTATTAAGCAATGGAAAACGTTCTCCGTGTTTGCATAGACAGATTTAAACACTAGAGGTTGTTAGGAGAATTCTCGATGGTTATGTCAAACCGAGACGAAGTCAAGGGTTTACTTAACTGTCGAGAATTCTCCCAACCCCTCGGGTGAACTAAAAAATAAAATGGCGTTCACGGCTATCCGAAGACTAAATCGCTGAATTTCTAACACACTGAACGGAAGAAATGCAAGAATACGCAAAGTAGTAGGTCAATAACCAGAGTTTAATACCATCAACTGACGTGATACAACTCACTTTGACCCTGAAGATAACTACCGGACAGGTTGTCGAAACGTCAGTCACTGTCAACAACAACAGTCCTATTCAGGACTACGTTCACCTTAGTGTCCCCAATTAGCTGTCTTATATTTTGCACAGCAAATACATTTGACGCTTAAATAAAGTTCTTATGTTATGTTACGTTACTGTAATATATGTTAGTTACAAGCTTCATTGTTGCTAAGACCCCTTTGCCCGAGCACTTGCTCTGATTATCTTGCCTTGACCGAGTTGATTATCTTGCCTTGACCGCGTCTTGACTCGTCTGGGTGAGCCAAACTGTTTCTAGGGAAAAAGCTGCCTGGCTAGGGGGGGTAGCCCTTCTTTCGGAGCCAGCTTTTTATTTCTCATGTTAACGGTTCGCCACGTTTTGTAATTATATAGATGAAACGTTAACTCGCCCCCCAGGGTAGCTTGGGTAGCCGCCGAATGACCCGCCTTCAACGAAACAACTGACTTTTTTCATATAAACGGGGCCCAAAGAGCAAACCGGTACCAAGTAAGTAGGTAGTGAAAAGCTTGCCGGGGAGTACACCACCTCTGCTAATGGCTCCTTTTGTAAATATAAAACGAGCTTTACTATATTCCATGAAGTACTGTGGCAGCTGGCCTTGCAAACGCGCCTTTCAAATCCCAAACATAACTTAAAGGGGGACCAGTAGGATGCGAGGCCCTACCAATGTGACGAGAGGGAGTATGGCAAGAAAGCTTGAGAAAACCATGAACGAGTCACTGTTAACGCTTCCAGTGTTACGAAAAGAGGCCGTGGATATTCGCGCTAAAGGCCAGATACTTAAACAATAATTTCAAGGACATGAAACAACCAAGTTCAAGTACAAGCGGCAGACTGACGGCAAACAATGTGGTGCGTTATACTTGTGTTTGTAAATCCCAAAAGTGATTTTATACGAGACAAGGTCTCTTGGCGGAGTCAGCAAACGTGTTACCCAACGAGGTGTATTGAAACATGACTGTAATATAGCGAGGAAAGCCTAAACAAGATTGAACATTTTCTCGCAGTCGACCAAGTCAAAGTGTTGTTTTGCAAATTCCTGCATTTGTGTAGCCTGCGAGCAAGCTCTCCTCTTTGGGCGAGCGAAGCGAGTATCACGAGAACGCGCGAGCGAGCGGCGAAGTCGCGAGGGGCAGCTTGCTCGAAGGCTAGCATTTGTGTAACTACTTTATCAAAAACTGTTGCTGTTCTTAGTTATCTTTAAAGATTGTGCATTTTGCGTTTAGATGACTTAATGCCGAGTTATAAGCGGGCTGTGCCGAGTACTTACTTGTTGTCGTTGACCGGCATTTCTTTGTTTCGTTTCTCTTGTCACGCTTTAAAAAGAACAAGATTGTAGGAAAAAAACTCGGCGAAGTTTGTTTTTTCACTGAGTTGTGTCTCAATATATGTAAATATTATAAAACTGATAAACAATTCTTAACGGAAACATACAAGAATGAAATATTTATCTAGTGTCTGTAAATTTTGATATGGAAAACAGCGCTGAAAGTCACAATTGTCATTTGCATACAGCTTTCCCTTTAACTCCCTCCGCTGGACTTTTTAAACAAGGAACTTATGAAAATGAACACCTAGATTTCACAAAAAGAACGTTCAGATCTGGCACTCATATTTTACCAATCACTCTGTAAAGACCATGCATTAGTCCTTTATAACTGTGCCGTAAAGAGAATAAGCGCCTTTGCAGTTGAATCTGGAGAATGATTACCACCTGTACATCAGGATGGTTGATATGATAGAACAGCTGTCCACCCTCTACTATTCACAGATAAACAGAACTCGTGAAATAGGCCGGATTTTTCTTTTAAAAAAGATCTCACAAACGAGAAAAGCTTTCTGAGAGAAATGTCACGTGACTACAGTGCAAGAATTGATAAACGAACTTGGCGGCGATGAAACGAAAAGCCAGCCCTGCTGATGATTTTGCTACTTTATATACTGTGGAGGATGGAGAAAAAACCGACAGATAGTGGATAAATCAAAGAACCAAAAAAAAGGAATGTATGAACACCGTTTACAGCATTCAGTAGCAGCCAAAGATTTGCACATGCGTCATCGCGACACCATTGTTTCCCTCACACAAAATAGGAAACAGTTGTTGTGGAAAGAGATATTTCTAAAAATAAGACAAGCAAATATATAAATAAAGCTTAGTAAATGTTCAGAAAAAAAAGGAACGAAAATGGAATAAACGAGGAGGAGGGAAAATGAAAGGCAAAAGTCGAGGGGGGCGTGAGACTTTGTTGTCCAAATTTTGCTTCTGCGCATGCCACAACTTTTGGGAGAATTTTTCGACATACCAGATATCGTTTCAAGTACAGTTAAGCCTCTATTAAGCGGACACCTTCGGGACCTTCCCAAGTGTCCTCTTAATAGAGGGAGTCCACTTAATAAAGGTTTGTAAAAATTAATATTCAACGCTTACTTTACTGTGATAAAGTTGCATGTTGTTAAGGAAGCTAAGGAAGCTGTATTGTTTCTGTATAAGACTTTTAAGTGAACTTTCATCGCAGATGACAATCATACGGCCGGATATCGATGTAATCTACAGTTTACTGACAGCTAAATGTATTAATTTATCTTTATTAATCGACTACAGTACGTATTTCAAGAACGTAAGCCCCCCCCTAAAAAAAATTTTTTTCGGCCCTTCGGGCCTCAGCTTGGTCCAAACGTAAGGGGGGAGCGGGCCCCCCGGGCCCCTCCCCTGGATCCGACACTGCTACTGTCAATTCAGTCTAGTTCAGTTTTTTCTTACAATGGAAATTAGCCAAATACAATTAATTTTAGTGTCCGCGTTCGCTTAATAAAGGTGTCCGACTTAATTGGGGGTAGTAATAAAGCTTTTGGTTCTTTTTGCTCAGATATTGAGCAGAAAATGGCTTGACTTGCTTCAAACGGCGTTTGTCGGTTTGCTTTTTTTGCCGTGAGTTGACTTTCTTGGTGGCGAATAAAAAAGCGAATTATTTAATTAATCGCAAAAGTTTGTAAATGATGAGGAACGCAGCATGGATTATTATCATCATTTGCAGGGATTGTGGATTTGGATGGTGACTAGCGAGCAAAGAATACCGCAGTTAAATTGGAATCTGATTGTCGTTCTTACCTTTAGACATTTGGAGTGTGAGTAAATCAATTCAATTAGAACCGCTATCCGTTCGTGAGTGGACACTGGTTTTTTTTTAACAGCCAAGGGACCTAACTTCCTGCTAATTTATGATCTGGTAATTTGCCAGAGAAGAAGAAAAGTTTGAAAGCATCAAAGCATCTGTTTTCAGGTTACGTGGCTTTGTCCATCTTGACCGCATATTGATAAACAAATACTCAATATTGAGCAATGTAAAATAAAAAGGACCGCACAGATTCAGTCTAGCCGCCGCGGTAAGCTAACAGTATTATGATTATAAGGGAAGCACACAGTATTTATTAAAATTATGTGGATCTGTTACCCCAACATGTAAATAACATTGTAATGCAATAAACGCTTGAAATTTATGAGAGATTGCTAACTTACATGCTGGGGAGAGATGTCTAGAGGTTCAAGAACGAACTGTTGTAAATCCGTGAAAATTACAGAGCTAGAATTATGATCATGAGTAACTTAATCTAATAAAAAGGGCAGATATTTATCTATTTTTGCTTGTTACATGCACAGACAAGGAGCGGATCATAGTACTTTATAAAATCTAAACCTTCCTATATGCTCCACGAGAAGCGCGTGTGACGCCGTATAGTAAAATGTTTTTTCTTTTTTTTTTGTCTCATTCGTTACGATTAATTTGAAAGAACTGATCTGAAAGAACTGTTATAGATTGTACTATAAGTCGCATTTAAATTTGGGACAGTTTTTAGAAACATTACTTGTGTGGGTTATAATCAGATCAGTAGAGTACAGCTTTGGAAATTAGATAATCACTTAATTTTAATCTTAGGCACCGTTAATTTTAACTTTATCAGAGAATATAATACGTCTTTGTATTGCTTTAGTACGGTCTACAAAATAACTTCTAGAATAAAACGTAAAGAAAATGACGAACAAGGTACCATAGAATTTATTACTTTTCTGCGGGAAATAGAACGCTTGTTGTTAATTTTTATAATGAAATGGCGAGTGTTTTGTTTTTGTTTCGGGCTCTCGTTGCTACCTCAAAGTCAAAATCTATCCTTCTTGCCCCGACTAATTGAAAATCTCCTGTTTAATTTACCTTTTTACAGAATAAGCTAGCCATTATTCTTACCTTTGCCCTTGGTTCAGCTACAAGCGTACACACAGTTATTTCCTACATGACAGCTCTTCTTCGTATTAAATTAACTCATGAATAATTTAAATTGCGCTCCGTAGGTCTTACTCGGGAATGCTTTTAACGAACAGAACTATCTCCAGTTTCACAATAACGCCAAATTCAATGTCCATATCTTCGTCAAATCTTCCTGTTTTTACAAAGCAATGAATCAGGCGCCTTTTTCAAATAATTGTCTTTACAAAAATAAGATGGTAAGTAAATGGATACCTGAATGAGGTTTGTGATTATAACTGAAGTTTTGCGTGCGGGCATTACAGGTTGAGTTACTTCAAGCAGGTGATTCGCGTCCATTACCCATTTGCACATCAACCATAATACACCTTGCTTACCTCCAAAATTTTGCATAAACATTGTTTTTAATTTCTCTTGGGTTTTACAGTCTTCTCGGGAAAATTAATTTGCTTAGGCAAAATTTTGGGGGGCAAACAAAGTGTATTGTGGGAGATATCCAATTGGCGAATAGTTTTGTTCTTATTATTTAAAATTTGGATGGACGGCATATCATATTCAGTATACCACAGGGATCCCATACAATGGTTTTGCCGTATAAGAGGAGCAAGGTCCGTTTTAATGTACGGGACTTACTTAAACGATGTAAAGCAAAGTATTACACTTGTGCACAGGTGCACGACCTTAATGGAATAAGCCCATGCCACATCAGTGGTGGAACGAAGTGCGCAAGCTTTGTGGGTCCAAGAAACAGAATTCAAGTTTGTTTTCCTCTCTTAACATGCCAAGTACTCTGCCTTTACTGACCCCCTCCCTCTAAGATCGCTAATGCCATCATGTCGCTCTTTTGGAACCGTTACAATCCTATGAACCCTTGGAGTCTACGGCTGTTTCTTTGCCTTTGGAAGAGAACCCAGAGTTCCTTGAGTTGCCATCTCAGCGGGTGTATAATAATCTGAAATATCTAAACAAGCACAAAGCTCTTGGCCCGGATGGAATGTTAAACCTGGTTGCTAAAGGAGTACGCAGAACTCCTAGCGCAACCTGTCGGTGTCATTTTGAATTCTTCATTCATGGAACAAAAGTTACCCTCTGTGGGGAAGTTTGTGGATATAACCCCTCTTTCAAAGGTCAAGCAAGTCTTAGACCCTAAGAAAGAGCTTTGACCGATTTCTCTAACTTCAGCCTTCTCTAAAATTGCTGAGGATTTTTTAGTCTCTGACTGCATCAAACAGGCTTTCAAGAGAGTGGTCGATCTAAATCAGTTTGGCAACATATCTGGTTCTTCCACTGTGCTGGCACTTATTACTATGGTGTATAAGTGGCTTGAAGCAACAGATGGCCCAGGTGCTACAGTCCGGGTATTCCTTTCCGACCACTGCAAAGCTTTTGATTTAATAGATCATAGTTTCTTAGTCACGAAATTGAAACAGATCAAGGTTCCTAATATTAGCATCAATTGGATTATCGACTTCGTTTCAGACAGATCCCAGAGAGTTAAACTCAACAAAACTGTCTCTCCGAGTGGGGTAAAGTACCACCTGGAGTGCTCCAGGGGACCAAGTTGGCCCCTGGGCTTGACTTGACTTGTCTGTCCCCAGCATCTTCAACATGTGGAAATACGTTGATGACACCACGGTATCGGAGACCATACCCAAAGATCATCAGCTAGAGCCTGGCCCAAGATCTTGTGGACCTAATACATGACTGGCCTAAACATAAATCTGTTTGAGGTAAACTGCGACAAGACAAGGAACTTACCATTGTAGTAACATGAAGTACTAACTGACCGCTGACCGGCGGTAGAGCTGTCATTCGAGTGAGCTGTATGAATCTATCGTATTAAAGTATGTTGTGTTGATGCTGTCGTCTCTGTACCTCTTCGGACTCAACATGGTGTCAGAAGCGTGACCTTCCTACTAGCCTACAGTTGCGGAGATCAAACCAATCGGAGAAACGGATCAAATACTGAGACGAATTGACCGGTCAAACTTCACGCGGATCCTACGCACGTGGTTCAAAACAAGATGGCGGAAAGCATGCCATTCGCCAAACCACCGGAACCGCTGGAAATTTCGATGGGAAATCCTGCTCACTCGTGGGGAAAATGGAAACAAAAATTCGAAATTTACCTCAAGGCAATTGGAGCTTCAAAGAAACCCGATGAAATGAAAGTGGGGCTGCTATTAAACCACATCGGCGAGCCGTGTTTGGAAATTTACTCGAATTTCACCTACCTACCTGAGCGTGACGACCCCGCGGGAGGAGAAGAGAAACTTCCAGCCGAAGACTCCGACAACTACGCGACCGTTGTGGCAAAGTTTGATGAATACTTTCAAAAACGGGACCCTCAACTCATGCTGCGAGAGAAATTTTGGCTTCACCTTAAACGAGAGCCCACACAGACCTTTGATTCGTGGGTGGTGACTGTCAAGGAAAGAGCCGCCGAGTGCAAGTTCCCAGCCGATTTCTATGAGCAAGCAGTTAGAGACAAACTTACCTTTTCCTGCAAGGAAGACAATTACAAGCTAAAACTCTATGACGAGGGAGCAGCCCTTTCACTCGAAAAGGCCGTGAAAATCCTGTCTTTGAAGGAAGCAACAAAACGTGAGTTACACGAATCAAAAACCGCAGAGATTGAGAGCGTCACACCGCGAGGGAACAGGCAAGACCCTCATGCTGGTCAAGATACAGAGCAAAGGAACCAGCGAGACTTCAAGAGGAAGCCCTTCCAAACAAGTGGCCGGAACTGTGGGTATTGCAACCGCCGACACCCCCCTGGCAAGAAGAACTGCCCAGCGGCAGATACACGATGCAGCAAGTGCAACAAAATGGGACATTTCCCTATCATATGCAAGAGTGTACCTCCAAGGACGGTCAACGAAGTTCTTGAAACCGAGGATAACTTTAGCCTCACATTTGTGGGAGGGGTTTATACACCCACTAGTCCAAACACCTCCAAGGCCGAACCAGCAATAAACTCTCAAACCAGTAGGTCCGACCCTGGATGGCATGTCAACCTCAAGATTCAAGACCAAGAGACGCTGGCATGGTGCATCGACACAGGAGCACAAGTGTCTGTGATGCCTGAGCACATCTACAAGTCTTCATATGGAACACTTTCAAAATCTGACAGAGAACTTGTCGGAGCAGGGGATGTTCCTTTAAAGACCCTTGGATGTGCAGTCATGAACCTCCAACAAGACGAAACAGTCATTAAAGAACGAGTGTACGTAGTCAGTGGGGCATCCAAGTTGCTTCTGGGGATACCCGCCATCCGAAGTCTTGGTCTTATCCATGAAATCCCTGGGACATACAGTGTTAAAGCTGTCCATCAAATGCCTGATAGCCATCCACTCCACTCAGGGACCAAGGAGGACATTGTCAAGCAGTACCCATCACTTTTTCAAGGCCTTGGCAAATTGGAGGGTGAGCATACAATTCAATTGAAGGAAGGGGCCACACCCTTTTGTTTGACCACTCCCAGGCGAGTACCACTGCCACTAATGAAGCAAGTGCAAGAGGAGATCAAGCGTATGGAACAACTGGACGTTATTGAACCAGTGGATGAGCCGACAGAATGGTGTTCACCGATTGTGGTAGTGCCAAAGGCCGATGGCAGGGTGCGGATATGTGTTGATCTTACCAGGCTTAACCAAGCGGTCCGCCGAGAAGTCTATCAAATGCCAACAGTTGAAGAGACCCTGGGAAGCCTAACAGAAGGCTCAGTATTCTCCAAACTTGATGCCAACTCAGGGTTTCATCAGATAGTCCTAAACCCAGAAAGTGCCAAGCTAACTACCTTTATCACGCCCTTCGGCCGTTACATGTTCAAGCGTCTTCCCTTCGGCATATCCTCAGCCCCAGAACATTTCCAAAAGAGGATGGACAAAGAACTCTCTGGAATAGTAGGGGTCAAGTGCCGCATGGATGATATTCTAATCATCGGGAAAGACCAAGCGGAACATGACAAACGACTTAAGCAAGTCCTTGACAGGCTAGTCGAGAGGAAACTCACACTCAACCTCGAGAAGTGTTTATTTTCTCAATCCAGGTTGCAATACTTGGGCCAAATCATTGACAGTGATGGAATCAGGAAAGATCCCTCCAAGATCAAAGCCATCACCGACATGGCAGAACCCCAGAACATTGCAGACCTGAGACGTTTCCTGGGTTTGGTCAACCACCTTATGAAGTTCTGCCCAAATCTGGCTGAGACGACGAAACCCTTAAGAGACTTGCTCAAGAAGGAGAACGCGTGGGTGTGGGGCACAGCCCAACAAGAAGCCTTCCGACAGCTGAAAGTAGACATGGCATCCGACCAAGTTCTTGCACTGTACGATCCAGAGAAGGAGACCGTGGTCTCATCTGATGCCAGCAGTTTTGGACTTGGTGCGGTCCTCGTGCAGAAGCAGCCGTCCGGTGAAATGAGGCCAGTGGCTTATGCTAGCAGATCAATGACCGAGACAGAGCGTCGTTATGCCCAGATCGAAAAAGAGGCCTTGGCTATCACATGGGCACTTGAACACTGGGCTGAATTCTTGATCGGAATGAGATTTAAAGTGGAAACCGATCACAAGCCATTGATTCCATTGTTTTCCACAAAGCTGATTGACGAGCTACCAGTACGCATACAACGCTTCAGGATGAGACTCATGAGATTTGACTTTGCCATCGCACATGTTCCTGGTAAACTCTTGTACACAGCTGATTCATTGTCTCGATCCCCCCAGGAGGGTAAAGCCCAGGAGCCTAAGTCATGGAACGACCTACATGACGAAGTCGAGTGCTATGTGAATGCTGTATTGGTAACCCTACCTGCCTCCGACCAGCGATTAGATGAGATACGTTCTGAGTTGAAGAGTGATGACACACTTAAAACTGTGATGCAGTATGTGCAGAATGGATGGCCTGAAGAGAAACGAAGAGTCCACGGGCCAATAGCTAAATACTGGAGTGAACGTGGCAACATCTCCCTCCACGACGGCCTGCTCCTGAGAGGACGACGAATCATTATTCCTCCGAGGCTGCGGGCAGATGTATTAAGGCGTCTTCATGATGGTCATCAAGGAATTACCAAAACACGTGCAAATGCGGCCTCCTCAGTGTGGTGGCCTGGAATCTCCCAAGACATCACAAGAGTCGTGCAGAATTGCGCCATGTGCGAGAAATATCGCAGAGAACGCATTGAGCCAATGAAAGGTACTGAGTTTCCAGAACGACCGTGGAGCAGAGTTGGCGTAGACTTCTTTCAGCACAAGGATAAACATTACCTCCTAGCCGTAGATTACTTTTCAAGAGATGTAGAGATAAGTCAAGTGTCCAAGAATGTAAACTCTGCCCAGACTATCCTGCAACTTAAGAAGATCTTCAGTCGACATGGGATTCCAGACATCTTATTTAGCGACAATGGCCCCCAGTTTGATTCACATGAGTTCACTAACTTTTCCACAGACTGGCAGTTTCAACACATAACATCGTCTCCAAGATACCCCCAGTCCAACGGTGAAGTGGAAAGGGCGGTCCAAACTATGAAGGCGGTCTTGAATAAGAGTAATGACGAATACTTGGCTCTCCTGAATTACAGAGATACTCCATTGCACCACGGTTACTCTCCAGCACAATTGAGCATGGGTCGGAAACTTCGTACAAGAGTCCCCTGTCACCCGGAGGAGCTAAAGCCAGAGATCCCAGACCGTGATCACATCAGAAGGAAAGAGAAGGAGTACCGAGCTAAGATGAAATTCGATTATGACCATAGACACAAAGTAGTAGAGGGAAAGGAACTGTCACCCGGTGACCGCATTTGGATCCCCGATTTAAAAGAGGAAGGAACAGTGATTAAGCCACACGAGAGTCCAAGATCTGTAATCATACAGACCCAAAACGGACGAGTGAGAAGAAACCGCCGGATGACAAGAAGAGTTCTGGTGGGAAGTTCTCCGGTCCCACCCCAGAATGAAGACTATGAGAATCATGAGCCGATACCAACAAGAGAGAGGAACCCAGACGTATCCTCAGCTCCTAGAGCCAGCCAAGAAGATTATGTAGAACTACCTGTCCCTGGGGACCAACCAGCAGTGGACAAGCCCTTGCAGCCTGAACCGATGCTGACACGCCTTAGACCTAGAGGAGCTCTAAGAAGACCGGACAGACTTATCGAACAATGCTAAGATTAGTTTCACTTTAGGACACTGGAGAACTGCGTTGTCCTTATTGACATTTAGTTAACTTAAAAAAAAAAAAGGAAGATGTAGTAACATGAAGTACTAACTGACCGCTGACCGGCGGTAGAGCTGTCATTCGAGTGAGCTGTATGAATCTATCGTATTAAAGTATGTTGTGTTGATGCTGTCGTCTCTGTACCTCTTCGGACTCAACAACCATCAGTTCCAGTCGTCAATGTCCACTGTTCCCATGGACATGGAAATTCTATCGAATCAGTTCAGTGCGCAAAGCTACTATACTTGGCGTTTTGATCTATTCTAACTTAACTTGGAACGACCAAGAACCATAATGGGACAGAAACGAGAACGCCCAGTCTATTGAGCCCTTGGGATATGTGAATTTCACCAAAGTTATTTCAGGACCAATTAAACGCTTGAGCCATTGGCTCTTGAAACGACCACATTGAGCCCGAAACCGTAAAGAAAGTATCTCGAAAACTCTCGGCTTTCTTGTCCAACGGAAACGTGCAAAGGTCTCTTCTGACGATCTCGTAGAGTACTACTGCGCATGTATTAGATCATCCTTAGATTATCCACGCCCAGTTTTTCATTATGCGTTACCCAAGTACCTGACTTACCTGCATTTCGAACTTGAGAGAGTTCAAAAGAGAGCCCTCTCGTGTATCTTCCCTGGGATTTCTTCCAACGACGCTTTAAGTATCGCTGGCATCGACTGCATGAGAGTCCATCCACCAATCAGCTTTTTTAATCAGTTGTTAACAGACCATCCAATAAGATTCATAGTTTGTTACCAAAAAAGTGCCGCAGGCCAACTTATAATTTAAGGAGACACAAGGTTTTCGACCTACTCAAAACTAAAACAAAGAGATTTGCGGACGCATATCAACAATATGGACAAATTAGAATATTTGGAGAATCAGAGTAGAAGAAACAACATCAGAATTGATGGGATCTTAGAAGAAGAAAACGAATCGTGGGACACTACAGAGGAAAAAGTCAAACAAGTTCTAGCGGAGAAGCTCAACCTTGAAGAAGCGCTCCTCATCGAACGTGCTCATCGATCGTGTCGGTAGGGTTGTTTCTGGCCCTAGAAGACGCCCTTGCACAATTGTGTGCAAGCTTCGAGATTTTAAGCAAAAGGAGCAAATATTGAAGATGACAAGAAGAATTAAACCTGTCGGTTTATACGTAATTGAAGACCTTGCTAAAGAGACCCTAGATAAGCGTGAAGAGCAGAGACTCAAGCTGGAGGAAGCAAAGCGGAATGGAAAAGTAACGTACTTTGTATTGGACAAGTTGATTGTAAAGGACAGACGTGGTTAAATCAGATAAGTTAATTAGTTACTTTACTGCTAACTTAAAATGACAGTGACACAATACTCGCTATCACATGTACTGCCCTTTAATCATTTAGACGATTCTAGCTTTTCTCTGGCGCTATATGAACTTCAGAATGGTCCTGTTCACTTTGATCCTGGTAGATTTTCTAGCTTACGTTACAATCCAATTTTTTCAAACTCAAACGCTTCTTTGACACAGTCTGGCAGTCTTGATCCTGACATGAGATGAGACACCCTGCTACTATTTTATTGAAAATCAATTTAACGAAATGCTCAGACGCGAAAATTATTCTGATGCCGATCTCTCTCCCCTACATCTTAATATTCGTAGTCTTCCTCGTAATTTAGTAAAGCTGACTGACTATCTATCATGCTTAAACATAAAATTTTCTGTAATCGGAATTTCTGAGACCTGGCTAAACGATTCTCTCTCATTCGGTCGATATTAGTGGTTTCAAATTTCTTCACAAGTATAGGCAAAATAGAACTGGAGGTGGGGTGGGTTTTCAAACGATCTAGAGTTCAAGCTTCGAGGAGATTTGTCCCTCCATAATGTTGATATTGTAGAATCGCTGTTCATTGAATTAATAAGACCTCGAGAAAAAAATATAATTGTTGCTATTGTTTACAGACCGCCAAATCACAGACTCGACGATTACAACTGAACACGATATCCACTGTAGGCTGTCATAACACAGATAAAATACTAGGGTGGCTCGAAAGGGTTTTCATGTTTTACAGACAGGGTTTTATGAGCGTATCTTAAAATAATTATCATCCATATACCCCAACAAAGTTTGCTTCAAAAATCAGACTGATTAATAACTACAGATATCGAGCAAAGAATGAGAAATATTTGTCTCGCAAAAGCAAAATACCGACGATAGAAGTTACATTTTTTCAGAATTGTCAGACAACAAGATCACTCTTGAGAGATGGAAACCGCGCGTTAAAAGAGACGAGATCAACGAAAACGGCCTGCTTTTTCTTGTTTAAGATTATCTCTTTGCTCAAATCTTTCTCTCTTACAGTGTGTGTGTTGAAATAGAGTTTATTACTAAAATATATCGCTGGAGTTCATCCATCGCATGGAAAGCAAGTTTCATTTTGACTAGTATTTTGATGAAGTATTAACACGGGAAGTACCCAAAATGCGCTTGGTGGAAACATCTTAAAGAAACCTCGGTTGTTTTAAATAGTTACAGCGTATGTCAGACTGGCTAAAGTAGTGTATTTAATTCCAAATCACTAGTGCATAGAAAATGACACTATAGCAGTCACAAATAACTCAGCCTTTGTTTCAAGAATAGTTGTTCGAATGTACTTAAAAACGCAATACACTGAGTTTTTCTTAAACCAGGTGTAGGAGGGTGAAACCGCTGAAAAGGCTACGGACAAATTGGTACCAGATATGTCTGGACGCGGCGAAACCCTCACTACCAAGTTGGAGAGCAAAGAATGAACTCCGTACATCGATCACAAAAAATTGCTGTGAAATACCAACTCAGGGATGTTTGAAAAATCACGATTTCTTAAACGTAATAGTCAAGGAATGTGAGAAAGAAATTCAATCTTACCTTCGACGTGTATTAGTCCAGAAACAGAGCTACGGCAACTTTGCAGGTATGCGCGTGAAAACATTGTTCAAACAATTATTCTTTACTTGTTTTATTTATGTTGTGGTGTTTTAATTATGCCAAAATTTTTATTGTGCCTTCCTAATTAAACGACAAGCGGACCCAAGGGATCCATTATCAATGCCTATGTACAATAGAGCAGGGATTATCGGATTCTGTTGTACAACTGGTTGATGACCAGTACCAAATCTCAAAATATTAAAAGAAAATTAACTCATCATATATCTAAATTTTGAGTATTAGAAGAAAGTTTTATTATGACAATAGTTTGTCGAGGAGAAAATCTGAGATGATCTCAATTTCCGACCGGATCAGAGACTCGAATCGTGACTAAAGTTTGTTGTCGCTGCTACTGAAGTATTTTTCCTCTTGTCAGTAAAACAATTGATTTTCGAATTAATCATAGCCTTAGCAAAATTGTCAAATCTGATTGGCCATCAACGGTAATAGAACAGTACGCCTCAGGGTGTCTGTAAAACGAGGACCGGATACCTGCGGACGGCAGATGAGGATGGGAAAATGAGGATAGAAAAATGCGGATAACAAAAAAGTAAGAAGAAAAAAAAAAACGAGAAATGCGGATAAAACAAACAAACAATTAAGGAAAGAAATCTTTCTTTCAAGCAGCTGTCACATGGTTGGACCCTTCACTTACATACAGAACGTGATGTGCGTGCCATGTTGGTGTTATGAGAACAATCATTGCGTGAACCTTTCGAATCTTTGCCAGACAGCGACATATCATTGAGAAAGGAGAAAAACTGTAACCTCTAAGGTTCGACCAAGTGATCTGAAAGGCATCCGTCCCTTGCGCAAATGGGTTTGGAAACCAGCTGATATAGATCTGAAGCTGAGTATTCATGCGATCTGCAAACAGATCTATTGTCAGGGGAACCCACTGATGATTTAGTGACTGGAAAACGGTGCTATTTGGTTTCCAGTTGCTTGAATCCCGGAAATTTCTTGACTGCCAATCTGCTTCGTGGTTCAAATCCTCAGGCAGAAATTCTGCAGTCACTGTTATCTGCTTGTTTAATGCATAGTCCCACAGTTCCTGGGCTGTCCCTAGCAATAAAAGGGATCGCGTTTCTCCCCATCTTCAACAAGTAAGCCACTGCAGTCCTGTTATCAACACACATACATACTTTTTTTAAGGTATCATAAAAAATAAACGATACAAATAATACCCTAAAAAGGAATTTTAAGAGGTTGTCCCTATGTAAATAAACTTCCAAAAATAAAAATTAAAAATATATGCTTATGAATAAAATCTAAGATCTAAGATGAATAAAAACCTAAGAAATACGCATGTACGATTTAAGAGCTATTTTAAAACGTCTTAAATTTCCTATCTCAACAACACTGGCGGGCAGGTCATTCCATTCATGAATAATTTTAACAAAGAAAGAGTATTTATAATAATTGCAGTTAGCCGATTTAACTTGCAGTTTGTAGTTGTGATTGGACCTGGTACGTTTTGAAGCGAACTCAAAAAAATCGGAAAAACAAAGGCTATTCAATCCGAATACAAGTTTATAGCATTCAATCAAAGAAAAATATAGCCTTCTATCAGTCAACTGCGACCACCGTAACATTTCGCGGCGATCTTCGTATGACATCTCTCCCCTTCGCTGACCTAAGGCCAATCGAGAAGCTCTTCTCTGAACTTTCTCTAAGAGAACAATATTCTTAACTAGCTAAGGGCACCATACAGGGGAAGCGTACTCGAGGATTGGTCTCACAAGAGCCTTGTACAGTGTGGAAAAGATTTCCTTGTTTACAGAACCGATTGTTCGCTTGATTAGACCAAGAACTTTATTGGCCTTATTGACAACCTCAACAACGTGTAAAGACCACGAGAGGTCATGCGAGATTGTGATGCCGAGGTCCTTTACAGTACTCACTGAGCTTAGACGTTCTCTAAGCAGGACGAGGGAGTAATGTGGGACAGATTTATCACGATTATGTGTAACTTGCATAATTTCACATTTCTTCGCATTGAAGTTTAACTTCCAGACCTCAGACCAATTTCTAAGGTGGAATAAGTCGGACTGAAGGATGCTTGTGTCTCTAGCTATGTCGGAGATTTCTCTGTAAACCTTGGTATCATCTGCATACAGTTTAACCGTTGATGAAATACCTGACGAGATGTCATTCACGTATAAAATGAATAAGGCGGGTCCGAGGATTGTTCCTTGGGGTACTCCAGATAAAACTGGAGACCAGGACGAGCAAGTACCACGCAGGACGACGCGTTGCATCCGACCGGTTAAAAAATTACGAAACCACTGGAGAGCACTGCCGTCGATACCGTGACGCTCAAGCTTGCAAAGAAGACGCTCATGCGGTACGCTGTCAAATGCCTTGGAAAAATCCAAAAAGGCGATGTCAGTTGGCTTTCTGTTGTTGCGTGATTTCGCCCAATCGTCGTAACAAGAAAGAAGCTCCGAAAGCGTTGATCGGCCCTTCATGTAAGCGAACTGGCTCGGGTTGAGGATATTTATGTTTCGCCAAAAATCCATCACTCGAGACTTAACTATTTTCTCCGCGATCTTGCACACTATTGATGTTAATGAGATCTGGCGATAATTATTCATTACTACCCTTCGCACAGCGCGCAAATCGCGAATGAAAACACAACGACATAAATGGAGTGTGACTCTTGCTGGGTGCCTATTGGACACAATGGACCAGCGTGTGCTTTATTGACAAGATATCTTAGCAATACAGTTCAACAATACAAATGTTCTTGAAGTAATATAAAAAACTACAGAAATAATATAATTTCAACATAAACGAACATTTAAATAATATGGAACGTGACAAAAAGTAGAATCAAAGGAATGATACACTACCCGGTACGAAAACCCGGAATAAAAAACCCAGTGGGACAAAAAAAAACCGGGAACGTACTCCTCGATCGAATGCAGTGTATCGAGCTCCGACGATTAGAGCTTTAGACTAACTAAGGAACTAATAATAAGTTTGGTCACCGATAACGGCTGTCCAAAAGGCGAGATAGCCAAAAAAGTCTATACGTCGATATTTATACAAATATTCATAGTGTATAATAAAATGTAGTTACGTAACCTCTATTAAAAGACTGAGTAATTAAGAAGAAAAGGTTGACATAAATGTGACAAAAATGCTACGAACCGTAATGAAACAGCTTTTCAACTACACGGTGTTACGTTGAAAAGCATTTATTCCTGTCAGTCTTACTGCCTTTTTTGAACAAAGGTGTGATGTTAGCGAGTTTCCAAAGATGTGGCAATTTGCCTGTTGAAAATGATTTGTTAAAGAAAAAACACTAGCACATTCCTTCAGAATGCGAGGTGGTAAGCTGTCAGGTCCAGGCGACTTGTAGATATTAAATTTTTTAACAGCTTTTCTACCTCCTTTATGTTGCAAAGAATGTTTGAAAGTTTACAATTGGTGACATATTCAAATTCGGGGAAGTTATCGCAGTCCTCTGATGTAAACACAGAGGAGAAAAAGTCATTCATACTTTCAACAATGCTGAGATCATTTGAGAGGGTAACGCCGTCAACATTAAGTGAAACGAGATTGTTAGACCCTTTACGCATAGATTTCACAAAGCTCCAAAACGGCATGGGATTGTTGTTAGTAGCAAGCTCAACAGCCAGATGGACATGGAGGTGCCTCTGATTGACAGTGAAGGCTCTAACAGCAAAACAAGCGGCTTTCAGCTCCAAGGCATTTACGTGAAGGGAACTGGATTCCTCCCGGGTCCAAATTCCCCTTGTGTACTTCCCCTGACACACTCCCCCCAGCCGCTTGTTTTGTTGTTATGGTTAAATCTGGGGCTGGTGTGATTATTGAGCGACCATTCCATGTGGACATTTGATCGATCCACCCTGGAGGTCCTTCCGACAATCTTCGCTCAAGGGAAGCACAGTTTCGTACCCCTTGCCCATTAATGACCCCTTCGCCTGGAGTCTAGTTGGAGTCAAATGCCTGTAATGGAGGGGTGCTGGGAGAACTGCCTTTACAGATGAGGTCAGTTTCCCAATAATTTGTGACACAGTTCTCACTGACGCATTTTTCTCCTGAATTAGATCTCCGCAAGATTGAAAGAGTTGGGACATTTTTCCCTTGGGCAAAAATAGTCTCATCTCCAAAGAACTGATCACGAAACTGAGGTACTTTATGCACTATGCTGGTTGTAACACGGATTTCTTCCAGTTAACTACAAACCCTAAATGCTGTAGTAACCAAAGGGTCGAGTCCCTGTCCCTTAAAATACCCTCCTGAGTTATATTATATCGTCTAGAGAAATCATCAATCTCAGACCCAGTCTCCGTAGGAGGGCTACAGCCGGTTCAAAAGCTTGATGAATAGAAAAGGTGCTGGACTCAGGCCAAATGGGAGGCACGAAAATTGGTATCTCGTGCCCACATAAATAAAACGAAGGAGGGGTTGGTGCTGTGGATCTATTGGCACGGTAGAGTAAGCATCTTTCTTGTCGAGTTTTATCATCCAATCTCCCTTTTGGATTAAGTGCCTTAGCCAATTTAGGCTCTCCATTTTTGAAATGTTGATAAAGAGCAAAACTGTTCAACTGTTTTAAGTTCATTGCTGGTCCCCATCTTTCTTTTTGACTAAGAAAACTGTGCTGATAAATTCCCCTTTCAGGGGGAAGACTACCTGAACTTCTCCTTCCTGTAACATTTCCGCAATTTCTTGTCCTATTGCTTGCCTTTCTGGCTGGTGGTGAAAAGTCTGCGGAGGCACCCGTGCCTGTTGTAGGGTTTCTACAAAGGGCATTAAGACTCCCTCGGTCATGTTTAAAATGAACTGATCCTGTGTCGGGAGTCTCCAACTGGTCAGAAAATACTGGAGCGGCCCTGCGTAAGGGAACGGTTGGCTCAAAATGGAGGTGTCCATCCCTAGGGTCAGTAAAAGAGGATGAACAAACTGAGTTACTTCCCCTTGAGGTTTTGGAAGCGGTAGTGGGGCTCTGGGTATCGGGTTATCTCCCTTTGACCCTAAATCTGACAGATTTGCCTTTGCTAAAAAGTCTGGAGGGTGGTCTTGGCTTGAAAGAAATAGATCTGCCCCAAACTCGACTGGGTGATGGACGCACGCCTCGAAAGGGCTGTTGAGAATCTCTAGAGCCTCTTCCACGATGGCTAACTCCACGAGGGGTGGAACCTTAATCCTGAAGAACGAGGCTTCTGAGAGGAGCCTCATAGGTGATTGGAAATCTCCTTTGTAGACTTCCGAATTTTGGTGGCCGTGCAAGAGGCCTTATAGAACCTTTTACCAAACAGATTCTTTTGAGAATGGGATAAAGATGACTCGTGCTTGTTCAGAAACTTTTTTGCTTTCTTCATATCACCGGTGAGACGACCTAATATCCCTAACCGGCGAGCATAAGTCAAACTCATATTGGCCTGCCCCACCAAAGTGACCGATTAGTCAACCAATTTCAGGCAAGCAAACAAGTCCAGCTCATCGTCAGAGTCGCCAGTCGAACCTTTTCCAGGTTTAACCAAAGTCTCACCAATGGACCCATGACGTTGTTAATGCGGGTTTGTGATTTTGACAATGTGCCGTCGTTTTCGCGGCCCTACCACTTGCCCAGTGTCTCGAATATTTCGTCCAGGTAATCATCAACCTCGGGGCTCTAAAGACATTTTACCTCAGGTACCGGATTTGTCTCGAGCACAGACTCTTGAAGCGCCTTGTCCTCAACTTAAGATGGGAATTTGTCATGCAGATATCTCTGCATATCACGAGACAATTCAACTTTACTTTGTACATTCTCGGACGAGTTAGCAGAATTATCGTGTCCCCTGTGGTTTGATTCAAACCCGCTCGAGGTACTGCTTGAATGACCAGAATCCTTACTGGATTCATCATTGCTATTGCTCTCTTCACTAGAACCTGAACTAGACGAAATAGGGGTCAAACGCCTCCGTTTGTTCGCCGCTTCGGTCGAGCCTGACGACTTACGCCGTTTAGGCTGTTATTTTTTAACATGCTCCTCAGGGGTGTTGTTACTCGCCACATTCGCTTCCTCCTTGTCTTGGACGGGAATGATATCGGCTGAATTCGCCATGGTTGAGAGTGTCGCTAGAAAATCACGAAACTATGACTTCAACGAGCGAGAAGAAACCATCTGGCACGAAGCCATTTTTGAGAATTAGGAAAATTTACATGGAATCGTTTTCAATTTGAATGACTTGATTTGGGTGCGAAAGCCATGAGAATACGCTGTTATATCTTATAGAGGTTTGTGAAGTGAAATCGATGCTTAAAATTTTCCGCATTGAAAGAAGGAAAAAATGTTTTGAGCCAAAATGTACGTTTTTCAGTAAAAACGACATTTCTCTGTTGGGTCACGTGACGTCACAAGCATAAGCAGCTGGTCACTTAGGAAGCACTTGGGACCTTAAGCAACGACGACGACGACGACGGCAGTGAAAACGTCGCCAAAAAATGAATTTGCGTTCTTTCAGACTTAATCGCTTCTATTTGAACCCGCTCAATTTGTCAAATGCTGGCGACTTCTCCTGGAGTTGAATTCGTCAGGATTTTATTCAAGTTCAAAAAGGGAAAGGAAAATTCGTCATCGTATGTCCACATCCTCCATAAAACGTCAAATAAGGAGGTTTCACGTCGTGGTCGTGCATTGGACGTCAAAGAAATATACTAAAAACCGTGATGCACGTACAGAGCTGTTTTTTTTATCATTACCATATTGTTTTTTGAAGTTGTCATCGTCGTCGTCGTCGTAGTTGCTTAAGCTCCCTACTATCCAAATTTTGCCACATATAAGCGAGGTTTAGTAAAATAACAGCTTGATGATCTGTCTTTGAATTCTGTCTTTGCTTTATGACTAAGTAGTAAGTTCGTATACAATTTTTATATCGGAGCGCGCAGCGGAGCACCATGGGTAAGAAAATGTGGTGAACTACCCATCGAAGAAAATTTGGTAATAAAGTGACCGTACACCGACCGACCGACCGCCCAAGAGTCCGTCCGCACCACAGGCATACCAATGTAAAATAATTCAATCAACAGGTATGCCAACCGAAATGCAACTCAAGGTTTTATTTGGAAAGAAATGGCTTGTCCGCCCGGACTTTTAAAAAGAAAAAACAACAACAAAGTCGTGTCTTTTTCGACGTTATTTTTTATGTTTACACTCACTTGGTTAACAGAGAAAGAGCTAGAGCGAGTGATTGGAAACAAAAGAGACGAATTTTGTGGGAAGAAAAACATGAAAATTCAAAGCGGTGGTGAGAAAATGAGAGATGCTAGAGGCCCGCAAGGTGAAAATGAGCGGCAGTGAAAAATAAAAGCGAACATCAGTACGTACATACATACATATCCTTTATTTAAGCACGATATGATTTCAAGCTCAAGGCTTGTTGGGTCGTGTAAAAATAATTACACTTGGATAAACTATATAAAAAAATAAGAATAACATTATTTACAAACTACAACTACAATAAAAGTTACCTCTAAGTATATTGACTATAGCATTTAAAACATAAAACAGTTTAAAACCTTTAAAATCTTGGTAGTGCCTGGGTCGCGACTAGACCGACTGTGCGCTAAAATCAAGTTCCTTAAAATAAGGGTCCTTCTTCACTTTGCGATAAAAAAAACAGCTAACTGGTCTGTAAAATTAGTCGAGACAGCGTTCCAAAGAATAGCGCCTCTATAGCTAATAGAGTTTTTAAGACACTGCGAGTTAAAAAGCGGGACGATTTTGTTACTACTCCGTCTGAAGTTGTATGCAGTGCAGGGCTTATTTGTCAAGTATGAGAGAGCCGCAGGTGCCTCACCTATAAACACGCTATGGAATAGTTTAATTAATCGAAGGTTATAATAGAGGGTTAAAGTATTCCAGTTCGAATGTCGGTAAACTTCCTCAGTAGGCATATCTCAGGGCAATTTGTTCATTATTCTGGCTGCCCAACGGTGAAGTACTTCCAGGGAATGTAGAAGGTCCGCATATGGGCAGCCGCCCCAAATGACCAGTCCATATAAGACTGTTGGTAATATTATCTTGAAGTACAAGTCCAATAGGGCGTTTCTGCTCAAGAATTTGCTCCTTTTCAGTTTGTTCAGTTTGTTTACAAAATTATTTTTTACATCTGTAAGGTGATGTGACCAGGAACGCCTGTCATCAATAGCAACGCCCAAAAGACGAGTGTGTTTCACCCACTCGATTCGATCGTCTCCAATAGTTACAGAGTTTAGCGGCCCAAAGTAGGATTTTCTCATTAACAGCATAGCTTCGCACTTTACTGAGTAAGGGGTTAAAGAGTTCTGTAGGCACCAACTGTTCAGTTCCGATAAAGCGTTATTTAAAGAAGTGACAGTGTTATCAACAGTGTCCCCGATGCAATAAACGGTGGTGTCATATGCGTATATAAAGACAGAGCCAGAGGCAATAGCACTTGGTAGGTCATTGGTGTACAAGGCGAACAACGTCGGGCCAAGTGCTGACCCTTGGGGAATCCCGACAGTGACTTTTAGCACAGTTGAGTGCTGGCCGTTTACTACCGAGAATTGAGTTCGATCAGTTAGATAGTCCGTCAGCCTTGATAGAAGAGAACCTTAATTGAACTCCAAATTGAAAATTTAGTTTATGCAGTAGGGTAGCGTGAGGTACTCAGTAAAAAGCTTTTCTGAAGTCAACAAACGCCACAACAACCACTTTACGAATCGGCTTTTCCCCGATGAGGTTTGGGCGCGTCTCTTGCCGCTCCTGGGTTTTAGCTATTTTCTTGCTGTTAGCCTTTCCTTTTTCGGACCACGTGTATTCTGGAAGGAGTCTAAATGTATCAAGTTGCTGTAGGCAAATTTGGAAGACTTAAGTGCTACTATCTACGGCGGAAAGATGGGTTTTTACTTATGGATTGCAAGTTACTTCTTGGTTCTACGCCTGATGGAACGGTGTGTAAATGAGATAAGAGCCTGGATGCTGTGTGACAAACTGAAGATCAATGATGGCAAAACAGAGTTTGTAGTAATAGGCACCCGTCAGCAACTATCCAAGGTTCATGTTGACTTGCTTGCAGTAGGGGATGCTCAAGTGTCGCCTGTTCAGTCGGTCAAGAACTTAGGGACATGGATAGATAGTAACATGAGTCTTCAAGTTAATATCAATAACACGTGTAAAGCAGCCTATTACTACATTACAAATGTAAGACGAATAAGAAAGTATTTAAGTAACCAAGCGACCCAGACACTTGTTCATGCCCTAATAATTGGGCGCATTGACTATTGTAATAGTATTCTGTATGGGTTACCAGCTAAACAAATAGCAAAGTTACAACGGCTCCAGAATTCCGCAGCAAGACTTATTTTTAAGATTCCAAGGTTTTATCACATCTCACCAATTCTGTGTATGCTTCATTGGCTTCCAGTAGAATTTAGGATTCATTTTAAGATTATTATAATTACTTTTAAAGTGATCCATGGACAAGCTCCGATATATCCACAAGAACTCATTAGCAAAAGGGAGAAAAGGAGATACAATTTAAGATCGTGTGCAATGGGAATCATGCTTCAAACGTCAACAAGTTTAACTAAAAAGACATTGGGTGACCGTGCTTTTTTAGCTGCGGCACCTAAACTGTGGAATGGGTTACCATCACAAATACGAAATGAACCCAATTTTCATAGGTTTAAAGGTTTACTTAAGACCCATTTTTTTTAGATTAGCTTTTTATTAGGAATTTTTTTAGGATTATGTATATATTATATTTTTATAGATCCATTGTTTTTTTAATATAATATTTTTATTTATTTTGGATAACTTATTAATGTAGATAATTTACTTTTCATGTAATGCGCATTTGATCATATTTACATGTATTTTGCGCAATATAAATATTAAATTATTATTATTATTATTATCATCAATAGCTGTTCTCCAGATTTCTGAAAGGTGTACGAGCAATAGTTCAGTAGAATGCCCCTCACGGTAAGCCCACTGTTTATCTGTAACCAGGTTATTGTGGAAAACATGTCGAACGACAGATTCTGATACACAAGATTCCATTATCTTGCTTGGAACACTGAGAAGCGATATTGGTCTATAGTTATTTGTGTCAGCTTCATCATCTTTTTTATATACTGAGATCAGACGAGCTTTCTTCCAATCAGTAAAGGTTTCTCCGAGGTGAGCACAGAATGAAATAGACCAGTCAAGGGAGAGACAATGGCAGGCTCAGCTAGTTTTAATAATTTAGGTGCAATGTCATCAGGACCCGCAGATTTATTTGGCTTGATGGCTTTTAATTTACGCCGGACCGAATCTTCGTAGACGGTGATATCAGTAACAGAGGGCACTGAACAACCGGATGCGATCGCCCTGTTGTGGAAAATTTCTATTGGCTCGTCCAAGTCTTGTGCCGATATTGGCAAAGAAATCATTTATTAAGTTTGCCTTTTCTTTGTCGTTGACGGCAAGGCTTCCATCCTCCCTCTTTTAAAGGTCCAATTCTGTTTCTTCTAACAGGATTTGTCGCTTCTGCAATTATAATAAATTTTAGTAAGCCGCTGCAGAATGAACGCAGACAAAATATTGGGTAAGCATATACGACAATTCCTCCATAAAAATGGTGGGTAAGCACATACGACAATTCCTCCATAAAAATAACGTGTAACTAGTTGTGCAAAACAACGGCAAAGAAAGACAAAAAGCATGCTGCACGTGCAAATTAGTTTTTTTGCTAATTAGAAAAAAGGGTGTGCTGAACGTGCAATCTGTTTTTTTGCTAATTAGATCTATTGATCTTGATGCCATTTTCATTGCCGTCCCCGTTTAGCATTACACGACTTACCTTTTTTCGTTTATAAGTATTATTAACCAGAGCTTTGCTTTTAGCCCTGGCTAAATCTATATGTTATCATTATTTGTTACGTTTAGTTTGCTTTATTTCTTGTATTATATTTCATTAATTAAAATTAGTTTGTAACTTGTTATTTTTATCGTTAGGTTTAACTTAATTACTGTAAACCAGCAGCAGATCATTACTTTCGCTTGGCCTGTGGCAACTCTAGAGGTTATTCTATCTTCGGCATAACTTTTTGTAATTTTACTTTGCTTTGTACTTTGACATTGAATCAACAAAGTTGATTTTTATTAATTATATAGTCACAGTAATACACTACGATATTAAAGGGCAAGCAGATTCCTTGCTTAGCATTAACAAAACAATTCATTTTTCCACAAAGTTGCAGCTCGTTTTTAAATAGTTAATGTTTTAAGCACACCCAGTGAGGTTTTGGTATATTCTGTCCTTCTTTTTCTCTTTGATAACGGAGCACCATGGGTAAAAAAGAATGGTAACGTATTGACGCGAGAAAATTTGGTCATCACGTGACCGTCCGTCCGTCCGTCCACCCCTTACATGTAAGCCAGTGTCAAATGTCACATTTACTACCAGCACGATAATCCCGTGTTAGTTATAATCGCCGTCCACATGAAGATGAATAGACCGTTTTAGCTTGTTTGTTTTGTTTTCCCATTTCAGACCACATGACGTACCCCAGAGAACTGTTTCTTTGAAATGTCGTCCTATGCACCTGCATCCACGTGTATTGGTATAAATGATTAATGAAAAGACCAAAGGCAAATTCCCTAGAGAATATCACGTGGTCTAAATTGGGAAAACAAAACATACAAGCTAAAAAGGTCTATTGACAGCTATCGAAGCAGAGTCTTTTTTCCGTCTCATGTGAACCGACAGAGAAAGCGTTAGAGCGAGAGATAGAAAACAAAAGAGAAGAGTTCTGTTGGATGAAAACCGTGAAAATTTTATGGCGGCGTTGAGAAAATGAGAAATGTTAGCGGCCGCCAAGATGAAAATAAGCGGCAGTGAAGAAAAAAAAAGCAAACAGGAACACGTCGTACGACATATCAAAACAACGGCAAAGAAATGTACAAAAAAGTGTGCTTCACGTGCTAAGTTGTTTTTTTTTCTAATTAGACTTATTGTTTTTTTTTTGCCCTTCTCGTTGCCGTCGCCTTTTCAGGTGATGTTACCAGGGCGGATAGAGGTTGGGCGGTGAAACGAGCACGTCCGAGCAAAAAGGTGTGATGCAGTGGACTGGGACTCTGCTTAGAAATGTCGCTTGTTTTCGACTTCGGTCAGGGCTTGCGATATGATGTGGTTTGTACATTAGACACTGCCGCTGTTACTGAATTATGGCGGCTTGAATTTATTTCTTGCACTTCTTCCTCGTCCCTTTGTGCTGGTACGCTGTCTCCGAGAGGCAAATGTTGCTAGTTTTTGCGGGAGGTTTAGTTGGAGTAGACAAACATCTCTTCCAAAGGGTTTCTTTTATTACTTCCATGACTCTACCACTGAATTACATTTTCGTTCTGCTACTCGCCAATGTCGATGTTATTCCAAAACAAAAACAACTGAGCACTGTCTAAAACACGAACGAAAATCTCATCCATGTCATCCATGGCAAAACTAAAAGACAGCAGATCGTGTTTCATAACTAGATGACGTGCATTTTATAAATGCGTGCAGCTCGTGCAAGGTGAAATTATGCTAATTTCAATCACCATCATCCTTCTTTTTAATTTTGAAAAAAACATCTCAGACGTCTTTCTGTTTCTTCGAAACTTCAAAATTAGTTTCCCCTCAGTTTTTTCTGTTTACCTTGTTTTGTTTTAGCGAGAAAAACGGAGAAAAAACCCTACAACTAACCTTAATAAATTTTGTTTACATGCGATTACCGGATTTGCAACGCATTGTGCGAATCGCCATGGCGCGTTACACCCGAGAAGCAAAGTTTGAAGAAGTACAACGCCACTATATCAACATATATCAATCTAATTTTTTGTTATGTTATATAAAATTTATCCTTCTTTAACATATGTAAAAATTGAGGTTAAGAAGTGTTAAGCTTTTGCAAACGAAACGGCGAAAGACGATTAGGTGATATTTAGTGGAAGTTGGAGGTATTCAACACTTTCAAATTAAACTCAAATTTTGGCATTATACGACCAACAAGTTTGACTTATAGACGTACAGACACAAACATATGAAACTGTTTATTGATATTGTTATGAAACGAATTTATCTATTTAACATTGTAGCCTGAAATTACAGAAAGAAAATAGGATTTCCGGTTTGCGAAAAGGAAAATTTCGCCGGCCTTGAAGCGCACCGGAAGCGCGGAAAGAGCGCTCGTGCCAGTCCTACTCCGCATCACACATTAAATGAAGAGCGGAGCGCTCGTTTCACCGCCCAACCATTATCCGTCCTGGATGTTACACGGGACGATTCGCAGGACGTTTTTTAGCGCAACACAGCGTTGCATCAATGTTGCGACATTGTTTGGAATGATTGCAGCATTGTTCCAATATTGCAACGCTTTGTTCTGAGTAACAGCACCTTTAGCATTAAACGATTTTATTTTTTGTTTGAGTAAATTTTAAGTTTGTAAACGAGAGCTTCGCTTTTAGGTCTAGCCCTGGGTAAATCTATATATTATTCCTTTTTTAGAGTATAGACAGGAAGATCAATTCTTTCTGCTGCGGAGTTTGAAATAGAAGGCGAGGGAAAAGTAGAAACTAATATAAGCCTGAGACTTTAAAAGTAAACACAACTGATACCATTTCGTTGTCTTTCAGTTTTATTTTACCACAACTATAACTTCCTTCCTTCCTTTCTTAGACACACTAAAAGATTGGTCGGATTGTTGCTTGGGCGATAGTTGAACCGGTTTTACAGGCTTAAGAGGCCTGTAAATTGCTTTTGCATCTTGCCCTTTCTGTGGCCAGTCGCAGACCTTTTTTGCGTCATTCCACACAAGGCCTGCAGGACACTTCCGTTTGTACGTTACCCCACCGGAACAGGAGATGTATCCGGATGGATTGCTCGGGTCTGCGTAGTCACCATCCTCTTTTCCAGAGCAAAAATCTGCAGTAAAAAGATTGATAATTTAAAAGCTATGGGATCACTTAAGTGAGAAAATGACCATTTGACTATATCATTACCGATGAAAAGTGATAATATTCTAATAATGCCTTGTGGTTAAATCAGGATATCTACTAACAGGTTTTCCAACAACTGGTCCTCGTCTTATTTGTCAGCGCTGCTGTTTCACATTCTGGGATCCGGTAGTGATAAAGACTTATATCCCGCCGCCTAAAGGATTTCTAGGAACGTGTCAAGAACTAATACGACAGGTTTCATAATCATGAAGCATATTGTAATGTTTGTTGAGAACAACTGCATTAATTTATTCGGTAAATGTTTAGAATAAATTTTTGAAACTTGGAACATAAATTTAACTATACTACATGGCCGCTTACAGTTATATTTCACGTTGGAATAATCCTAAGCTTTTCCGTTTACTGGGCTACTCAAAGATAAAATTCCTATCTCAAAGATAGCTTTAAGAAGAAATCTACATTACTTGTATCACCTTCTGCTCCTCCCTCCGTTGCTGGTGTCGCTGTAGTTGAAACCCCCGAGGTTGGAGACGTCTCTTGAGGTGTCCCTCCTCCTCCCCCTGTGGTTGGTGTGGCTGTGGTTGAAGCCTCTGAGGAAGGGGATATCCCTGGAGGTGTTCCACTAGGCGTTGTTGTGGAAGAAACTCCGGGTGTTGGAGATGCACCTCTGTTTAGAATGTCTGCGATATGATCACTGTACATCTTGCCATTGATGACGTTTTGCTGGTCCCAGGAAGCATCCCAAAGCATGAATCCACCAAAATTCGGCTCGTTCTTCAGTTTCTTTTTAAAAGGAACAATTTTGCAAAATTCTTAAGACTTTTGTAGATTAAAGTGTCTACAAGCGATTGAGCGACAAACGCTTTGAAAAACGGAAAAGTTAAGCAATGAGTAATTTCTTTGTGTCTTAACCAACACAAAGACAGAGCCGTAGCTAGCTGGGGGCCAAGGGGGCAGCTGCCCTCCTGGACCTGTTGAGCCAGACACATCAAGTCTTTGGATGGATTTGTTTTCTTTAGACTCAGTTATTTTGATTATTTGCAATTATTTGCCATTTTGATATTCGAGGTCGATTTTTCGGAGACATCTCTCATGACAGGTGCTGAAAATAGAGTTTCGCAGCCTCCAAATTTGAAAATTTTCTGGGGGAAGATACCCCCACATCCCCCTACAAGGATCGGCACTCACGATAATGCCCCCCCCCCCCACACACACACACACACAACCCGCTAAGGTCCTGAAAGAAATCCTCCAAAAGAAATAACCAGAATAAACATATAACAGGGTTCAGCATGCCAACCGGCCGGCGGCAATCCAGTTGGCTATTTACAAGCGTGATCGGGGATTTGAACTCGTGACTACCGCGAACAAATCCAGGTTGGCCTAAAATTATCTGGTTTGCATACCGGAGAGTGGTAATCTTTGCCGAGTTAAAGACTACAGGGGAATAAGTTTTTCCCAAATCATGCTCAAAGTTGCCAACAGAATTGCATTCAGTCCTCCCGCGACTCGCTATTTCGAAAACCAGAATGGTTTCACCAGGGTTTGCAAGATAAGCAATGCAGAATTTCTCATTCATTAGATGAAAAGAGTAACTTCTTGGGCATGATGTTATGAGGTCGAATTTTCAGAATTTTTAGAATTTTTTTTGGTTCTATCGCAGCTGTAAAATCCTACAAACTAAACCGATGTAGGAAGTGCATTCTACAAAAGGAGCAACCTTAACTGAACTTATACCGGCCTGGAAGAAATAACCTCTCCACCCGTTGCAAGTCAAGGAAAATTGCTTAGGTAAATTCAAGTTGAGAATGTCAGTGACATAGACTGGAAGAAAGCATACACAGTCGCATTTAAATAATTAACCGGTAAGACATCTACCAAATTAAGAACATTCCATTTTAAGTTCCTACATCGGAACCAACGATTTTTTCCAAAAAAATTAAACTTGTGCAATCTGATTGATGCAGTTTTTGTTAACGGGAAATAGAGGCTGTTACTCATCTATTTCTGAGCTGTTCCACAACAAACGTTTTTTTTGGAATGATATTAATTCAATTTTTTTTCAAAAAGGGATGTTATAGAGCGGTGCGGCTCTTACCGATTTTCCGTCTATGTCCCTCTGTTCATTAGCAGTGGAACACCAAAATAGCGCTAACTCTCCGAAAACGCTTCAAAACGGCCTGAGACGCGGGTAAACAACAAAGAATACAACAAGGCAATAAGGTACGTCGATTTTATTTAAAAACATAACATTTTTTTCTCTTTTAAGAAAAACCGATCGATCCCATACAAGCCTTTGTAAATAACCGTTTGTAACACAACACCGCTCGCAAGCAAGAGTCACGTCCGCGTTCATGTAATGAGTTTGGGCCGCCTGTGATTCAAATCGAGAAACAAGTAGCTTTTCACTGTAATTCTTGACCGCCTTTACTAACAAATGGAATCTTTTCCATGGTTAAATTTAGTTGATTTGTACCTACTAAACCTTTCAGCTTATTGTTTTTTATACAAATGTTTCTCCTTTTTCCATCAAAATTATCCAACCGTTCGTCTTTTTCTTTGTCGGTAGACCACAGTTACGTAGATGAGCCAAGTTAGCCAGGTCTGTTCCCTTTTTACCGATTCGTTTGTAAGATTTCATGTATACCGGTAACTTGTTATGTTGTTGGTAATCTTAAGATAATTAGAGTAATAGTGCACAAGAGCGTAGCGTCCATATAAGCACGTACGTACAGTTGAATATATATTTCTTATTTCCTGAAAGCATGTTTATCATTAAATCGGAATGAATGGTAAATCTTTCGCGTTATTTTGGTGTATTTGCCCGTCTAAGGGTAGCCGTCTCACCCTCTGCATTGTTTGTAACCTTGAGGGCGTCATTGTTTTGTCCTTTTTTTCTGTAAACACTGTACCTTACCGATAAACACTAGAGATCTTAAATAAACAACTAAATATTGTCTTTTTCTTCATATTTATTTACTGAAAATGCCCTGCGGAAAAAGCAGGAAATGGCATTTCTGAGCCCCTAAATTTAAATTTTTTTCTGGGGGACCTTCGGAGATCTAATCTTTCTTTCCGTGCATACACCTTTAAAACCTCACGCTCCTGGTGCGTAAGAAATATCGTGTATGGAAACAGTGTGCGTATCAATTTGGAATCACTTACAGTTGTAATGTTTTGTTTTGTAACTATACATTGAGTCTTTGACATTAAAATTGAGACAAAGAAACGAAAAAAAGCGTGCAAGTCTATAGCTTATTGGTTTGTCTCTCTGTCGCCCGTGCCATATTCCTAGTTTTCACAATCCTGTTTTTTTACCACCTAATTCTCTCATAGTGTTGCCATATTATATCAGTGCACTATTGCAATGACAATTTGGTATCAATTTACAGCAATTAATCGTCGCACAGTAAGCCTTTCAAAAGTACCACTGTAATTCAGTAAATTCAGCAGTGTACACACCAAATGTGACGAGAATAACCGTCTGGTCAGAACTTCAAGATACAATGGTAACATAAGTTCTTACTTCATATATTTTTTCGACTTCCTCGGGTTTTCTGTAGTACTTTGGCTCTCCCGCACCTCCGGTAGCCGCTGGCATTCCCACGAATATCTTTGGACCTGCCCCAGTAGCTCTCTTTAGCACCATCAGCCAATCATGTACCTGCTTTGCACCAGCCGCAAATTGGAGCCATTGTTTCACATTAGGATCGAACTGTGCAGGGTCGCCTGTGTGGCAGAAGTTGTTGTAGAACTGCACATAAACATGATCAAACTGTGATCCTTGGTCGCCTAACGCTGTACCAGGTTTGGGGCCCAACGACGCATCAGGATAAGGACACTGTGGGGCCCCTGTGATGAGGTACTTCCTGGTACCTGCTCCCTTTTCTAGTTCTCGGAGCTTTTTAACGAGCTGGGCGTAGCCTCCAAATTTGTGATCCTCAATATCAAGATCTACCCCGTCAAGAATAGCACTTTGAAGGAAAAAAGACATACGGCCAGAAAGTATGTAAGTTTGTTTCCAAACGTAGCTTCTAATGTCCACAGACTGAGATGTCTGAGGTTACCACAAGACGCATTCATCCTAAAGTCGATTTTTGTACAAATCTGTCGGTGGTTTAATCATATATTGAATGGGATGGTCACGATTTTCATTTTTACTTAAAAAGCTACATCGGTCGTGAAATGCTCTTTTTCAGGTTTTGGGTCTGATATAAATTAGCTGTTTCAATAAAAGTTTGTTTTAAAAAAATACATTAAGTGCATTGATTCTGAAGTCTCTATTGTGACCTAAAGCATCATTTTATTCCACGTTAGTTGTTAGACCATAAAATATCATTACCTTCCAAACGGTCTAATATTCTGTTTGCCTTTGCCTCCAAGGAACAAATCCCACAAATTTTGAGCAAGGATGTCAGCTTTCTGATCGTCAAGATCATTGTCACCAGTTGCACCTCCAAGCGAGATTAGAAGTTTCTTTCCAGCTTTTTGACAGAATTTGATACCCTCCTCAATTTTGGGGCACCTATAAAGTTTCGGGTATTCAGGCGAGACAGGATCCCAGCAGTGGTTTGCAAAATTAACTTCTGGCATCTGATCTGCTTAGAAAAAGGGTTTGGTGAATAATGGTACCGAATTTAAGGGTTTTAAAATACGTAAAAGAAAAAAACCCAAGCTGCATTAAGGAGGTGCCTGCTTCATCAGAGTTAACAAAGAAGAATAATAAGAAAAACAACAATGATAGAGATACTAATGATAATGAAAACGATAATGATATTATGATATATTTACTCTTAGTGTAGCTTGTGGTTCAGCTAAATAACAAGAATGACCAAGAATACATACTATGATACAATTTCAATTAGCAACGAATCATAGAGACACTTCCTAAATGTAACAAAGTTGTAAGCCAGTTCCTCAAAGGGCGAGTAGTGGAAAGAAACAATGAAGGTATTTTTCTTCATTCTCTCTTGGTAGTGGCGTTAAGTCGATGGTCGAATTGAACGATGTGTATTACTGTATTGTCTTTTAACATGCTTGTGTTAACCAAGAAATAATTGGAATAATTAGGTGATTAAATGAAAGTATTGTTTTCATTAGTTAGGCAGCTGCGTACGAACTGGTGCCTTCATCAATGAGGTTTTTCTGTAAGTTACAGCATCAACAGGCTGGACGCATTCACAGGATGGTAAACTCGCGGAGGGCTCACATTAACAGCAATTTTTTGCGCAGCGGTTACATTACTAAGAAGGTTACATTCATAGCGAAATGGCGGTAAGTGAGCGGTTATAATCATGGCGAAATGGTCGTGGCGAGATGTTCTAACCTCACCTTTATTGCTTGCTCCAAAAAATGTCACCACAAAACCAATGACAATAATGTCGTATTTCATTTCTTGACAGACATCTTTGAGGGTTTTCTCGGGGTTCTCGGGGTACTTCATCCCTGCGCTGTTCTGTCCCCAGTAAGCCACAAGAAGATGCTTCCCAACTGTCAAAGGCGAGAATGGTGCGTCACTAAACTGATTTCAGGTCACTTTATTCATATTTTTAAAGCACTTCGTTGATCAAGAACTTGACTAATGTGTCTAGAATACTCACAACTATCTCGGATGTGGTAAGCAATCAGCAGTTGGAAAATGATACACGCAGCTTTGATATGCATTGTGACCTGGGGGTTGAAAAAGTTTTCGACGTTCGTTGTTTGAGTATGACAGGAAGAGACATAGTTTACCGTATTTTGATATAAGGCTTTAGTTGTTAATTTGTAACCGCTAGGCGAAAGGTTAGGAATCAGGAATAGAACTTAGAGAAAATGAAGTATTTTGACGAGCTTGTTGTTTTATTTTATGATGCAGAATACAGTTATTTACATATGAAATCACCTAGACAACCTGGCCATCGCCTTGCCTTGCCTTAACTTACCTCACCTAACCACAAGCAAGACTCATCTAGCAACATAACACACTTCGTACAGGTAACCTCTGCTTTAGCGACCTATATTCTTTGAGTTAAATTATGGCATGGGTCCCAATTATTTACATAAAAAGTGAGGGGGTAGTCTTATCTCTCAATAAAGAATAAGCACAGAAGTGATATATTAAACAACCCTAGTATTATGAAACAGGAAAAGTTTACAATAAAAACTGCTGCCATTTTTCATGAAAACGTTCTTAAGCAAAGAAAGTCAAGTAAGCTATCATGAATAATTTTATAAGTGCGAATTGCCACAAGTTAGCAATGTTAGTATCTGGCAAACCTTTACTTGTCTAAGCCCAAAACGTTTAGAGAAAGACCTCCCCTTCACTTTTTAAGAGACAAATTGAGGGCCAATTCCCTAAGACACTTGAACAGACCCTGGACAAACGCATCACACAAACCATTCAGCTAACAAGTACTAGATACATTGTGACCTTCCTTGGTGGCCGTGTCCACCTAGTTAAATCACGCCAGTGTAATCGATTCTCTTGAGCAACAGAAATTCTGCGCATAGAAAATATCTTCTAAAGTGTACTTTTACGACGGCTTAAAATTTCTATCTCTAACTGTTTAAGTTACAGCTGGCATACAGTGAGGGATGAGCCTACCTTCACAGACTTAGCCTGTTGCGTTAAATCGAACAATTTTCAAGGGATCGTTTCAAAAACGAGAATTGAAAAAAGGGTTTTATCTCGAGATAAGTGTAAAGTTCTTTAAATACTGCGTCTTTGACTTCAAGGTCGTGGTTGTATCATTAGTAGGTGACTCTATAGCTCAGGTTCTATATCCAGATTTAACATTTGACCCCAAAAGATTTTATAGCCAAACTTAAAAAAGGTATCTTGGTATATCTAACCTTGTCGATTCTATCACATGAAGCCTTACCTTGACGTAATTTTGGCGTCTACCCACTAATCAAAATCCTCATAAATATAATTTTTGCACCTTCCCAATGTCTTTGTAAGCATACGTTGAATATTTCCACAAGTTGAAGTTAATTGGCGAGATGGTAATAAGGTAACCCCATAAATCATTTATAGATTACCATATACTTCTTTCTGAAATTAAACATACATTTCCTCTTTTTGCTTTCTAACTGCAAACAGTTAAATAAAAAAAAAACTGATTATCGAAGTGAAGAAGAGCAATAAAATAAGACGCAACAAACGTTTACCGTTTTTATTGTAGTAACTGGTGGCTTGTCAGTTGAGGTGTGTCTGTCCCTCCTCTTCGGGAACCCGTTGAAACTGTTGGCAAGTAATAAACGACCGTCTAAAAGGAGAGTGTTCTTGCGAAAAACATTTGCTAGCAAATTTTTGCTAACAAGATCGATCCTGGACATATCTCAAACCTGTAGCTAGGAAGTTACACGTCGTAGTCTATCAAAACAACGGCAAAGAAATGTACAAAAGAGTGTACTGCACGTGCAAAGTTTTTTATATTTTTTATTAGACTCTGCTGCGGAGTTTGAAATAGAGGGCGAGGGAAAAATAGAAACTAGGCCCGAGACTTTTAAAGTAAACATAACTGATATCATTTCGTTGTCTTTCAGTTTTATTTTACCACAACTACAACTTCCTTCCTTCTATTCTTAAACGCAGTAAAAGCCGATTGGCCGAATTGTTGCTTGGGTTTGACAGGTAGTTGAACCGGTTTTACAGGCTTAAGAGGCCTGTAAACTGCTTTTGCGTCTTGCCCTTTCGGTGGTCAGTCGCAGACCTTTTTTGCGTAATTCCACGCAAGGCCTAAACGATACTTCCCACCGTAACAGAAGATGTATCCGGATGGATTAATAGGCTCTACGTACGTAAGCACCATCCTTTTTTTCCTGAGCAAAAATCTGCAGTAAAAAGATTAATAATTTAAAAGCTATGAAATCATTTACGTGCCTGTTGAGAAAATGACCATTATAATAAATTATATATCATATAATATTCTAATAATACCTTGCGGTTTACTCAGGATATCTACTAACTGGTTTTTCCAACAACTGGCCCTCGCCTTATTTCTCAGCTCTGCTGTTTTACATTTTGCTTGGAAAACCAGAATGGTTTCACCAGGGTTTGCAAGATAAGCAATGCAGAATTTCTCATTCATTAGATGAAAAGAGTAACTTCTTGGGCATGATGTTATGAGGTCGAATTTTCAGAATTTTTAGAATTTTTTTTGGTTCTATCGCAGCTGTAAAATCCTACAAACTAAACCGATGTAGGAAGTGCATTCTACAAAAGGAGCAACCTTAACTGAACTTATACCGGCCTGGAAGAAACAACCTCTCCACCCGTTGCAAGTCAAAGAAAATTGCTTAGGTAAATTCAAGTTGAGAATGTCAGTGACATAGAGTGGAAGAAAGCATACATAATCGCATTTAAATAATTAACTGTAAGACATCTACCAAATTAAGAACATTCCATTTTTGTTCCTACATCAAAACCAACGATTTTTTACAAAAAATATTAAACTTATGCAATCTGATTGATGCAGTTTTTGTTAACGGGAAATAGAGGCTGTTACTCATCTATTTCTGAGCTGTTCCACAATAAACGTTTTTTTGGAATGATATGGACGTTTTTTTGGAATGAAATGGACGTTATAAAGCGATGCCGCTCTTACTGATTTTATATGATGGGGCTGTCTCCTTCTATGTCCCTCTGTTCATTCAAATCGAGAAACAAGTAGCTCTTCACTGTAATTCTTGGCATGACCGCCTTTACAAACACGTGGAAGCTTTTCCATGGTTAAATTTAGTTGATTTGTACCTCATAAACCTCTAGCTTATTGTTTTTTTTATACAAATGTTTCTCCTTTTTCGATCCAAATTATCCACCCGTTCCTCTTTTTCTTTGTCGGTAGACCACAGTTAAGTAGATCAGAGCCAAGTTAACCAGGTCTGTACCCTTTCTACTGATTCTTTTGTTAGATTTCATGTATACCGGTAACTTTGTATGTTGTTGGTAATCTTAAGATAATTAGAGTAATAGTGCACAGGAGCGTAGCAACCATATACGCACGTACGTACAGTTGAATATATATTTCTTATTTCCTGCAAGCATTTTTATCATTAAATCGGAATGAATGATAAATCTTTCGCGTTATCTTGGTGTATTTGCCCGTCTAAGGGTAGCCGTCTCACCCTCTGCATTGTTTGTAACCTTGAGGGCGTCATTGTTTTGTCCTTTTTTCTGTAAACACTGTACCTTACCGATAAACACTAGAGATCTTAAATAAACAACTAAATATTGTCTGCGGAAAAAGCAGGAAATGGCATTTCTGAGCCCCTAAATTTTTTTCTGGGGGAGCATGCCCCCACACCTCCCTAGTTTGCAGTACCTTCGGAGATCTAACCTTTCTTTTCGTGCGTACACCTTTAAAACCTCACGCTACGCTCCTGCTGCATAAGAAATATCGTGTATGGAAACAGTGTGCGTATCAATTTGGAATCACGTACAGTTGTAATGTTTTGTTTTCTAATCATACATTGAGTCTTTGACTTTAATATTAAAACAAATAAATGAAAAAAAGCTTGCAAGTCTATAGCTTATTGGTTTGTCTCTCTGCCGCCCATGCCATATTCCTAGTTTTTCATTATCCCGTTTCTGTACCACCTAATTTTCTCATAGTGTTGCCATATTATATCAGTGCACTATACAATTAGCCTTTCAAAAGGACTACTGTAATTCAGTAAATTCAGCAGCGTACACACCAAATGTGACAAGAAAAAAACCGTCTGGTCAGAACTTCAAGATACAATGGTAACATAAGTTCTTACTTCATATATTTTTTCGACTTCCTCGGGTTTTCTGTAGTACTTTGGATCTCCCGCACCTTCGGTAGCCGCTGGCATTCCCACAAATATCTTTGGACCTGCCCCAGTAGTTCTCTTTAGCACCATCAGCCAATCATGTGCCTGCTTTGCACCAGCCGCAAATTGGAGCCATTTTTTCACATTAGGATTGAACTGTGCAGGGTCGCCTGTGTGGCAGATGTTGTTGTAGAACTGCACATAAACATGATCAAACTGTGATCCTTGGTCGGCTAACGCCGTACCAGCAGTTTCGGGGCCCAACGACCCATCAGGGTAAGGACACTGTGGGACCCCTGTGATGAGGTACTTCCTGGTACCTGCTCCCTTTTCTAGTTCTTGGAGCTTTTTAACGAGCTGGGCGTAGCCTCCAAATTTGTGATCCTCAATGTCAAGATCTACCCCGTCAAGAATAGCACTTTGAAAGAAAAAAGACATACGGCCAGAAAGTATGTAAGTTTGTTTCCAAATTTATACCTCCTTATAGCATCAAATGTTCCCAGCCTGAGATGTCTGAGGTTACCACAAGACACATTCTTCCTAAAGTCGAGTATTGTACAAATCTGTCGTTGGTTTAATCATATATTGAATCGGATGATCACAAATTTCATTTTCACTTTAAAAGCTAACGCGGTTGTGAAATGCTCTTTTTTTCAGGTTTTGGGTCTGGTATATGTGATGTTTTGAATGGATTTCAAAACAGGATGCAAACGATTAACAACGATTTAATAAACAGTTACAAGAAGACGTGTTACAGCATCTGTGGACGCCATGATCGTTCTGCTACCTATATCCCATAGTTCTTAGCGAACATCCGGTATCAATAACTTCCGGTTTACATGAACATTACATCTCCTTCTCCCTAGTGGGTAACTCTCTAGAATAATATGCATGGAAAGAAATGAAATAAACTTCAACTAATCAGTGTCCATGAAACTATGACTACTGACTGGAATCGAAGTCCAACAGAAACAAACGTTTTTGTACAGGCGACAGCACTTTTAACTTAACAAACTATACTGCCACAGTTCAGAGTTCACAGTTCACTAAGAATCTAGGCCTACAAATCAAGAATCTGGCGGGGAACTCGTTTCCTGGAAGATCTACGCAATTGTGGTTGACCAGCCGGGTGAGACGCACTAGCTTGGCTCTCTCGGATAGGACTAAATGAACTTGCAGGATTAGCTTGCACGCCAGGGGAGCTCACGGGTTTTGATGCAGACGGGTTACAAGCATGAGCACGTGTGCGTGCAGCAGGCAGCTGTTGTTGGTGTTTGATGTCAGCTGGAGAGCAGAGACCACTGTCATGGGATGGATCATCATCACGGTTGATGACTGACTGGTCTAGACTTTTAAAGAACGAGGAATTTCTGGTAATCGTGCGATTCTCGTTTTGAGCTGTGATCATGCTGCCTTTCTTATCCACTACAGTCAAGGGGGTAGGATCGTAAACAGTTGCACCTTTAGACGCAGTAAATGGTCTCTTCACTAGTACGGTTTCACCAGGTGAGATAGTGCTGGGTTTCACATAAACCTTGCTGTCAGCATGAGCCTTGAACTTGGATTTCTGCGAGAAATCGAGTTCGCGGACGATCTCCGACACAGGGTCAACGTAGCTGGTCTGTGGTAGCTTGTTACGCACAGGACGTTTCAGTAACAATACTGCTGGGGCCACACCAGTGGTTTGATGAGGAGAGGTGCGATAGGTTCTCAGAATCGCTTGCAGTTCCTTTCTCCAGTTTCTTCCTTCCACTTTAGCGGCTTTAAGACACTTCTTCAGTGTTTTCACGAATCTCTCCACCTCACCGTTGGCCCTAGGCCATAATGGGGTTACCTTGCAATGCTTGAAACCAAGCGCATGAGCAAACTTGGCAAACTCTTCTCTGCTGAAACGTGGACCTTTGTCTTATCTAACAATCTTGGAAGTTCCAAATGTAGCTAATAGCTGATCTAACTTAGGTATGACAGCATTAGCGGACGTTGACGACACTGGTTCTTCGAATGGGAACCTTGAATAATCATCAACCAGTAAAAGTAGGGTTTCACCCTCAACATGCGCACAGTCGATGCTTACTTCATCAATAGGGCTGTCAGGAAGAGCTGATACATGAACAGGCTCTCTAGCGTACACTGGGGTTACAACTTGACACGGTAAACAGGCCTTGACCTTTGTTTCAACCATCTTGTCTATGCATGGGAACCACACCTTCTCTCGCAGGAGAGCCTTAGTTTTAACTATGCCCAAGTGACCTTCATGGGCAATGTCAACAATTCTTTCTTGCAGCGCAGCAGGAACTACTAAACGATCGGATTTTAACAAGACAGAGTCAGTGCAGGTTAACTGCTCCTTGACTTGCTCATAGCGGGATAGCTCAGATAGTGATACACCAGGTGGCGCCTTATGCCAGCAACCAGATTTCATCGCAGACATAACTGCTTGTAGCACTGGATCTGTTGCGGTTGCCGATTCTACCTCAGACAATGTTACAGCTTTTGGTACTGCATTTCTTGTAATAAAACAGATGTGGTCTTCAGACTCGATTTCATAATTGTGAGGTTCCAAGTCTCCTACTGGGTGTCTCGAAGCATAATCTGCTGGGAAGCACCAGGGCGATATTCTACTGTGAATCGGTGCTGCTGTAGCTCCATGAGCCAACGTTCTATCCTGGCGGACGGTTTAGAGGTGGGGTTGTTAAACAAAGAAACCAGAGGTTGATGGTCTGTAATTACTTTAAATTCCCCTCCATAGATGAACAAATGAAAGCGCTTTACAGCCCAGTAAACTGACAAAGCTTCACGATCAATCTGTGGATATCTAGCTTGAGTTGGTGTCAGTGGAGAACTGGCATAATGCAAAGGTGTCACTTCATTAGTCGAAACATCTTTCTGGGTCAGGACAGCACCTACACCAATGGGACTACCATCGACAAAGATGGAAGTAGGTTTCTTTGGATCAAAGTATCCAAGGGTAGTCTTGGTAGATAGTGCCCCTTTTTGCGTTCGAATGATGACTGTTCCTCCTCAGTCCACTGCCACTCCACTCCATTACAGGTCAGTTGTCCAAGAGGTCTGGTGATTAGTGCAAAGTTCTTGATGAACCTAGAGCAGAATGCAGCCGAGCTAAGGAGGCTTCGTACTTCAGATACGTTGGTCGGTGGCACAACATTTTGAAGAGCTTCAACCTTTTTAGGATCAGGTGACATGCCCTTTTCAGAGAACACATGGCCAAAGAAGAGCATAGTGGGAACTCGAAACTGACACTTAGGTAAGTTTAATGTCAGACCACTCTCCTGGAGTTGACGGAACACTTGTCTCAGATGTCGGTCATGAGTGTCTTCGTCTGCGACCCCAACATAGATGTCATCACTGATATTCTTGACGCAGGGTATGCCACGGATTGCATCACCCACCTTCTTTTGGAAGACTTCTGCCGCGCACGAGAGGCCAAAATTGAGACGTTTGTATTGGAACAGTCCAACGTGTGTAGAAAACGTGCACAGTGCTCTCGAGTCGGGGTGCAATGGGATCTGGTGGTACCCTTGATTTAAGTCGATCTCACTAAACACTTTACAACCGTTCAAGTCCGACACTACGTCATCGATGGTGGGTATGATGTGTCGCTACCTGATGATAGCTTTGTTTAACGAACGCATGTCCACACAAATTCTAATCTCGTTCGGTTTATTCGGCTTGGGCACAAAAACAGTTGGCGATACCCAAGGGGTGGGGCCTTCTACGCGTTCAATGATTTCATCATTTTCAAGCTGTTTGAGTTTTTCTTCCACCTGTTTTCTTACATGGAAAGGGACTCGGCGATGTGGCTGTGCCACGGGTTTGACAGATTCATCTACATGTATGCGTGCTGGTTCACCTTTGTACTTACCCATTCCACTGGTTAGATTAGGAAATTCCTTGAGAAAATCTGGGGTATCAGGTGGCAGGTTAACAGGAGGGTCGACCGTACTAACAGCTTTAATAAGATTTAATGCTTGTGAGGTTGTCCAGCTAAGTATGGAGCTTGATGAACCCTTTGCGACATAGAATGTTTCCACGGATGAACAGCTACCACTGGTGACAGTAGCTCGGAACTTTCCACACAGGGTTAGTGGCTTATCAGACATGTATGGATACACTTTGGCACTTGTTTCAACCAGTTGTGGCTTTGATTTAAAGCCATCAAAGTCTCTCTTGCTTAAGATATTCACGGTTGCTCCTGAATCTGCCATTATGCGGATAGGTGTGTTCATGATGGTGACCTAAAAGATAGGCTTGCCAGCTTGGTGACCCTGTGCACCAATGTTAAAGGTATACTCTTCGCTGTTGTCACTATCAACACCGGCTACAGATGACATTTCACTACTCGGAGACTCTTCAACATCTGCAGACCTGGCATGGTGTTTACCTTTTGACGCTTTCTTAGGGTGCGAAGATTTGGACCGATCATTGGGTTTGCCACGACAAACTTTGGAGAAATGGTTCATCTTGCCACAGTTCAAACACTTTTTGCCTTGAGCAGGGCAAGTGCCTTGATGTGGGTAATTTCCACCACATGAACCACACCTATTGTTACGCAATCTAGACTTTGGTAGACCACGAGAATTCTCTTTCTGCTGAACGTTGGTTGCTTCATTTCTACCATAGCCCACTGCGTTGGATTGCTGTTCCTCCATCTCAGTTGTCTGTTCGTCGGCGGTTTCCATGGCGCGAGCTACTTTCAATAAGTTCTAAAGATTGAGGCTGTGTTCGATTGCTTTACGTCTCAGGCGAAGCGATGAGGTTCCTTGAATAATCTGTCACTTAATTTCCAGTTCGGGATCTGCGAATTGACACTTGCGTGCTAACAGCTGGAGACGTGTGTAAAACTCGGTAATGTTTTCACCAGACTTTTGCGTTTCCTGACGAAAGGCATAGACGTGATAATCCACACACTTCTGAGGCTCGAAATGATCAGCAAGAGCCTTTACGGCAGTCTTGTATTCGTCACTTCCTTCCGGCGGTTCTGGAACGGTAAGGGTCCCAAACACATCACAGGTTTCTTCTCCTACGTAATGCAATAACATGGCTTTCTTTCGAGATGCTCGGGTAATGTTCATTGCTGTAAACATGTTGTTCAAACGCTTGACATACTTCTCAAAGCGAACGGGTACTGTATCTCTTGGTTGAAGATCAAACTCAGGAAAGGTCGGTAGGTTAATTGCCATTGCAGAGGCTGTTGAAGGCTACGAAGGCGAAGTGGTTGATGAAGAATCTGCAGGCATTGAAAACAAGGCTAATCGGTAGGATTTTCCGGTTGATTTAACACTTTAAACGTAGAGATTTCCGTCTTCGATTACTTGCATCCCATCCTCGTCGCCATTTGTGATGTTTTGAATGGATTTCAAAACAGGATGCAAACGATTAACAACGATTTAATAAAAAGTTGCAAGAAGACGTGTTACAGCATCTGTGGACGCCATGATCGTTCTGCTACCTATATCCCATAGTTCCTAGCGAACATCCGGTATCAATAACTTCCGGTTTACATGAACATTACAGTATAAATTAGCTATTCCAATAAAATTTCGTTTTAAAAAAGTACATTACGCGAGTGCATTGATTCTGAAGTCTCTATTGTGACCTAAAGTGTCATGTTATTGTACGTCAGTGTTAGACGATAAAATGTCACCACCTTCCAAACGGTCTAATATTCTGTTTGCCTTTTCCTTCGAGGAACAAATCCCACAAATTTTGAGCAAGGATTTCAGCTTTCTGATCGTCAAGATTATTGTTACCAGTTGCACCTCCAAGCGAGATTAGAAGTTTCTTTCCAGCATTTTGACAGAATTTGATACCTTCCTCAACTTTGGGGCACCTAAAAAGATTCGGGTATTCAGGCGAGACAGGATCTCAGCAGTGGTTTGCAAAATTAACTCCTGGCATCTGATCTGCTTAGAAAAAGGGTTTGGTGAATAATGGTACCGAATTTAAGGGTTTTAAATTACGTAAAAGAAAAAATCTCAAGCTGCATTAAGGAGGTGCCTGCTTCATCAGAGTTAACAAAGTAGAATAATAAGAAAAACAACAATGATAGAGATAATAATGATAATGAAAACGATAATGATAATAATATATTTACTCTTAGTGTAGCTTGTGGTTCAGCTAAATTACAAGAATGACCAAGAATACATAATATGATACAATTTAAATTAGCAATAAAGAAAAACTTCGTAAATGTAAAGTTGTAAGCCAGTTCCTCAATGGCGTGTAGTGGAAAGAAACAATGAAGGTATTTTTCTTCATTCCCTCTTGGTAGTGGCGTTAAGTCGATGGTCGGTTTGAACGATGTGACTACTGTATTACTGTTTTGTGTCTTTTAACGTGCTTGTATTAAGCAAACAATGATTGGAATTAATAATTAGGTGATTAAATAAAAGTATTGTTTTCATTAGTTAGGCAGCTGCGTAGGAACTCGTGCCTTCATCAATAAGGTTTTTCTGTAAGTTACAGCATCAACAGGCCGGACGCATTCACAGGATGGTAAACTCGCGGAGGGCTCGCATTATAAGTAATTTTTTGGCGCCGCGATTACACTACTAACACGGTTACATTCATGGCGAAATGGCGGTGAGTGAGCGGTTATATTCATGGCGAAATGGTCGTGGCGAGCTGTTCTAACCTCACCTTTATTTCTTGCTCCAAAAAATGTCACCACAAAACCAATGACAATAATATCGTATTTCATTTCTTGACAGACATCTTTGAGGGTTTTCTCGGGGTTCTCGGGGTTCTCGGGGTACTTCATCCCTGCGCTGTTCTGTCCCCAGTAAGCCACAAGAAGATGCTTCCCAACTGTCAAAGGCGAGAATGGTGCGTCACTAAACTGATTTCAGGTCACTTTATTCATATTTTTAAAGCACTTCGTTGATCAAGAACTTGACTAATGTGTCTAGAATACTCACCACTATCTGGGATGAGGTAAGCAATCAGCAGTTGGAAATTGATGCACGCAGCTTTGATATGCATTGGTAGTTTACCGTATTCCGATATAAGGCTTATTAATTTGTAACCGCTAGGCGAACGGTTAGGAATCAGGAATAGTACTTAGAGAAAAGGAAGTATTTGGACAAGCTTATTGTTTTATTTTGTGATGCAGAATGCAGTTATTTACATATGAAATCACCTAGAAAACCTGTCCATCGCCTGGCCTTAACTTACATTACCTAACCACAAGAAAGAGGGTCTGAATGGGGGGGGGGGGGGGGGGGGGGTCCACTTGTCGGTTGTCGGTTAAAATTTAGTTACTTTGTCGCTAGTCGGTTAAAATTTTCGATCTTTGTCGGTTGTCGGTTAATCTCAGTTAATAAGTAAAAATACATGTTAATTATTAATATTTGTTATGTGTTTCAATCAGTTTCAAGCCTTTGATCCCTATAAAACATGTGAAACGTGTAAAAATGCATCATTTGATTGAACTTAAACTTCATTATGCAACATGATAGTGTATTTCACCAAAGCTTTTATTGCAAATGCGAACTTGGTTTCCCTGTTGATTACACGGCACCATAAAAAGTAATGAAGAGAGGTTAATTCGACACAGAGGGAAACGCCCAGTCTAAGCTTTTGGATACATAAATTATTTTTGGAGCAAAACTGCAAGGGGTGACAGGTTGCACATGTATACCGGCGTGAAAGACCTTTAATATTTTGGCTCTAACAAGCATGTTCTTTGCCATGGTTTTCCTTTCTTTTCGGAAATAAGGGGTGGTTCTTTAAAAAATTAGCAAAGTAGCGGTTGGTTTTGTATGAGATTCAACTTTTCCATTAAAGCTTCTTTTACGACCAGAAGTGAGTTACAGTGTACTGCGCAAGCGCGACCAGTAAATTTCGTCGTCGTGGTGTGTCGACGACGCCAAACAAAGTACAATCACGTCGTCCTGCAATCCACAAGCTTCAGCAGGTATAATGCACCTATCAATGTAATGCCGGTGTTACACGGGTAATCTCTTAGAGGACGGGTAGCTTGCAAACCAAACTGAACGCAGGGCTGTCGGAACAGCAACAAGAAGATTTATTCCAAAAATGAACGTAGTTTCCACGAAGTAAAACTTCACAACAGTACGTAACTCGATAAACTTACACGGCCTCCGCCAACTTGAATAAACTTTGCCTTCGTCACACTTGACTAAACACGACCAACGTCAAACTCTCTTCGCTTGTGAAAACTAGTTAAAACTTAACTCGGACTCGCCTACTTATATACATTTACAATAAGATTCTTGAACTTTCTAAATAGTCTAATCATAGAAAGATTACAAAATATACCGCTTTAGGAACGCTTACGCAAGATTCTAAAATAAACAAACTACGAACTCTCGCGAAGCTTCTAGAAAGTCACGCTGTCACGCAATACAATTTTTCGTAACATAACCCCCTTTTAGAAAAAATTTCCTAAATTTCCAATACAACAGAAAAATTGTTAGCTAATGTACAACAGGGGTAGTCCAGTGTCTCTCAGGCTACTCTTCTACTCGACTAAGATAGTCCGCTCCAACATTCTCTGATCCTTTGATGGCTTCCACCTTGAAATTGTAACTTTGTAGAAACATGGCCCATCGCATTAGTCGTGCTTTGGTATAGGTCCAGGATCAAATACAGTTATTTCATTTAATTTCCGATAATCATCACACACGCGGTTTGTGTTGTCTTTTTTCTTCACTACTACAACAGGTGACGCATACTGAGAACTGGACTCTCTAATAACTCCCATTTTGATCATGTCAGCAATATCTTTTCTCAGTGATTCTCTCATGCTGTAAGGTACAGGGTAAGGTCTTGATCTAACTGGCTCGTCTGAGGTGAGTTTAATATGATGCTGAACGAGATCGGTGGTACCTGGTGCTTCAGTAAACAAATCTGTGAACTGGTTAGCCAGATCCTTAAATTCTCTTCTTTGCTCGTCCGTAAGATTCGGTCCAGTTGTAACATCCTCAATTGACTCCTTGGCTACATATCCACCAAGATCTAAGAAATCAACCTCTTCTTCCTCTGCTTCATCAACTGTAGCTGCACAGTCGACAGCATCGTCTATACCTGTAGCGCGTGCTCCAACAGCTACTGCTCCTTCGACTGTAGTCTCCTCTAGCTCAAAGTACTTTTTAAGTAGGTTAGCGTGGTAAACTTTCTCCTTGCCTTTTACTTTCACTTTGTAGTCATTGGGACCTACTACTGAACTAACTTCAAAGGGACCTTTCCACTGCATAAGTAACTTGTTATGGTCGGTAGTATAGGTAGCAGCACAAGCACTTTCTCACCTGGCTGAAACTTCCTAACCTTAGACTTGCGGTCGTAATAGTGCTTTCCTCTCTGCTGAGCTTTCTCCAATTCGCTATGGGCGAATTTAAGAGTATCTTCCAACTTCTCACGCAACTCGAAAACGTACTGGTAACTGTTCTTTACTTCAGGCTCCTCAACTTCTTTCGTCCACAGCTGTTTGAGTATAGTCATTGGTCCTCTAACAGCTCTTCCATATAACAGCTCGAACGGCGAAAAACCAGTGGACTCTTGTGGGACCTTACGATAAGCAAACAACAGTGGGTTTATGTAGCGATGCCACTGTCTTGGCTGCTCACTACACAGTCTCTTTAGCATAGACTTCATCGTTCCGTTGAACTTCTCCGTCAAACCGTTACACATCGGGTGATAGGGCGTTGTTGTAAGCTGTTTAATGCTTAGTAGTCGGGTTACTTCTCTCATACACTCCGAGACAAATTGTGTGCCCAGATCACTCAGGATTTCTTCGGGTACTCCTAGACGGCTAAAGATATCCACTAATGCCTCTGCTACTGTCTCCGTATCAATGTTCTTTAGTGATACTGCCTCAGGGTAGCGAGTCGAAAAATCTACCAGCGTCAATATGTACCTGTGTCCGTCTTCACTCGGAGGACTGATAGGCCCAACAAGGTCTATTGCTACTCCCTTAAAGGGCTTGTCAATTAGCGACATCTTCTCTAACGGTACTTTCGGCACTGATCCCTTACTTACAGTCTTCTGACAAACATTACAGGACTTGCAAAATCGAGTCACGTCACCTTGAATTCCAGGCCAATAAAACGCACTCTGGATATTGTCTGTTGTTTTCTTTATGCCCATGTAACCACCCATGATCGATCCGTGAGCTACTTCCATTATGGGGCGTCTCAGCTTTTCAGGTACCATGACTTGTTTAAGCGGTTTACCACCATTCACATAAGGGTGCTTGTACAGACGGTACAGTACTCCACATTTTTCTTCAAATGAAATCTCCGCTTGATCCTTTACTAGTACATCGTCTCGATCCCAGTACTTGCGCAGACTCTCATCTTCACGCTGCATCTGCTTGAGCTTCTCTCTATCCACAATAGGACTCTCACGGCTACTTGGCACCTTCAAAGCTGTGCGAACATCCTTTTTCTTGCTGATCATAATAGCGACAATTTGGAGTTCTACATTCCATCTGTAAAAGTAATTGTTTGCCAGCAATTTCAAATCCAGCTTTCACAGAGAATAGCTTGACTTCTGGTAGTTACTGCACAGGCCTCTTGCCAACCGGGGTCTGGATTTTGTGCGTCCCTGGCGTCAGGTACGTTGCCAATAATAAGGTTGTAGATAGGATCTGAAAGGCACTGCGCTTCTACATGGCCCTTAAGATAAGGGGTATCAACATAAATTCTTGCTATAGGCACTTTCCTTGCAGTGTTGTCAATAAGCAACATAACGTTAAAGTCTCCGGTGAACTGATCCTCGCCGACAAGGTCCTTCTTGACTACTACTCCGCTGCAACCAGTATCTCTTAATACGTCAACAGTCTTCTCTCCAACTCTACCCTTTACAACAGGCATCTTACTTCTTACTCCAGTTAAGGGTTCAACACAGGCGTTACTCAGCAACGGGACTTTCTTGCCACAGGCTAACAGAAGCTGATCATTTTGAATACACGACTCGAGTTCCTCGGGGGAAGCGTTAAGATCGGGTGCCTTAACCAAACAGCCAGCACTAACTTGACCACGTTGCGCAGGTTTAACAGCCTTACCTTGGCCTCCTGACTTTCGTCCACCTGATCGACAGTTCCTCGCTTCATGACCTTGCTTGTTACATAGGAAACACCTTTTAGCTAGGGTTGGGCAGTTAATAGCTTTGTGTCCGCGGGCATTACACTTGTAACACTGGAGGGCTGTTGTATCACTCTGTGCGGTCTTTGTTTCCTCCACTTTAGGCTGTACTTGTGGCTTCTTGCTCGCAGAGCTGAACAGATGCTTCCCGTGTGCTTCTAAGTACTGATCGGCGATCTTCGCTATCTGAACAAGCGTTTCCGGGGCTCTTTCACGAAGGTGCATAGCTAACTCTTTTGGACAAGAGTCAATAAACTGTTCTTTCACAATTAAATCTTTCAGGCCTTCAAACGATCGTTCCGTGTGCGGAAGTTCCAGCCAACGCAACAAGTATCCACCCAGTCTCACAATAAACTGTTCAGGACTCTCGTCAACTTCCGGCTTTGATGCTCTAAATTTACGACGATAGCCGTCCTCTGTAAGGTCATATCTCTTCATCAAAGCTAACTTCACTCGGTCGTAACCTTGGGCTGCTTCCTCAGATAATCGCGAATAAACCTCTAGGGCACGTCCAGACAAAAGAGCACTAAGTTTCGAAGCCCATCCTGTCTTCCCCCATTTAGCTGTAGTTGCGAATCTCTCAAGTCGTTGTAGATAAGCATCTAAGTCGTCCTAGCCATCAACAAATGAGGGAAGCTTGGGTGCCTTGGCCCTATCATCTCTCACTTCAGGGTGTCCGGCAACGTTACGGCCTTGTCCTAGACGAGCGAGCTCTAGTTCGTGCTCTCTCTTAGCAGCTTCAATAGCTTCTTTTTGCTTTAACAGTTCCGCTTCCAGCTCTAATTTTCTCAGATCGCGTTCTTGCCGCCTGGTTTCTCTTTCTTCGTCTTCTCTTCTACGCCTTTTCTCTTTCTCTTCTTCTTCCTTTCTTCTGTCTTCTTCAAGTATTCGACGTCTCTCTTCCTTTTCTTCTTCTAACTGCCTACGCTTTTCTTCTTTTTCCTCTTCCAATTGTCTACGTTTTTCTTCTTTTTCCTCTTCTAGTTGTCTACGTTTTTCTTCTTTCTCTTCCTCTTCCCTCCTTCTTTCCTCCTCAAGTTCTCGACGTTTTTCTTCTTTTTCTTCCTCTAACTTTAGTTGCTCCCGCACAAACTCGAGCAGTTTTTCTCCCTGCAATCCGAACTTTTCTCCAATCTGTATAAACTTATCCATTTCCACAGTTCACAGCAAACACACTCGATATACTTCCTCGTAGCAGTTATTCTCACTTCTCTGTAAACTCCTTTTTCTTGAACTGTCCTTTCCTGGTTACTGTAGTCAGCAAACAATTTAATTCCTCTCCCGGACAGGCCCCCAATGTTACGCGGGTAATCTTTTAGAGGACGGGTAGCTTGCAAACCAAACTGAACGCAGGGTTGTCGGAACAGCAACAAGAAGATTTATTCCAAAAATGAACGTAGTTTCCACGAAGTAAAACTTCACAACAGCACGTAACTCGATAAACTTACACGGCCTCCGCCAACTTGAATAAACTTGATAAACTTACACGGTCTCCGCCAACTTGAATAAACTTGATAAACTTACACGGTCTCCGCCAACTTGAATAAACTCTGCATTCGTCACACTTGACTAAACACGACCAACGTCAAACTCTCTTCGCTTGTGAAAACTAGTTAAAACTTAACTCGGACTCGCCTACTTATATACATTTACAATAAGATTCTAGAACTTTCTAAATAGTCTAATTATAGAAAGATTACAAAATATACCGCTTTAGGAAGGCTTGCGCGAGATCCTAAAATAAACAAACTACGAACTCTCGCGAAGCTTCTAGAAAGTCACGCTAGTCACGCAATACAATTTTTCGTAACAGCCGGCGGGGAGGGAGGCAGAGCGTAGGGTGGAGATTGGATTTTTTTCAAAAATTTGCAATCAAATTCCCTGCCCACGGGCAAATCATTCCAGTCAAATGCAATCAAATTTCTCCACCCTAGGCTGCACATTGCTGTCAATTCCAAGGCAGAACCCAAGAAAGGCACAATAAAAATATCTCCAAAATAAAACTCTGCAATCTTCTATAAACGTTGCTGCATCACCAAAGATACATGTTCCTGTTACAGCTGCAATTATACGTTTTAATCATAATCCGTGTCACACTGCGTTGAATACATAGACCTTTACGAGAAAGTCCACATTTTGTAAGTTTAAATATACCTTTCTTAGTAAAGGGTACAAAAAAAGTCAGTTTCGTAAGTTTACACTGATCTTAGCGAATGAGCCATACACTACTCAATTGTACTTGCAAAAATCGACTTGGTTTCTCTTTACTTTCGTTTACTTTGATACCTCAGTATTTTAAGAGGTTCAATTGATCAAAAACACGCTAAAACAAACGAAATTTGAAGACAAAACAGTGAAATTCACACAGCCTTCGCTTGTTCTCATTGGCCTCCATGACTTCCTGATCTTTTCAAACCGTACGGCGCATGCGTGAAGCGTGGAAGTGGGAAACAGATTCAGCGGCGAAAAACGTCTGATTGGTCGACGCGCGACCACGTGACATTGCCAAATTCAAAATGGCGGCAATACCTCCATCGTTTGTTTATTCCAGTGGAAAGAAGATTAAAAATATATGCATATGCATATACGGATATTTTTAGAATAGCCTAGCCTTTTTATTATCCTTTTTCACCTATTCCTATGGGATCCGTTCCCTGCGATGCTCGCGTTTTGGCCGGTTTACAGGATTCAACTTTGGACTTGTTTAAGCGATCACTTCACGATCACGAAGGACAACAATATTTCTGATAAAAGCCGGATCACTAGAAAGAACTCCCTCTGTCCACAGCTCAATGCAGTGGAGAAATAAGACACTATGGGCCCTTTGAAATTACTCAGACACCTGGGAGTTATTTTATAATTTTTTTTTACCGAAAAGATAAAGCAAACTTATGTTTTCTCCAGCAAGACTTTCTAATTTATAAAAAAAAAGCTTGAACATAAGCTAAATGAACTGTAGTGTCTGCCTTCGTGTTCTTTTCATTGTGAACGGGTGCAATTTTAATATCATAACTTTAAAGCCGTCTATGACCTAGCAGGTTTTTTCTTCTTTTTTCTTTTCAATGGTTACTGTGCTTGATCTGAACAAGATCAGTAATGAAAGTTTTAAAATTAGGGGATTACTATATATAAAAGAAAAGAACTTTGATTGCGAATATGTTAGTTGCAAAACATACTGATTATATCATTTTAGTACATAGGCTAGGAAAGTGATGTGTTGTCAAAAGTGCTACAAAGGAGTAAAAACCCAGATTTTCCCATTAATAAATTTTATTGACACTGTCAGGGACACATGCTTTGCTTGAGTCCACATTTGTTCGTCAAAAATCTTGTTTGTGAGGCTGCACTTTGTTTGATTCAGGATCAATCAATCTTTTCTGAAGAGAAATGAACAATAAAGTATGTTAACACGTCAGATACTTCAACACTACCTTAGCCAAGAACTAAGAAGAAACTCAACTTCATATCAAAAAAACAAAGTGAAAACTACTTCACTGTGAAACAACAACCCCTTCAAATATATATCACATTAAATTCATGCAAAATGTAGACCTGCTGATAAGTTTACAGGAATAGAAACAAACAATAATTACAATGAAACTATAAAGTTTAAATGAGATCTGTATTTGAGTGTTGTCTCATAATTCTAACAGAAGACCAAAATTGAAAACTGCATATCCTACACAACTGCATTCATCAACATGATCCAACTAAAATTTCATTAAGACTCAAAGTTTACTACAAACTTTAAACTCCTGCAAGTTTAATTTGTGATGATGATGATTTTTTTTTTCTTGGAAAGAACTTTTGAATACTTAATAGCATGTTAACTCTATCATTCATTCATAAATTTGCTGCAAAAAAAAATAATAATCCAAAAACGATGGACAGAAAAACAAAAGCATTCACAGGAAAAATACCCTGTTCATCTCCTTCCACCCATAGAAAGCGTTGTGGGCAAAAATTTCGTACTAAAAAATTGTACACGGAGGAAATCATGTCCGTAAGTGCGGTTCATAACGAGGAAAGTAACAAGTAACTCGTTGTGTGGATAATCCCAAACCAAATTTATGAGCAAAATAAGCTAAACTTCCATCCTTCAAGCCTAAATGTACAACAGCTGTACACATTGTAAACAGAGTATTTGTTACAAATCAAATGTTGCTGGACCTATCGAACTGTAGCTCCAAGACGGTATTAGGGTTTTAATGAAAACACTCTCACATTTTCTCATTCGACAGTTCGGATAAAACT